>NW_028317803.1:600000-947500 GCF_062004578.1 Staurois parvus
TGGAAACTTGGGGACTGCCCGAGGGCCTGGGGTCAGTAGGGGGCCCCATGAGATGCCCCTGGTACCTTTTTCATAGGCTTTTTTCAGTTTGGGCAATGTTGGTTCTATTGACCCTTAGACCCCTGGTCTAAGTTCTCTGTCAATCGTTCTGTCTCCTCAGGCCTGGAGAAGCATTGGTTACAAGTAATCACACATGAGACCGTCTTGTAAGTAACCAAAAACTTCTAATTTATTCCACAACGAAAGCTCTCTTATATAGTACAATATAACGTGCAAGTGAGAATACAAGCATTTACGTCAATCCTGAGCAATGATGAGAAGCAAAATTTAATTTTCCCAAGAATAAGGAATGTCTATAATATTACATAAAAACTTATCTGCTACATACAATAGAATCTCGCTAGATACTTTTCAAGGCTGTGAACATGATCTTTCTCAGGCATTTGTAATTAGTTATAAGTAACAAACAATTATTTTCTCATGGAACAGAAATATTTGACATTTAATTGTATCATAACAGAAACAGGTGCTTGTTAATACAAAGAAATAATTGGATACTTTTACCATCTCTACCAAGGCTAAGCTAAGATAAAAGATAGAAGAATTTTGTGAGTATAGTTCTGTAATACATAACTGACATAGCATATTTTCATTAACTCATTCTGGGTATAATACAAAACAATTAATCAACATGGAATATAAAATGGAGTGGGAAAAACAAAATGACAGACCTAAAAGACATACATTTCCCTTCAATCCCCTCTTAAAATCATTATTTACATATATGATTTTCATTCCCCCTTATACAACATAGTTCTTTTTCTGCTTCTTTTTATATTTGGCTAGATAACTGTTGTACTCTTTGGGTTTTGGGTTCAGTGGGGCAGTTTGTTCTTGGATTTCTTCTTCATACATAGTTATACCTATACCTTTGTTCATAAGCTTCTTAATACACGGGAGGATGCATCAAACCACAAAACCTATGGTAACTAACATAATCAGGATAATAATAGCAAACTGTACTAGTATCTGTTTCCAGCTAGTAAACCATCCAAAATACTGATCCCAAGAGTTGTCTAAGCCGGAGTTCTTCTTAAACTCTATAGACAAGTTTTCAAATTTCTTTATGACTAATGTGACTTTGCCATTTGGGCCTGTGTTGTTTAGGATATAAATGCAACAAATGTCTACCATGTCTATGTATTTTGCATGTACCACTCTTCTCAGCTAGGATCATATCTAGGGCTATCCTGTTCTGGAGTGTCATCTGTGAAATGGCTTCTAATTGTTCAGCAATTCCCTTTAGGGCATCCCTAGTATAATTAACAAATCTTTTTTGATTGTAATAAATATAATTTATCCATCAATGTTCTTATTTACGGTGACAATGAGAAATATAGACTCAAATCCAGTTGCTGCTTGGTTTTTTTTGGTCTTGAGTTCATCTGGAACCCCTCTTGGTACCCGTATGGCATCTATATATACATACTAACAGCATGTGCAGTATGATACATATTATACAACCAGAGTAAGTGGGAGTTATGGGGACATTGTACAATTTTTGGCAGTAATCAATAATAAAGGTAACAACCTCAGTATTTGATGAATTATACCACAATATGGTGTGGCCTGAGTCCTGTATTATCACCACTTCACCATGGCTACATGCCAACAAAATCAGTATGATCAGGAGAAAGTGGCAGAACCATGGTCCAAAATTGGGGAAACAGTTCATCTTCTTCAGGGTCAGGGTTTTCTACCCCCGTTAATACCCCCTTTCCTTGATTGTCCTGTTCAAGGTCAGGGCTTTCTGCCCCCGTTAGTACCTCCTTTCCTTTTTTCCTTGGGTCTGGTCCTGGGCCTTTCTCGACCAGCTTCGCTCTGGAAGCATGGATCCAGATGGAACTATGTTCAGTGAGGACTGCTGTTCTGGTTACTGCTACGACCGTAGTTTCTGGTCCATAGGCGAAATCCTGCTGTTTCTTGTTTCTCGTCAGCTGTTTCACCACAATACGATCTCCAGCCTGGAACGGGTGGGTATTTTCCTGTAAAAAAAACGGAAACTTGCGGATAATATCGTTCTCTTTTTGTGGGATACATTTCTTGCCATCGGGAAAACACATCTGTGACCACACAAGCTGGTTGTTGTCCTCTCTTTTGTTTGGGGTATGTGTGTAAAGTCAATTTGAAAAAGATATTGTGGGGTAAGGCAGGTGTTGATGCATGGCTTTATTTGGGTTGTTTGGGTTACTCCTGATACATGTGATGCATCTTTTCACAAAATCTTATTCTAACTTGGCCATTCCTGTGATATAAAAATCTTTTTGGAGTTGTTTTAGGGTTGCCTTCCATCCTATATGTCCTATCCTATGGTATTGTGCAATGTATATCGGGGCGCTACACCGTGGGATGCATGGTTTCCCCTCTTTGCAGATTAATCCAGTCCTTGGATTCTTCTGTAAAATAGGATAGCACCAGTCTTCGAGCTCCTTTGTGAAAACTGACTGCTACAAAGTTGTGATCAATTGGGAATCATCTGGGAAGATGGGGCATAAAGTGGGCATCTGCAGTAAAGCAAATTGTTGTTGAACTACCTTTTTTGCTTCATAATCTGCTAGAGCGTTACCTTTTGTTTTATCATCGTCCCCTTTGGTATGTGCTCTGCAGTGTATGACAGCAAGTTCCTTGGGAAGTGTGAGAACCTTGAACAAATTGGCTACTAGTTGGGAATGGGCAATCTTTTTCCCATCAGCTCCTATGTAGCCTCTGAGAAACCATAATACACCATGGTCATACACTGTTCCATAGGCATATTAGAATCCGTGTAAATAGTGACAAACTAATCTTTGTACAGTTCACATGCTTTAGTGAAAACAATCAATTCAGCAGCCTGGGCTGATTGAAAAGGGATTTGTCATTTGGCCTAGTGCAGGAGCCATCTATGAAAACAACATCAGCATTTGGGATTGGAATGTTTAATAAATCTAGTCTGGGTGAAATATTAGCCTCAATGGATTTGAAGCAGTCATGAGCCTCGGGTCCTAGATCGTTTGACAATTTGAGACCCAACAGTGCGTTTAGGATCATTGCTGGACCTGGGTTGTTATACTTGATATGCAACATGGGGTTGCTCATCAAGATAACCTCATATCCGCTGAGTTGTTTGGAGAACATGTGCTGAGTGTGTATATTTCTTAGTAAAATAGCTACATTATGTGTAGTGTGCAATATCATAGGGTGTCCTAAGGTGAATAACATAGACATCTCCACAGTCATAACATAAAATGCCAACACTTAGAGACACGCAGGCATGCCTTGGACCTGAACTGGCACCATTTTTGAGAAAAAAAACTACAGGGCGAAGTCTGCCTCCGTGCTCCTGGGCGAGTACACCAGCCATGGTCTTACAATTGTCCCTTGCATACACATGAAACATTTTTACATAATCAGGAAGGCTAAGGCCTCAGGCAGTTATCATTGCATTTTTCAAATAAAAATATACATCAACCATGTCATCTGACCACTTAACAATTTCTGACATTTTCTCTGGGTTGTGACTTATCATAATAGGAACAGTCAGGTATCCACTGGCGGCAGTAACCAATGGCTCCAAGAAAGGAGAGCATGTCTTTCTTGGTTTGTGGGCGGGCAAGATTCAGGAGAGCCACAGCTCTCTTTGGACTGACTTTCCTTTCCTCCTTTTGTAAGCACAAAACCCAGATATTTAACACTTATTTTACACCATTGTAGTTTCTTCTTTGACACTTTGTGTCCACCTTCAAAAAAACATTTCAACAAACTCTCCCCATCCCTCAGGCCGGCCCCCTTAGTGAGACTGCAGAGGCAGATGACATCCGCGTACTGCAGCAGGACTGACCCATAGTCCGGTGTCCACCCCCTCAGAGTGACCTGGAGAACAGTTGAGTAGACTACAGAAAAATCTACAAAAAACCCTGAGGCATTAAACAGAAAGCAAAAATGGGCTGTGTCTCTGCATCAACAAGGACGCTAAAAAATGCATTTGCTAAATTAATTACTGAAAAACATTCAGCATCAGACGGTATGGCTGTAAAAAAGACAGAATGTCAAACACCAACAGAACAATGTTTTGTAACACAGTCAATGTCCTCTATTTCTAAACATTTAACTAATAACGTGTCTCCTACAGTGAGAAATGGATATTGCTTGGTTTGTGTTGCTACCCTGTGTCTGGTTCTACCTGCCCTTCCAGGACTGAAAATTTTATCTATTCCTGCTTTATTTGCCAAGTCTACTAATAGGGACCCCGATATCTCTTTTAATCCTCCAGCAGAAAAGGTTCCCTCATCCTGTGTGAAATCAGGAATTCCTTGGGTGGGGGTTCAGGTTGGTCTTCAACCATGTCCTGGACTGGGACGGGGGATGAAGCTGTGGATTGGATTTGCTGCTGTGCTGCAATAAAAAATTCACGTCCTCTTTGGAGAAGGAAAGATATATTCTGACAGTACGGAGCTGACAGTACGGAGCGGGTCTAGTGACACATAACCACTTATCACTCTCAACAAAAGATAGACAATAAGAACTTAAATATTGACTCTATTTCAATAACTTCGACCCGTTCACTTACCAACCGGGTTCACTTATTTTCATAAACAAATTATCTTATACTATATACATTTGATAGTAGAAGCAAAGAAAAGAAAGTTGGTTACCCTCAACAGACTAGTTAAGACTCTGTAATTATACCTAGACCCCGTCTAGATATTTAAAATGTAATGTACCCAGACCCTGTCTAGGTATTTAAAATGTAGACCCCGTCTACATAAATCACCTTTCCTTATCTGAGTCTCCCGGAGACTCAATGAAGTATTCCCAGAATACTCCTGTCACAGTTCAGAGATCGAGAGTTAAGTCAGAGCCCACGGACAGCCGGACAGACAGACAGATTTTGTTTTTTCTTACCGGGTGACCGCAAACGGGTTGACCTCCCGATCTCGGTGGGACCTCCAATTGAAAGGTTGTCCATAGCCCCTGGCTATCAGTCTTTATAGTCGGTTTCAGGTACGGACGCGTCGGGGAGATTGACTTCATCTCAGAAGAGACAACAGACATACACACAGTGATAGGTAAAATCAATCTCTCAAGTTTATTATCGGGAAGGAAGGTCTATTTACAATATCTACAATAACGTGACTATTACTATCATAACCTTTATAATGTATCAGCAAACCACATTTATACAATGTACATGTCATTACATAGACCTCCCAGTTGGTGTCACCATGCGTTCACCTTTCTCAGGTCAACAACCAATAAGGTCTAGCTGAGAGGGTGGTGCTTCTTACACCTTCTGACAATAGGTCTTCAGTGATTTCGGTCTGTACACTTACCACCCAGACTTACTACTCATACAAAACAAATTATCTTATACTTCTATATGTAGAAAATAATAAACTTTAGACACAGAATGAGTGACTATAGGCAATCTCCCTGAGATTTCTTAGTCTCCCGGAGACAATTTTACTAACACTCCCGGAGTGTTCTGCTCCCAGAGCACATATTAAATGGATATCGGACTAATCAGAGCCTCCCAGTTTCCTTGTATCCAACTTGTACAGGTTATATAGAAAATAATTCTACTTACCGGACAAGTGGATGGTCACTGAGCGGGTGATGCCGATATCCCGGACGAGCCCCCAAAACTGTTGGTTCTATTGACCCTTAGACCCCTGGTCTAAGTTCTCTGTCACTCGTTCTGTCTCCTCAGGCCTGGAGAAGCATTGGTTACAAGTAATCACACATGAGACCGTCTTGTAAGTAACCAAAAACTTCTAATTTATTCCACAACGAAAGCTCTCTTATATAGTACAATATAACGTGCAAGTGAGAATACAAGCATTTACGTCAATCCTGAATAATGATGAGAAGCAAAATTTAATTTTCCCAAGAATAAGGAATGTCTATAATATTACATAAAAACTTATCTGCTACATACAAAAGAATCTCGCTAGATACTTTTCAAGGCTGTGAACATGATCTTTCTCAGGCATTTGTAATTAGTTATACAGTTGCAAGAAAAAGTATGTGAACCCCTTGGAATTACGTGGAGTTTTGCATGAATTGGGCATAAAATGTGCTCTGAACGTCATCTAAGTCACAACAATAGAAGAACACAGTCTGCTGAACATAATACTACACAAACATTAGATGTTGCCATGGTTTAATTGCACATAACATGCAAACATTCACAGTGCAGGGAGGAAAAAGTATGTGAACCTTTGGACTTAATAACGGGTTGACCCTCCTTTGGCAGCAATAACCTCAACAAAACGTTTCCTGTAGTTGCAGATCAGACCTGCACAACGATCTGGAGTAATTTTGGACCACTCCTCTTCACAAAACTGTTTCAGTGTAGCAATATTCTTGGGATGTCTGGTGTGAATCGCTCTCTTAAGGTCATGCCACAGCATTTCAATCAGGTTGAGGTCAGGACTCTGACTGGGCCACTCCAGAAGGCGTATTCTGTGCTGTTGCAGCCATTGTTTTGTTGAATTACTTGTATGCTTTGGGTCATTGTCCTGTTGCATCACCCATCCTCTGCAGAGCTTCAGTTGGCAGACAGATGGTCGTATGTTTTCCTGCAAAATGTCTTGATAAACTCTGGAATTCATTTTCCCATCAATGACAACAATCCGTCCAGGCCCTGAGGCAGCAAAGCAGCCCCAAACCATGATGCTCCCTCCGCCATGTTTTACAGTGGGGATGAGGTTTTGATGTTGGTGTGCTGTGCCTTTTTTTCTCCACACATAGTGTTGTGTGTTCTTCCCAAACAACTCAATCTTGGTTTCATCTGTCCACAGTATATTTTGCCAGTAGTGCTGTGGAACATCCAGGTGCTCTTTTGCAAACTTCAAACGTGCTGCAATATTCTTTTTGGACAGCAATGGCTTCCTCCGTGGTGTCCTCCCATGTACTCCATTCTTGTTTAATGTTTTCCTTATTGTAGATGTGTCAACAAAAATGTTAGCATGTGCCAGAGATTTCTGTAGGTCTTTAGCTGACACTCTGGGATTCTTCTTTACCTCATGCAGCATTCTGCGCTGTGCTCTTGCAGTCATTTTTACAGGACGACCACGACTAGGGAGAGTAGCAACAGTGCTAAACTTTCTCCATTTGTAGACAGTCTGTCTTACCATGGACACATGAACATCAAGGCTTTTGGAGATACTTTTGTAACCCTTTCCAGCTTCATGCAAGTCAACAATTATTGATCGAGGTCTTCTGAGAGCTCTTTTCTGCGAGGCATGGTTCACATCAGACAGTGCTTCTTGAAACCAGTAAACCCAAAACAGGTGTGTGTTTTTTAAGGGCAGGACAGCTGTCAGCAACACATCCAATATCATCACACTGATTGGAGTCAAGGTTGGCTCACTCCTGGCTCCGATTAGCTCTGGGAGAAGTCATTAAGCTAGGGCCTCACATACTTTTTCCTCCCTGCACTGTGAATGTTTACATGTTATGTGCAATTAAACCATGGCAACATCTAATGTTTGTGTAGTATTATGTTCAGCAGACTGTGTTCTTCTATTGTTGTGACTTAGATGACGTTCAGAGCAAATTTTATGCCCAATTCATGCAAAACTCCACGTAATCCCAAGGGGTTCACATACTTTTTCTTGCAACTGTAAGTAACAAACAATTATTTTCTCATGGAACAGAAATATTTGACATTTAATTGTATCATAACAGAAACAGGTGCTTGTTAATACAAAGAAATAATTGGATACTTTTACCGTCTCTACCAAGGCTAAGCTAAGATAAAAGATAGAAGAATTTTGTGAGTATAGTTCTGTAATACATAACTGACATAGCATATTTTCATTAACTCATTCTGGGTATAATACAAAACAATTAATCAACATGGAATATAAAATGGAGTGGGAAAAACAAAATGACAGACCTAAAAGACATACATTTCCCTTCAGGCAAGAACACAGGGGCCCCATGATCCCCCCCATGAGTTCTCAGTCCACCCGTTTGCATCTCAAAAGTGCAGTATGACGGCGGTGGTAAAATCAGGACAAGAGTTGGGCCCCTCATTATTGATGCATTACATGTGCAACTTATCTGCGTCATTGGCTAAACAAGAAGAAAAAGTCTATGCCTTTCGCAGTCCCAATGGTGTGGAGAGAAAATCCACTAATCATAGTAGCAACTGTTATTTTTGCATGGTTCCCCCAATTGCAAAAGGAATCTCAAGAAAAAATAAGTGGAACGTGAAATATCCGAGCATTCCATCTGCACTGCGTCCTGTACCCCATGGCTAGGACTTTTACTCTCTAGACTCAGATGATGATAAAGACAATGAGTAGGATGCAGCTGATCCGGGGGCCGTCAGCAGACCCAAACTTTAGCCCACCATATCTAATTTCACAGAGTGAACTAAATAACCTGGTCAGGGATTTGGAATTGCCTAAGACTAAGGCAGAGCTACTGGGCTCCAGATTACAACAGTAGAACCCAGGGGCGGACTGACAACTCATGGGGCCCCCGGGCAATAGGGGATCATGAGGCCCCTCTGTCCTTACCCAAACTCAAAAAAACCTATGAAAAAGGTACCAGGGGCATCCCATGGGGCCCCCTACTGACCCCGGGCCCTCGGCCAGTGCCCGAGTTTCCAAATGGTCAGTCCACCCCTGGTGGAACCTCTTGCAGAGTGATGTCAGCAAAAACCATGAAAATGTTACATGAAAAAACAATAAATGAATGGAAAGTTATATTATTGTATCAATAGAAAGAAAAATGTATAATGATTGGTGTGGCACCATTCTCATTGCTGTATCACATACTGCAGAAAAGGTATGGAGCATAATCACACATCATCCTCCTAATTTTGAATTATTTTGATGCAATTTTGACCTAAATCTTGGAAACTGGAGCCAATTAATACTCAGGAATTATATTTCCTTTTTTAGTGACCCAATTCTGATAAAATGTAGCTACTCTCATTTCCGAGGCTTTCTCCTTGTAGATCAGTGTTCTTTGACTAAAAGCTTTGAAAGCAAGAGGATTAGCATGACAGCCAGGAAAACTAGCTTCTCAG
The DNA here is from genome assembly GCF_062004578.1 of Staurois parvus. Lineage (NCBI taxonomy): Eukaryota > Metazoa > Chordata > Amphibia > Anura > Ranidae > Staurois > Staurois parvus. The sequence goes on from NW_028317803.1 coordinate 609,083, forward strand.
CACATATATTCTGTAGGGCTCTTTCACTCTATATGTGGTGACCTGCCTTTTTCTGCAGAGAACAATTGTTTTTGAAGTGCCCTGTGCATGCCACAATGTTGCAGTGATGTGCGTTGCAGAAAAATGCAGACACTCTGCGTTTTCCTGCCGTGCATTCCATGGCACCACACAGCAGCACACTGCACTGTGCATTTGTACACTGTCAATTAAGTTTTTTAAAAGAATGATGTTGCTGACACTGGGGGGAACTGACTTCCCCAGTGACACCAATTCAGTTTTCAGTGTTAATAAAAAGCACTGACACTGTACTAATGGCACTGAACAGGAAGGGGTTAACATCTGGGGCAATCAAAGGGTTAACTGTGTGCTGGGTATGGTTTACTATGAGGATATGTCTATGTGCTTCACTGTAAGCACACTGCTTTGCATGAGCTGACAGGGAAGAGAACTGTTTTGTTTACTAACAGTTCTCCCCCCTCATCGGAGATCCTCAGCAATCACCGGGCGCCGGTGAGTAATCACCAACCGGGACCCGGTGATTGATAGCCACAGCCGTGAATGGTGGCGCGGGTAGGGCACGCGCGTGCCCCCTACCTGAGAATGCAAAATCACGTAAATATCTGCTATAGGGTGGACGGGAAGTGGTTTAAGTGATTGTAGACCCTCGCATATACCCATTGAAGTGAGAAATGAAACAAATCCTCTTACATAAGTTGTATATCTGCATCTATTTCTTCTCTACATCTATTCAAAGTGCTGAATTTATAAAGCTTGTCTGAGAGTTAACAAAAGGAGGTGGAGAGCTGACATTACACTTTGCAGAGCTTAGTAAGGAGAGTTCTGAGAGCTGATTGGAGGGAAGAAACACTCTCCCCTCAAAACAGCACACAGGAACAGAGCTGAGGCTGTCAATCTGCTGGAGGTTTCTCCTGTCACCATTTTTCTCTTGGTGTCAGGAAAACTTGTCAGAACTGATTCATGCTGATAGCATGAAGGAATGAAGCAGCAGACAGAAATGACACTTAATTGAGATGACTACACAGTATAGAGGGATATTAATTTTTCATATTTTCATGTCTGAGGATTACTGCCACTTTAAAGGTGGTGGCTGTGTGTTGTCACCCTACTTCAGGAAGCTCAAGTGAATGCATTGGACTGGCAGGATCTCCAGGTAAAATGTACTAATTATTTATGGGTTAAATACCTGTGTCTTGCTGGGGATATTTCCCTTCACTTTCTCTCCTGGAAACAGGAAATTGAGTAGAAATCTCCCCGACATGAGGGGAATTACCACCTTACATCAGTTCAGGTTTCCTACACTTCTTGTGACAATTAGAAATCTTTGGATTTCCCATCACTTTCTGTCTCAGGGGTGGCTAGGATAAACAGGGAGGATGATTGTACCTGGCGGGGACACAGACACCGATGCTTTAGGACTCATTCAGATGGATGATCAAGTCTGTCCTCAGCGCAGAGCTGCTGGATGATGCTTCCACCTCGGAGCTGTGTGCAGGCAGTCCATAGAAATGGATGTACATGCAGGGTCTGTATGGACACAATCACATATCAAAGTGTGACATGTGAGCAGGATCCATGCACCCGCTGCTGCCTGCATGTCAAACTTTAACATGTGATTGTGTACAGACCTGCACACAGCTCTGAGGAGAGAGGGGGGGGCAAGCGAGGGAGAGGGTGAGAGAGGGAGGGAGTTGGAGAGAGGGAGAGGGAGGGGGGAGGGAGGAAGGGAGAGAGAGCAAGTGAGGGAGAGAGTGAGGGAGAGAGTGAGGGAGAGAGAGAGGGAGGGAGAGAGCGAGGGAGAGAGAGAGGTAGGGAGAGAGCGAGGGAGAGGGTGAGAGAGTGAGGGAGAGAGATGGAGGGAGTTGGAGAGAGGGAGGGGGGAGAGAAAGCAAGTGAGGGAGATAGAGAGCGAGAGAGAGAGAGGGTGAGAGAGTGAGGGAGAGAGATGGAGGGAGTTGGAGAGAGGGAGGGGGGAGAGAGAGCAAGTGAGGGAGATAGAGAGCGAGAGAGAGAGGGTGAGAGAGTGAGGGAGAGAGAGGGAGGGAGTTGTAGAGAGGGGGAGGGAGGAAGGGAGAGAGAGCAAGTTAGGGAGAGAGCAAGGGAAAGAGAGGGGGGGGGGAGAGCGAGGGAGGGGGTGAGAGACTGAGGGAGAGGGAGGGAGAGAGAAAGGGGCGGGAGGGAGAGAGTGAGGGAGAGGATGAGAGAGGGAGGGAGTTGGAGAGAGAGGGGGGAGGGAGGAAGGAAGGGAGAGAGAGCAAGCGAGGGAGAGAGTAAGGGGGGGGAGAGGGAGGGAGAGATAGGGAAAGGGGGAGAGGAAGCGAGGGAGAGAGAGAGAGGGGGTGGAGGGAGAGAGGGGGAGAGCAAGCAAGGGAGAGAGCAAGAGAGAGGGAGGGAGTTAGAGAGAGGGATAGAGAGGGAGGGAGAGGGAGACAGAGAGGAGGGAGGGAGAGAGCAAGCGAGAGGGAGAGAGAGGGAGGAAGAGAGCGAGGGGGGGGAGAGCAAGCAAGGGAGAGCGCAAGGGGGAGAGAGGGAGTTAGAGAGAGGGAGGGAGAGCGAGGGAGAGAGCTAGAAGGGAAGGGGAGAGGTGGAGGGAGGGAGGGTGAGGGGGAGAGATTTTTAGCTTGAGTTAGAATAGAAATGAGAACTGCAGTTCTAAAATAAATGCACTTAGGGGGAGATTTGCTAAAGCCGGTTCACTCCGAATCTGGTGCACCTGTGCATGGTAGCCAATCAGCTTCTAACCTCAGCTTGTTCAGTTAAGCGTTAGCAATAAAACCTGCAAGCAGATTCTGAGTTAACTAGCTTTAGTACATAAACCCCATTCTGCGGAGAGATGAAATTACACAGTGCAGAGCTCAGTGAGGAGAGCTCTGAGAGCTGATTGGAGGGAAGGGACACACCTCCCTCCACACAGCTCACAGGAACAGAGCTGAAGCTGTCAATCACAGGCTGTGCGCTGGAGATTTCTCCCCTATCACCTTTTCTCAGGAAAACTTGTCAGAGGTGACTCATGCTGATAGCAGAGGAAGGGGGCACAGGCAGAAATGAGACTTGGTGCTCTGGATTGAGACAAGTACACACAATAGAGGGATATGCTTTATTTATATTTCATGTCTGAACGCTCTAATAGAAGACAATAGGGTGTGACTTGACATAGGATTTGCAAGTCTCCTGGCATGTAAGTGGCACCCAATATGACGGGGGCTCAGAGATAAACCTATCAGAGATGTCTCCCCCTGTCCTGCAATCATTGCTCCTATACAGGGAAGGCTGTGTGGGTGTACATGCAGGTCCTCTGCTACCTGATCACAATGGACACCCTTTCATCAGCAGTGTATGAGTTAGTGATGGAGGAGGGGCAGGAACTGTGCTCAGGATGAAGTATACCATGCTATCAGCATGTAGAGGATGATGATGATGCAGCAAACTGTGGACTGGTGTGTGCTCTTCTATGAGCATGTAGAGGATGAGGATGACTCAGGTAGCAGTGGTCTGGCTATATACTCCCCTTTCAGAATGTAGAGGATGAGAATGATTCAGGGATCATAGTCTGGCTGTGTGCTCCTCTCTCAGTATGTTGAGGATTGAGATGACACTGGGTTCAGTGGTCTGTTTTTTTCACTATGTAAAGGATGAGGATAACACAGGGAGCTGTGGTCTGGTTGTATACTCCTCTATCAGTATGTAGAGGATTAGGATGACACAGGGATCAGTGGTCTGGCTTTGTGCCCCTCTATCAATATGTAGAGAATTAGAATGGTAGAAGGATCAGTGGTCTACCCTTTCAGTATGAAGAGGATGAGGATGTCAGAAGGATCAGTGGTCTCCCCTCTCGGGTATGCAGAGGATAAGAATGGTAGAAGGATCAGTGTTCTCCCCTCTCAGTATGAACAGGATGAAGATGACAAAAGGATCAGTGGTCATTGCTCTCCCCTCAGTATGTAGAGGATAAGGATGACAGAAGGAGCTGTGGTCAAATATCTCCTCTTTCAGTCACTGGAGGATGAGGATGACAGAAGGTATCTGGTCAGTGGTCCCCTCTCAGTCTGTAGAAGATGGTGACGATAAAAGAAGATCTCCCCTCTCAGTCTGTACAGGATGAGGATAACAGAAGGTCCCCTCTAGTCAGTGGTCTCCCCTCTCAGTCTGTAGAGGATGATGATGAACAAAGGTCTCCCCTCTCAGTCTGTAGAGGATGAAGAGGACAGAAGGTCTCCTCTGGTCAGTGGTCTCCCTTCTCAGTCTGTAGAGGATGAGGATGACAGAAGGTCCCCTCTAGTCAGTGGTCTCCCCTCTCAGTCTGTAGAGGATGAGGATGAACAAAGGTCTCCCCTCTCAGTCTGTAGAGGATGAAGAGGACAGAAGGTCTCCTCTGGTCAGTGGTCTCCCTTCTCAGTCTGTAGAGGATGAGGATGACAGAAGGTCTCCTCTAGTCAGTGGTCTCCCCTCTCAGTCTGTAGAGGATGAGGATGACAGAAGGTCTCCTCTGGTCAGTGGTCTCCCTTCTCAGTCTGTAGAGGATGATGATGAAAGAAGGTCTGATGACAGATTCTGATGACAGAAGGTCTCCTATCTCAATCTGTAGAGGATGAGGATGACAGAAGGTCTATCTCAGTCTGTAGAGGATGAAGATGAGGATGACAGAAGGTCTCCCCTCTCGGTGTGCAGAGGATGGTGCTGACAGAAAGTCTCATCTCTCAGTCGGTAGAGGATGATGATGACAGAAGGTCTCCTATCAACAGGTGATTCTCTCTCAGGCCACAGAGGTTGATGATGATGACAGAGGGTCTCCTCTCTCAGTCTGTAGAGGATGAGGATGACAGAATTTATCCCCTCTCGGTTTGCAGAGGATGATGATGACAGAAAGTCTCCTCTCTGTCAGTAGAGGATGATGATGACAGAAGGTCTCTGGTCAGTGGTCTCCCCTCTCAGTTTGTAGAGGATGATGATGAAAGAAGGAGCTGTGGTTGATGGTCTCCCCTCTCAGTCTGTGGAGGTTGAGGATGGCAGAAGGTCTCCTCTGGTCAGTGATCTCCCATCTCAGTATTTAGAGGATGAGGATGACAGAAGGTCTTCCTTCTCAGTCAGTAGAGGATGATGATGACAGAAGGTCTCCCCTCTCAGTTAGTAGAGGATGATGATGGCCGAGGGTTTCATGTGGTTAGTGGCCTCCTCTCTCAGTCTGTAGAGGATGAGGACGACAGAAGGTCTCCTCTGGTCAGTTGGTTCTCTCAGGCTATAGAGCATGATGATGATGATGATGATGATGATGACAGAAGATCTTCTCTCTCAGTCTGTAGAGGATGATGATGACAGAAGGTCCCCCCTCTCAGTTTGAAGAGGATGATGATGACAGAAAGTCTCCTCTCTGTCAGTAGAGAATAATGATGACAGAAGGTCTCCTCTCAGTCTGGAGAGGATGATGATGACAGACGTTCCCTTCTTAGACTGAGGAGGATGATGATGACAGAAAGTCTGTTCTCTGTCAGTAGAGGATAATGATGACAGAAGGTCCCTTCTCAGTCTGGGAAGAATGATGATGACAGAAGTTCCCTTCTTAGACTGTGGAGGATGATGATGACAGAAGGTCCCCTTTCAGTCTGTGGGGGATGATGATGACAGAAGTTCCCTTTTTAGACTGTGGAAGATGATGATGACAGAAGGTCTCCTCTCTCTGTCTGTGGAGGATGATGATGACAGAAGGTCCCCTCTCAGTCATGGAGGACGATGATGACAGGTCTCTCTGTCAGTAGAGGATAATGATGACAGAAGTTCCCTTCTTAGACTGAGGAGGACAATGATGACAGAAGTTCCCTTCTTAGACTGTGGAGGATGATGATGACAGAAGGTCCCCTTTCAGTCTGTGGGGGATGATGTTGACAGAAGTCCCCTTCTTAGACTGTGGAGGATGATGATGATGACAGAAGGTCTCCTCTCTCAGTGTGTGGAGGATGATGATGACAGAAGTTCCCCTCTCAGTGTGTGGAGGACGATGATGACAGAAGGTCCCCTCTCAGTGTGTGGAGGATGATCATGACAGAAGGTCTCCTCTCAGTGTGTGGAGGATGATGATGACAGGTCCCCTCTCAGTCTGTGGAGGAGGATGATGATGACAGGTCTCCTCTCAGTCTGTGGAGGACGATGATGACAGAAGGTCCCCTCTCAGTGTGAGGAGGATGATGATGATAGAAGGTCCCCTCTCAGTGTGAGGAGGATGATGATGACAGGTCTCCTCTCAGTGTGAGGAGGATGATGATGACAGGTCCCCTCTCAGTCTGTGGAGGAGGATGATGACAGAAGGTCCCCTCTCAGTGCGTGGAGGAGGATGATGATGACAGAAGGTCTCCTCTCAGTGTGTGGAGGATGATGATGACAGAAGGTCCCCTCTCAGTGTAAGGATGATGATGATGATGATGATGACAGGTCTCTCAGTCTGTGGAGGAGGAGGATGATGACAGGTCTCCTCTCAGTGTGTGGAGGATGATGATGGCAGAAGGTCCCCTCTCAGTGTGTAGAGGATGATGATGATGACAGAAGGTCCCCTCTCAGTCTGTGGAGGAGGAGGATGATGACAGGTCCCCTCTCAGTGTGTGGAGGATGATGATGACAGTAGGTCTCCTCTCAGTCTGTGGAGGAGGATGATGATGACAGAAGGTCCCCTCTCAGTGTGTGGAGGATGATGATGACAGGTCCCCTCTCAGTGTGAGGAGGAGGATGATAACAGGTCTCCTCTCAGTCTGTGGAGGAGGATGATGATGACAGGTCTCTCAGTGTGTGGAGGAGGATGATGATGATGACAGGTCTCCTCTCAGTGTGTGGAGGATGATGATGACAGGTCCCCTCTCAGTGTGAGGATGATGATGATGACAGGTCTCCTCTCTGTCTGTGGAGGATGATGATGACAGGTCCCCTCTCAGTGTGAGCAGGATGATGATGACAGGTCTCCTCTCAGTCTGTGGAAGAGGATGATGATGACAGGTCTCCTCTCTGTCTGTGGAGGATGATGATGACAGGTCCCCTCTCAGTGTGAGGAGGATGATGATGGCAGGTCTCCTCTCTGTCTGTGGAGGAGGATGATGATGACAGGTCTCCTCTCTGTCTGTGAAGGAGGATGATGATGACAGGTCTCCTCTTAGTGTGTGGAGGAGGATGACGATGACAGGTCTCCTGTCTGTGGAGGAGGATGACGATGACAGGTCTCCTCTCAGTCTGCGGAGGAGGATGATGATGACAGTGTGTCCTGTGGTCAGTGCTCTCGGTGTGGCTGGATGTTGGAGGACTGTACAGGTTGTCATAGCCCCGCCCCCCGCTCGGTGTGACAACAACAAGCCGTGCTCGGAGCAGGCAGCACTTTTCCGGCTGATTTTCTCGCTGTCATTCGCTCTCAATGTTTGATCAATGTGCTGCCAGAGAGAGCCCGAGCCGAGCGATCCTCCTCCTCCTCCTCCTCCCGCTGCTCTCCATCTCCTAACTTTGTGGTAGACTTGGGAAGAGGCAGCCTCAGCCCAGAGCCCGAGCCGTGCCGGACTTCTCCCACCGTGGGGGCTCCTTCCTCGCCGGCCAATCACTGCTCTCCGTTCAACTTATTTCTTTGATGGTAGATTGTTGTTTCGTTCAGTAACTTTCTCGCCATTGTAGAGCACGGGGAGGTCCTCCTATGTGACCATGGCCGTGCCGGCTGCTTTGATCCCACCGACTCAGCTGGTGATCGCTACGTCCGCACCGTCCTCATCCACCAGCTCGTCCTCCTCTTCTCCCACCCCATCGGTCGCCCCTTCTTCCTCCGGCCCCAGCCTCTACAGACCGGAGCCCATTGCGGCCACCACGGTGACATCCAGCATCAGCAGCCCGGCTGCCACCAACATCTCCAGCAGTAGCAGCAATCCAGCCGGGGCTGGAGGGAACAACTGCAGCAGCAACAGCCCCAGCTTGGCCACCACCAACAACAGCGGCATCAGCCACCACCACAACCCTCTACCCAACACCCCCAGCACCTCCACCAGCACCACCACCACATGTACCAGCAGCAGCAGTGCCCCCAACACCAACCTGCCTGGGAAGCCTGTCTACTCCACTCCATCCCCAGTGGAGAACATCCCCCAGAACAATGAGTGCAGGATGGTGGACCTGAGAGGGGCCAAGGTGGCCTCCTTTACGGTGGATGGTTGTGAACTCATCTGCTTGCCCCAAGCCTTTGACCTCTTCTTGAAGCATTTGGTCGGTGGGCTGCACACCGTTTACACCAAGCTCAAGAGGCTGGAGATCACACCGGTGGTGTGCAACGTGGAGCAGGTCCGGATCTTGAGAGGATTGGGGGCCATCCAACCAGGGGTCAACCGCTGCAAACTCATTTCCAGGAAGGATTTTGAGACCTTGTACAACGACTGTACCAACGCCAGGTGAGCCCGCTTTGATTATGTCCACCTAGAACTTCAACCACTAAAAAAGGTTTTGAAGCAGGACAACCTAAGAGTAGACCACTTCTATGTTTATCCAATATCTTGTTGTTGTGTAAATATAAACCGTATGTACAAATATACCAATGAGCGTATAAGTATCTGTCATAAATGTGCATGTTGTGTTGTTTTTCCACAATTTCTTCTAGGTGGGAATGGAAGAGTTGGTATTAGAACTTTGGGTGATGCCTCAAGTCCTCAATTTCCAACTCAACTCCCCCTCCTCTTCTTGAACTTGCCTAAGAGCATTCAATTAACTCTCCTCTACATCTTTGTTCAGAGGAAACACTTGTACTAACGGTTCACAGACATTCAGCAGGTGGTACGGCTTACATGTTTTGAATTCTTCGCCTCTTGCAGCAATGGCTAGTTCCTCAAATAGATACATACCGTTATTATAAATGAGATTGTCATGGGCCAACAAAGAAAGAGTCATTGAAATAGATGGAGCTGAGTTTTACAAGATTTCCTGAAATAGTTCACTCAAGCTGGGGAAGGGGGGGAATTTGGTGACTCTTAAGTAGTGAATTTTAATGTTCTTTTACCCTTGATGCTCCAGAATGAGTAAAAAGAAAAAAAATGTCACCTCTCTGATTATTTTGTTTTTCCTGACATCATGAGATATTACTACGTGGTGAAGTTAACTTCACCATTTTGGACACAGCAGTCCTAGAGGTTCTTTGATCCTCCAGGACTGCTGTATCAGCTTCCATGGAAAATATTCATTAATAAACAAAAGCTCCACCAGCTTTTATGATCGTAAGTCTGCTTAACACGTGGTAAAACTACCGTTTGTTCCCCTCTGGAAGCATTCGGAAACTTTAGTGCTGAGGAACAAGTAAAAGGCATTAAGGCAAATTGTTAAAGGGGGCCAGGGAATTGTGAGAGGTGTCTGGAGGGAAGCTTATTAAAATTCAGTGCTAAAAGTCATCTTGAAACATTAGACAGGGAACCAGAAGATTATTCCTGTAAACAAACAAAATAAAGTATACTCCAGGGGGCAAGCGGATTTAGTGGTGGAGTTTAATTTGTGGCATGTGGTAACTAGAGTTTAGGGTAGGTACGGTTATTGGTTGTGGTATCAACATGTGACAGCTAGAGGAATTCAGTGGGGATTTACATGTTTAGATATGAAGAAAAGAGCAAGTGACCTACTGGGACACTAGAGAGCTGGCTTTTCTCATGGGGACAGCTTTCACTAGCAAGCTCAGTGCTGGGTAGGAACCATAAATTCACTGACCCTTTGAAGGTTTTATTATCCAGCCAGATTACAGTACACATGAAATTTAAGTGTATAGAAGGGTCAATCAAGCTCTCTAACAAGCAGATGGGCATATCAACTACAGCGGAGTGGGCAAATCTAAAGATTAAAGAAATCGTGTTATTTAACCTTGTAAACATTTTCTGCTATTACAGATTAAGTGCAAGGACAGTCCAGTTCATTACACTGAAATAAGACTCTAGTCAGCACCAACTTTTTTTTTTTTTTTTACAACCGACATTAATTATTTAAATCATGTTTTAAAAATTCATTTATTTTAATAGAAGCTGTTTGAAAATAATGTAAACTAGCTAATTTACCTAAACATAAATATTACATTTTAGTTCGTTTATTAAATTGGTATACAATATTGGCCTATTTTCATTCTGTTTAGATGTGTTATTAAGTAGATCTATATCCTATATATTCGTTCATTTTCTTTTTATTTAATTAATAAAATAGCAGTGATAAAAGATCAGGTCTTGAAATGCTATTCATCAGATAAAATCAATGCTTTTTTTTAAAGTGAAAAACACATATTAATCCATGAAATGATCTAAAATATATTTTATTTTTTTTACTGTAATGAAAAAGTACACAGGGCTGAATTTTAAAATATTGAAGTGCAAGGTGCAAAAAAAGAAAATAAATGATATAAAAAAAAGCTACAGTACATTTAGGTTTAATCATTTATTATACTTTAATTAGCACACTTGTGTACTATACAATACTATTTCACACAGGGCACCAAAATATACACATTCCCAAACTTAATGTTCCATTTTGGAATGCTTTTGTTCCTGCATGTTCCATTTGCAGTTAATTAGTTGATGTGTTTATCACTGCTTACTTGTGGTTCTGACCTTTGACCCCATCTCATTTATTTATTATTTTGTTGTACATGTAGAATCAAGGTCACTAAAATGTGGGTGAAAATAGCATGCTTAGCAATGCATGTCCACAGATGGAACTGTGAAACTACTGAAATAAGTTCGCTAACATTTAAGAGCTAACTTTAGGGGTAACTGAAGCATTTCTAGGTTTAGAACATTTATTTAAACCTATGTGCTTTTGCAAGAAATAATTCTTTGACTTAATAAGCTGTTTCACCACAATTATATTTGCTTAAGTGAAATTGCTATTTCAAGACTGACTTATCCTCTTTAATGGTGTTGTCATCCGTTTATAAGCAATAATTAATGATTTAGCTCGTAGCTAATGTTGGAGGAACTTTTTTTTAAAGAAGTATTGGGCAATAACTCATTTGCTGTTCATTTGTTGTTCCAGGAATGTATTGTCTAATGAAGAAAAACATAAACATTCATTGACAAGATTTATTTTCTACCTCCTTTTTTGGGTTGTCTGTTTTTTTGTTTTTTTTTTGTATAGTTTTAGAATACAGACATACAATGTGAGTGATATAGAGGCAGGTGACAGTTTTATTTGTTTATTGGAATGGGAATTTTAGATATTCATCGCTGCTTACACCATTCTCTTTTGTCATCTTCCAGCTAATTACGTAGCTAGAAGAAAAGCAGCAGGATAGTAAGAATTATATACAGATTAAAAAAAAATAATTCCTTGTTTAGTGATCAGTAAATGCTAGCTGACTGTTTTTCTATTATCTAAGGCTATTTCTGCATGTTTGGAAATTAATTTTTGTTTTACCATTTTATGTTTATTGATCAATTTCTGAGTATTGTTAATAGAATTTAGTGAAAAAAAAATCGACTTTCTGACTGTGTGCACAAATATCACCAATAAGTTTTACAACGCTTTTTGTGCAACTTGCAGCAGGGACTTGAACATTGCTATGCTGCACCTTTGTAGTGTCCGCCCTATTAAAATAAGTGAGTTTTTCACTTCCTATTGGATGAAGCTTTTGGGGTGACTCCATACTCAAATGGTCCATGTTTTATAAAAGCATTTCTGTGCCCTAGATGTTGTCACTATTTGGAGGAATTATTTGCAAACTACACTTCAAGCTGCAATACTATGTATTAAACTAGTTTATATTGCTCACTTATGTAGTTCAATTAAAATGTTAGTTACATCACCATCTATACAATATAATAGTCTACAGGCATTTGGCTAGATATTGTAATTTTCTTAAGATAATTTAAAATTTACATTTACACTTAAAAAAAATAAATAATACAAATATATATATATATGCACAGCAAGTATCAACACTGCACAGGATATTTGACAGCATAAAAGTATCAGTAGTTATCTGCAAAACAGGGATATTTCGTTGAAACATTAAATGAATAACCTTATATAATGGATAGTGGAGTGTACAGGACAGCCTGCTGCCTATTATATAATCTTACCAAATAATTGTCAAGTTCACTGAAGGGGTTATGTGAAGTACAAGATGCATTTTATTAAAGCTAGAAGTCACATTTTGTTGATCTATCATCTTTGGAAAAGTATATCTTTGGAAAATCCATATCACCTGTCATAATCAGAATTTACTATCTATAGATTACCTTTCCAAAGGCCCTCAAAGCAATTTACACTTATAGCTATTCTGTTACTACTCAATTACAGTTGGATAGCCGGAGGCACAATTAAATGCAGCTTGCCCAAGGTCAAACAAGGAGTCACTTGTACTGTCATAGAAAAACACACAAGGTTTTTTTTTGCCCATTTCAAACCTCTGTCTGTAAAAAAAAATAAAATAAATGTCGAAAAAAAGCAAGTCTGCTAGTAAACTTAGTACATACAGAACATATGTATAATTTCATATTTGAGTTAATAAAATTGAGATTTGAAAATTAATATATTAACAGCAATTTTGTATAAATGTATAGTTTGCATTTTAATAGCCTTGACATTTATACAATAAATTAATCTAGACTAAGATCAGCAAATAAGATGCAATAATAGTACAGAAATCGTAAAGACGTGGATTGACTGATATTCAGAAACTGAATGGAAAAAGCTACTGAAAGGTGTTGAAATCAATATCTGTTGATCTATAAACATGGTTTCAGTGTGTAACAGTATTTTAATTCAAAGCACAGTTATGTTTGTATTGCAGTGTACATCAAACTCTAATAAGTACACAATTTAAACTTTGTTATATGTCTGTTAAAAGTTTATTATTAGCATAAAATTTTTATATATATATATATATATATATATATATATATATATATATATACAAACATACTGATTTAAACTATGCTTACACAGATTGGATAATATGCAGTGTCTTGATGGCTTTTAGTGTGCTGGAAATAAAATATAGATGTTTGAGGTTTTTTTTTTTTTTTTTTTTTTTTTTTTGTACTTTATGTCTTCAAATGCCATTAGATGATTCAAAACACCATGCCATGGATTATTCTATTATTTAGGGTGCTCTTCCTTAAATATGTAGTAGAGCCTTTTCTGCCCAATTACTTCTATAGATACCAGCATGGAATTATCTTTGGCAGTGCATGTTGGCTTGATACAGGTAATAGAGCAGAACATAAGTCAAGTAGCACTTTGACATTAAAACATAATTTTAGCATGTGTCAAAGATCTGTCATTTGAGATTTTGTTGAACGTTTTTAAAGCGAGGATTGTTGAGATACATCATGATGATGGTTCTTGAACAGCCCTAAGACATACAGCCAGCACCCAAAAATGTCCACAGAACTGCATACTGGACGCAGTAGATTAGGTGACACAAGCTGCCTTTTAAAGTACTGTAGAGTGGTAAACTTATTTTCGAGGGGGGAGCAAGTTAAAGCAATTCACCTAAGAGCATCAACACTGGAATAGTAAAATTGCAATACTTTTTATAACAGTTTCAATTAGTTGCTCTATTACCTAACATAAACATTAGTGCTAGATAGTTTGCAAACACAACTTCAGCTTGTCTTCAGTGATCTCCACTCAAGGAGCCAAAAACATATTTCTGTTCTTATGTCCTAGTGTAGGTTTAAAAGTCTTTTTTTTCTGTTTATTACACAGCACCTAACCTGTATTCTAGTAGTGTTCAGTTACGTAAATTATAGTTATACTCATGGTGGCATTCTGTGCATTTACAGATTGCATGCATCAGACTGGACCTCAGCCATGAAAGCCTATCATGCAAAGTGGTAGTATGTAGCATTAGATAATAGGACAATTGTCCATCTCACTTGCTTTTCAAGTGCTTGTAGCTCTGAACTTTTAACCAGCAGTGGTTGTGCCATGTTTAAAGCAGCAAGGGGACCCCTAGGGACAGAAACTTGACCTGCTTTTATGAAACCATAGAATTACATTTATTCAAGTTATCCCATGGGAAAATAGTCAGCAGATTCTAGCCCAATCCCCATTATTGGAGTCTTACAGGTCATCTTTAAATTCTTTTACACACACTTGATTAAATGTTTCAGGTTAGCATGATATCATTTTTTAAAAATGATAAATTATATGCATGCTAATGTACACATGCACACACACATCACACACAGGGCAGTAAATATATATTTCCTCCAGACAGGGAAGTGATATATAAATAAAATAAGGTATTTATCAATCATTAAAAACACAGCAATGAAAAGTTAAACATTAAAACAATCCAGCATGTGTAACGCATGAAGTTGTTTTACAGGATATTTTTAGAGCGCATTAATACGATATGCTAAATTGTGCTTACATTTCAACTGCTACTTTTAAAACGAGCTACATTAATGAAAGTATGTGGTGTCAAAAGTTATTGGATGAAATATTTTAGTAACTCTCAAAGACTTTCAATTTATTTTACAACTTTAAAAAATATTTATTTAAAAAAAATGTCTATGTATGAAATATATGATAGGTGAGATCTCCTTATTTAATCCTTTTACCTATTTTAACCTGTTAATTAAATGGTTTCATTAAAATTCATATGCACACAACAATTTAAAGATCATATTTCATTTCCAGTATTACCATACTGACAAGATGATTTTAATGTGCGTTTTGTAAAACCCTTATTTTATTCCCTCCACATTTAAAATAAAATAAAATATTAACTTCGATCAAGTGCTAAATCCCATTTGCTTACATCAAGTAAAACATGGCATTAAAATTAAAAGGATCGTTGAAGTTTGCAGATGGAGATATGTTTGTTATGTATACCACGCTGCTTCAAGTCATTGGCATTCCGTTACTTTTTTTTTTTTTTTTGATGTGTGTAGGTGAGGGAGGGGTAAACACAGTGGAATATGGTGAATGGGCTGATTGAAAAGGCATAAAGAAGTCTGGCCTAGTATAGAAAGGTCTTTGGTGGGTGCATGACAAGGATGCTGTTTGTTTTTCATACAAGTTGTTTGTGATTTGAGGGACCCCAGGGAAATCTCTTGATCATTTTCACATCTGTTCCTGTCAAAGTGGGTGCTAAGATACCGGTCACCCAGCAACCAAGACCAAGTGGGAATAGGCCTGATAATAACTTCAAAAAGAAATGACAGATGTTAGATTATGATGAAAGACAAAATGCATGAAAAATGAGCTCCTTATATTCAAAAATTTGTTCAAGTACCTTCATGCAAATTAAATGAATACTGGAAATTTGCATGTAGTAATTTATATGTTTGTTCACTCAGAGGAAAAAAAAAAGAAAGCGATAGATACATTTGAAATCACAGATTTTTTCTGCAGTAATTAACATACAAGGCAGTCACTCTTTCTAAAATGGGATTAACCACCTGGGTTCTCTACTGTCAAACTAAATCCATAAACATATTTCTTTTTAACAAACACCACTACACTGCAAAATGATATCAGTGAAGTCTCTTTTCTAATGTATTACAGGACTGTAAATGCGAATTAAGATTGCTCCACGGAAATGTATTTTAGGTTTTAAGGAGTAGCTAGACTACAAGTACTCTTGGTTAAATATAATATTCATTAATAAAACATCAGCTCAAATAGATTTAGCACAATTGCTGCGTTCTTAAGTGACTGGTCAAGCAAAGTTTTCCTTTGGTCTA
The DNA here is from genome assembly GCF_062004578.1 of Staurois parvus. Taxonomy (NCBI): domain Eukaryota; kingdom Metazoa; phylum Chordata; class Amphibia; order Anura; family Ranidae; genus Staurois; species Staurois parvus. The sequence continues at coordinate 624,772 of NW_028317803.1, forward strand.
ATGTATCGTCGTATTACATGGGCACATATGTGGTCGAAAACGGTATTAATAATTGATACATCTTAAAAATGATTCTTCTCCTGCTAACAACATAATTATTGGGATGTTCACTCAACAATCAGTGTTTAGAAGGCAAAATGGAAATGTTCGTTTGGAGAAAGGACTTTGAGCCTTCGTTTAGCAGTGTCTAATGTGGTCACGTAGAGAAATTGATTTTCCTCAGAAATTAATTAATTTTTCATATCGCCTTAAGCTGCAGTTAAAAAGAGTGCATACTAGCCTGTTTTTTTCCAGAAATATTGCCTAATCATATTAATACCATTGCCCTAAGGATGAAAAGATAATTGTACAAATGCATTTGGAAATATGTATCACTGAGTATTTATGATTAAATTATGCAAATAACCCAGTTCTCATCCTTTCCAGACACAGATTGTCTAATTAGGATTGATATGCTGAATAGATGTTCCAGAATTTGAATACAAGCATGTCCAAAGAGCAGAAAATTGGAAATGACAAGGCTGAAATGCTAAGAAAAGTGCTTTTTTTCACTTTTCAATAAATGCTGTTGTGTTCACTATATGAAATATGCACAGTCCTGCTTCCTTGCATCCATTAAACATCACATTTGTTTGTAGATTGCATTGCTCGTAATATTTACACATTTTTTATTATCGCTTTCTTACTGTATCTATCCACTTATTGCATGCAGTTAAGAATTTTATTAACTGATCATAGATATTGCTCTATAAATTAATACTTACCCTTTAGCAAATGGCTCAGGATGCCATATTTTCATAAGCTTTTGGGTTTTTGAAAACTTTATGGTCTGCGTTTTTGTAATTCATGTAGCTGTTTAGCAGTGCCTATGCCTTTACGTGATACATTATTGGGTAGCAGGCTTGCTGATATGGAACTTTGAGTGAAAAATGCTAAGATTACACAGTAGCTGTTACTATTCCAGCCATTGTTAGCAGGGGATAGTCAGTCTCTATGAACTTTGCTGGCTTCTGCTTCCCATCTGCAAGATGATGGATTGCTATGTTTAATACATTTCTGCTTTTGTCTGACTGTCATAGCGCAAACAGACAGCACTATCAGCGACAACAATTGTCACTGCGGACAACTTTTCATATTAAAATGTGTTTGGAAAAAAGAGCCTTTTACACATCAAATATTCTTTTGTAACTGATAAATGTATAGCTTAATTTTTTTTTTTTGAAAATCACCCTCCGATTACAAAAAGATAAGAAGCTCTAGAAAAATTGAAAGAGTCTTTATGACTTCTTTCAAATAAAATTTTTGAATTGTTTCACATTCTATGCTTGGATGAAAATATTTAATATATATTGTTTTACATTGTTAGTGTAGATATAGTATGGTATGTTAAAGCAGTAAACTGCTTGGGCCCCCTCCTTCTACACAGTTCATTAGTAGGTGTAAAATGAAAAAGTTAGGGTTAGTGACTTTAAAGCTGGATGAACAAATCTTGGATGGAAATGTGGACGCATGGATGGTTGAATCTTCTGCTGGCTATTGTATTCTGACAGAGGACACCTGAGGCTATCAAAATGCCTGAACAGTGACTGCCGCTGATTGGCTGCAGACACTTTTAGGCTGACTTTTCTTTTTCCACCCGGCTCTTTTGGTTTCTCAATCAAAGTTTGTACAGCAAGGCGCTGTCACCAGTGGTGTATGACCAGGCTACTTTACCCCATTTTGCTCGGTGGCACCTATGCAAGGCTGATGTCAGATTCCTTCTAGCTAGATCCTGGAGAGAGCAGATTAAATTTTGCATGAAGGCACTCTTACAATGGACTAGAGTGTCTTTTCATGAGATTTTGACTGCTCTGCATTTCCCAGGAACCTACCTGGAAGGATGGTGACATTGCGTCCAACAATGCAAAAGAGAGGTGTAAGGTTTGCATAATTTTATTTTTTTTGCAGTTGCATTTTACGCCTGTCAACAATAGGTATTTTTTGTAGAGGAAGGGGGCCCATGTTATTTAAACTGATCTTGTATTTTACTGCAGGGCCTGCTTTAAGAATTTTTATACAATATAAATATGTAATAAAAAGTAGACACCTTAGAAATGCCTGCAAACCCACAGAATGATAATAACAAACGGTACTTCTTTGTGTTCTGCTCTCAACATTTCTTTTAAATTGCACAAGTTTAGCAATTTGTGCAACACATCATTTGCTCTTTTATATCAGTTGACTTCTGTGTTAATTACAACACCATTAGTACAAAGCAAACACTATAAAGAAAAGGGCTGTACAGTGAAAATAATTACTTTTAAAGGCATTATGTATTTATTTTTGTTAGCAGCAATTTCTACAAAGCAAATATTTTGATATGGCTGGCAACCGCTAATTAAATTCACCGTGTAAAACAACACAAAGTTCCCTTAATGATTTTATTAAAGGACATTGAAGATAGGTATGCATTCCCTATATGTGCTTTATCCGCTAAAAAAAAAAAAGCCGGTCGTCAGCTAAAAAATACTCTCCAATAACTCAAATAAAATGGGAGGGGGATTTGTTCTGATAAGTGATTGGAGGGTTAGAATGAATTCCTCTGAAAATGGAGCTCTTTATTGTGCTGTGTATGTGCTAAGTGGACTTAATCACGTTGAACAAATGGCATCGCACTCGATAGCAGGTCTAATAATCAACACGTGACAGTGTTGTGTTGTGGTTTTCGGCTACATTTCTGCTGGATAGTTCTCGTTTTTGGTGATGACCTCACAAATAAACCATCAATGGATGAGTCATTTCTGTGCTCAGGCTATTCTCTGGGGCTATCCTATAATAACACAGACTGAAACAGCTTTTTATGGAGCACAGCTTACACTATTTGTTGCTGCTATCATCTAAAATATAGATTGTTCCAATCTGTTAGAATTTGGATGTCTGTGGTTAATTTTTACATCACAATAATACAGATGTTATGTTATTCCACAAGGAATTAGCGCTGTGCTTTTTCACTCACAACTGCAGGCAGCTGAAGTTAAACCAACCTTGGAACGTTCAGTAGCCCTTACTAAACTAGGCACTGGAGAATTGGGGGTGTCAGCATTTTCTGCTCTCATGTAATGCGCTGTTGATGTTACACGGCTTTTTGTGTCTTCTGCCCTTCTCAGTCCATATCATGAAGAAGTTGAGTTTTGAAAATCTCCCTATATACTCCATCTGAAGGTGTTAGCTTCTGGGCTGCTCTCAATGTGGACAACAGAAGTTATGCCTTGGCTGTAGCACCTCCTCATAATTTAACCACTATGGAGCTCTAATGTCCCTTTCACACAGTTGGACTCTGCCAGTCAGATCCACCTATTCAGTGGGGGATCTGTCCACTGATCCCCGCTAAGTAGGCGGATGACAGATCCATGTCCAGTCCGCCTGTACAGAGCGGACACAAACACAGCCCGCTGTTCTCTATGGGGTAGTTGGATATAAACAGACCACCTCTCCGTTTACATCTATCATCTAATCCACTAGACCAGGGGTGTCAAACTGGCGGCCCTCTAGCTGTTGCGAAAGTCTCATCATGCCTCTACCTTTGGGAATCATGCTTGTAACTGTCAATCTTGCAATGCCTCATGGGACTTGTAGTTTAGCAACAGTTGGAGGGCCGCCTCTTTGACACCTGTGCACTAGACGGATGCGGATCTCCATCCGTCTGTTTTTAGCGGAGCGGATCAGATGCAGGCGGGTGTAAATGGACACAAGGCCATTTACATTCACCTCCCCATAGAACAGTGGATAGTCCGATCAGTCTGCCCATGTGAAAGGACCCTTAGAAAGCCATACAGAGACTAATGCAGACCATAGATGGTTCGTTTATTGGCCAATTTTTCATCCGAAAAAAAAAACATTGGTTGTTCTGTTGCCACCAATGATTGCAAAAATGGGCTGTTTTTCACAAATGTTCCAGCATGACCGATAAAAGAAATGAGGAGGAACCACGAAAATCAGCCGATACCATTGCCCCATTAAAAGTGTGAAAATCGGCCGATTATTCTTTCAGACAAAAAATAGACCGATAAACGAACCGTCTATAGCCTGCATTAGGGGCAGATTTGCTAAAACTGGTGCACTCAGAATCTGGTGCAGCTTTGCAGAGTAACCAATCAACATCTAACTTCAGCTTGTTCAATTAAGCTTTGACAATTAATCCTAGAAGCTGATTGGTTACTATGCAAAGCTGCACTGGATTCTGAGTGCACCAGTTTTAGCAAATCTCCCTCTAAGTCTCTGTATGGCTGTAAACTTCTTTGAACAATTTCAACACTTTGAACACCAACCCGTTTTCTGTTCTTATTGTATAGGCCTTCAGAAGCATTGTGCAAGACCAAATCTATCTTGCTATACACTAAAAAGAATCCTACGGGTATATAGGCCAATGCATGTAGTATTTACCACTACTTTCCACTGCCCTTGTAGATGTCCACTGGCAGTGCACATGTGTAAAAAAACACTGTAGAGATATAAAGAAAAAATGGTAACCACCCCAATTTATAACTACCTTTTGCAGCAAGGTGCACATGGAAGGGATTTTCACACAGCAAGCAACACAAAATGTATTTCCCAGCACACTTACAAGTTAGCTAGCAAAAATAAAGAAATAAATAATAAAAAAAAATAAGTTACATTGTCTACTAATTTGCATTAAAATAAGCTCCAAGGATCAGGGCCCTCCTAACCCTCTTGTATTGAACTATATAATTGCTGTATTGTCTCCCTTTATTTTGTAAAGCGCTGAGCAAACTGTTGGTGCTATATAATTCCTGTATTATAATAATAATAATAAAAATAAGGATTTTAGTTGCAAACATTTACAGATATACTGTATGTGGAAGCCAGTCTGCTCCTCAGGGCCCTTTTGTATAGAGTGTTCCTAACTATCAGAGTCTTCACGTTGGAGCGTATAATGCAATGGATACACTAAAGTATAACTAGAAGTGCATTTTTATTTTCATTTTGGATAGTGGAGATGGAATAGAACATCTCTCAGGCTTTTATTGCTGTTTGTGCCCCCAGTGCACCTCCTCTATTTTTCCTCTTTACCATTACCATCAAGAGTAAAAGTTAATGAAAAACCCATATTTTGGGTTGTCCTCAGACTAGGGATAGTGGGGAAATCTGTACTTCGGAGGGATTTCCTCTCACTTCCTGTTTTGGCTATGGGACAGGAAATGAAGTGAAATCGCCCAATGGGACACAGATGTGAAAAAAAAACTGTCGGGTTATACGCTTCCTTACTCTAAAATGAAAAGAATATTTTGCTTTGAGTTCTACTTTAAGGGTAGGTATGCCTAGAAGGACCCAATTCCTCCTTTAAGGCATAGGGACAACCCAGAAGCCCGGCAGAGCACAATGGCTGCTGAAGGCATCTAAAGTGTTCCACTGTAGAGGTAACATGGACAGACCTTCCAATCACTTTTCACTTTACAGATTCCACACTCCAGCCACTATAGTTAACACTGTTAAACTGTTAAATTCCAATGTAGGGGTGGACTGTCCATTTGGAAACTCGGGCACAGCCCGAGGGCCTGGGGTCAGTAGGGGGCCCCGTGAGATGCCCCTGGTACCTTTTTCATAGGCTGTTTTGAGTTTGGGCAAGAACACAGGGGCCCTATGATCCCCTATTGCCCGGGGGCCCCATGAGTTGTCAGTCCGCCCCTGTTCCAATGTAACTCATACATGGCCGGTTTTATGCCTGATGTGGCTAGAGAGCTTCACCATATAGAGGATTGTGTTAATCTCCAGTCCTGATTGTTAGGGACACACTGATGGTAGAGGTGGTAACATCATACCACTGCATGCTAGCCATCCATAAGACACAAACACTGTACCTATCATGATCTCTTGTCAGAAAACCAGTCCCATGTTTCACCTACTCCCTGTGTTTAGTGTTCTGCTCTGTCTCTGGAACACTGAAAATGTGGGAAATTAACTGCAAATAGAAAGTGTACAGGTGGGAGATTAACAGCAATGCTTTCAGATAAGGTTTCTCAAAGACGGGGGGTATATAGTTACTGCATGCCATGAAATTTCATAAGCACGCCACTTGTAGTTCAGAGTGCAAAAGTGGCTGCTAAAATATTACACCTGCCTCTCTGTCATGAACTGGGCATTAACAGTGCTGAACACACTGGCCTTGTAACTGCCTACTACTTAGAAAAGAAAACTGAGCTTCCCAACTGTCCCTCATTTGAGGGCTTGTCACTCTTTTAGAACCAAATCCATTTGTCTTTTTTTCCTTCTCAGTTGTCCCTTTTTTAGTGTGTAGTCTTTTATAAAAATGTATTATATAAACTTTCTCTGTCAACACTGACTATTTTAATCCTTATGTTGCTAGCATTAGTAAATAAGTAGGAAGGTATATTATATTTACCTGTATTTTTGGTTTTTTTTGTAACTGCTATAGTTGCTTCCTGGTTTCTGGCCTAGGCAAATTATGTCATATATCCTAGGGGTCTTCATGGGCATTTTCATTCATCTGGATGAAGGGAGGAGGGGCTTTCTCAGCTAGGCATGCCCTACAACCTGCCTGTCTGAGCTAAGGGCAGATGGATGCCAGGAAGTAAATGCTACATGAATCATCTGCCCTTATTCAAGATGGTCGCATCTAGAAATGCTAAGGGTTTTCTTCAAAGTGATTTCTCAGCAAAATAAAGCATGGAGACATGGATGGATTGGGGAGTTTGCTTTTAACATTAAAGTGTTACTAAACCCATGATCCTGCATTCACTATATCTGGTCTCCCACACACAACATGGAAATGCAATTATTTTAGTAAATATGAACTGCTAAATATTTTTTCTCATCAGCAGTATATAGCAGTAACTTCAATCAGTATCCAGCTGAGCGCTGGTTAAAGCTTGTAGGAGGAGTTTTCATTCTGCTCTGACTGTCCTATGAGGCTGCATAACCCCTGACCCTCTGTCTGGACAGAGCTGATTGGCCCTGTGCTGATCACATGCACCCTCCCAAAGAAAAAAAAAAACTCCCTAGCAATACATAATAAACTGATCATGTGCAGAGTGACTCCTACAGCTCTGTACTATCAGCAAATGGATTGGGGACAGTACACAATGCAGAGGATTGACCCCTTAGGTTCCACAGTAAGTAAATCAAGCATGATTTACTGCATACACAGACTGATTTTACTGTTGTGGCTTTAGTAACACTTTGAAAAGGATTTAATAGTATTTTTAGTTTGTGGTGCTAAGATACAGTTTGGTTCCGTTTTAAGCTGATGAAAGTGTTATACTATAATAATCTTTTAATTCATCGTCTAAATGATTGCATTTGTATAAGGAAAGGCAAAAGTGAATTTAAATTTCCTTCATATTCTGTTCAAAAAGGTGCTCATCTTTCTCATCACAGAAAGTTGATAGGTACAGTATGTACTAAGCTGGAGGTAGTCTACGCGTACAGTATGCATGTGTACTTTCACTGCACTGCTGAAATAAATATACCAGCAGGATTGTGTTGGGTATGCACACCTTAAATTGATTTGGCCATATATTGTTATAGATCAAATGATTGTAATAAGGAATAACAAATCAAAGTTACAGTAAAGCTTTTCAGCAAACACCACAGTGTGTCTGCACTTACCTTGGCAGCATCACATGGAGAATTTCAAACACCTTGTGCTTTCTAATGCAGGGCACTAGTAAGCAGCATTGGCTAAATCAAAAGTCAACACCGGTATGGCAAATAGCAGGTTACAATGGGTGTCAATTACTTCAAGAAAGAGTAGAGGTCTTACCATTGTCATTCTTGTTGAAACATCTGTACATTTTTATAAAGCTTTATGACCACACTCACTGTTCTCATTTTTATAATGCAGGTCTGTCGATCTGCTCAGACTATATAAATAATCTGTCCATACATATATATTGTGTTTTTTACATCAAAAAGTCTAGTTCTGCATTTGATACTTTCAAACAAGACTTTCAAACAAAGAAAAAGTGAGAAAATGTATCCTACCCACATCCTCTAACCTAAAAGTATAATTAAACCCTAAGAAAAAACTCTTTGCTTAGTGTTTAATATAGGTAGAATAATAAGCATCTAAAAAAACAAAAAATCTGTGTGCCGTGTAGGTTCTTCTCTTGACAGCCCCTTCCTGTTCATGCATCTGCTTGCTAGCCGGTGCACATTCCCTAGTGGTGACATGAACAATCTTCTGCTGGGTAATATGTCCCAAATGGCACAGGCTTGCAGGGCTCAGTCAATAAATTCAGACCGAATTTTCAGGTGCGCTGTACGTTGACATGTCAGTCTGCAGTCTGAACCCAGAGCAAGCTTCCTAGGGAGATAAACTGCTTCTGCATAGATATGCAATCGGTGAGCGTTGCCACCCCAGGAGAGGAAGTCTGTTACTGGAAGGTGCTAATAAAGGAATGGAAATCCTACCAAAAAAAAAAACTATTAAAGTTACACCAAAAGACTTATCTGGGTTAGCTGGGCTGATAACAACAAGGCAGCACCACATCCTCATGTGAACTAGAATGATTTTTTATATAAAAATGAATGAATCTTTTCAGGTGCCGGACCATGAAAACATTAAAATAAACTTTTCTGATATAAAAAAATCTTTCTACACCAAAAGACTGGTAAACCGCAGTATATTAAACTCCAATTGCAGCTCCAGGCTCCCTCCTCCCAGGAGTTTTTTCTTTTTTTTGCCTATTTTTTATGCTTACCTTTTGCGGATATCTAAAGGTTATATGATGTGCTGGGTCTTCTGATCTTCTTCAACAGTGGCCAGTCCTTGGTGACATGATGATGTCGAGCCACGTACTATATTATTAACAGGTCAATGACACCCTGCACTCATAGTAAGTTATTATTTTTATTTTTATACAGGATTTATATAACAACAACACTTTACGCTGCGGTTTACAACATAGGGGCAGTACTATCACCATACAATCTAATACAGTAGGAATCAGAGGACCCTGCTTGTTAGTGCTTACAATCTAGAAAGGGAGGGTCAAGAGATACAAAAGCTAATAACTGTGGGGATGAACTGATGGAGAAAATAAAACTATAGCTGTTAGGTTAGGTTGTTAGGTTAGGTTGGAACGGGATAGTGTTCTCTGAAAAGAAGCATTTTCAGGAATCATCTAAAAGTGGTCGAGCATGGGAGAAGGTGACAAGGGAGCTAGAGAGCAGAAGGTCTTGCTTGGGAGGAATGAAGAGAATGATTAGGTTAGTATTTTGAGACTAGGTTAGTGATGTAGCTGGCAGCAAAGTTGTAGAAGGCTTTGCAAGTTGTTAGTATTTTGAATTTAATTTGTTGGATGAACGGAAGCCAGTGGAGGGATCAGCAGAGAGGGGTATGTCCTCAAAGCCAAACAAATGTTGGTCATCAACTCCAAGTTATGACATACAAATATAACATAGAAATATTCAATTTTCTCATATTTGGCTACCAAGTGGAGTACAATTGGCTGGAATACATAACAATATGACTTTCTAAAATGATTTGTTACATCCTTTGTTGACCTGCCGCAGCATCCTTATCTGAGCTTTCCTCCTCTGCCTCCATTATAAAGTTAATTGTTGGAGATGCATACAGAGCAGGCAACAATAACAACTGCAGTCACTCTTGTTACCCGTATCTTATGGAGGTTCCTCTGGCCATTCTTGCACCCATTGGCTTTTGCTTTTGGTTTCCCCATATCTACTATTTAGACTCCAAGGGAAACAGAGGGGAGAGCACTTTCTCAGTGCAGATGACAAATTTAACCAAGTTACACTTGTGTGCAGCTTTTGCTAATATAACTTAATAAAATCCATCTCATGCTGTTAGAAGTGGTCCGGTAATTGTGTCCTGCAGTGTGCAGGCTGGAATGCACTAGCTGCCTATGTAAGTGCAATACTACATCTGATTTTAATTATTTTTTATTAAATAAAAGGAAAACTTTGCATGGTTCTGGATCATTCGTATAAATCCACCCTGGTCTCTCTATCTCACAATGACAGCCTTTTTGTAGTGGTGAGCAAAGCAAGCAAAGTTTAGTTTGCTGGACTTTCACCAAACACTTGAAAAACATTCTGAAAACCTACAAACCCTGAATGTAGTGTAGAACCTCATTGAAGCCGAATTTTGGAATTCAAGGTCAGTTAACAAGCCTTTGATTAAAAAACGCATTGGTAGCTGGCTGCTGCCATGGGAGATATACTTCCTCAGTCTGTTGACATTCTGCAGACAGTTGGAGAGGAACAGTCATCTACTGCCGGAGTGCAATGAATTTTCATGTTTGTTACCCTGAATGAACAATTGTGTCTCAAAAAGTGCAGATTTAGTCAATTTCTAGTAGTGTCCAAGCTTGTCTACTCCCTCCCAGCCCCTATGCATTCCATTTGGTCCATCACTATGATGGGCTGTCTCACTGGCCAGCAAATATGTGCAGAATGCACTGGGGATGGGGGGTCAACACCACCAGCAAGAGTGACGCTTTTTCTGCAGCCTAGCATTTGGTCAGGGCAGGGGTAGGAAAAGAGTTTCTACACTTTATACCTGTCACCCTAACACTTACTATATCTCCTATGTCACTTTAACATTAACTCCTTAGACTTATCCAAACCTCTTACCTTTACCTTAATAAATGCCAGATTTAATTTTCTCATGGTCCTGTGCTGAATTCTCTGCGCTAAACCTTTTTTTTTTATTAAAGCAGCATTAAACCAAAAAACAAAAAAGTAGTATATTGCAGCTTACCAATCGTTAGATGTGGTGGCTGCATTAGTTTTCTTTTTTTAGGCAGTTTTTCCCTCTGTTTTCACCTGGTGATCTGGCAACACACCTCTTGAATTACAGTGCCCCCTCTCTAAATGGTAAATGAGCACGGGGCACCTACAAACAACAGCATTGTCAATCTAGGGGCAGGGAAGTGTTAGATGTAATAGCAGATTTAGAAACACTAACAAATTGAAGCCAAACTCCAGCTCACCCTGCAGTTATACAACCAGTTTTTTTCTTTTTTGGGATAAAAGTTTTACATAAAGAAAATAGCACAAGTGAGATATTATTCTTATTCTTATTACACAGGATTTATATAGCGCCAACAGTTTGCTCAGTGCTTTACAATATAACGGGAGACAATACAGTTCAATACAAGAGGGAAAGGAGAGCCCTGCTCCTTGGAGCTTACAATCTAGGAATTCCATCATCTTTACTTCTCCCTGGGATGCACTGGTTCCTTGCCCCTAGTACCACTATAACACAGAAGATGTCTGTGTGCACTGGTCACTTTCAAGAATATTTTTCAGAACATGGTTATATTATTAGGATACGGCTGAGGCATTCAGGCATACTTGTGTTAGTGTCAAATGTGTTCCCTGGCAATCAAACAAGTTTACATTTTTGGGTTAGAGTTGGGGGAAACACATTACAAAGATGTCACCAGTTGTGGTAGTGACTGCTACATCAGTACTTTTTGCCTTGTAAATTAATATATAAATGCCCTGCTTGCAGTAGTCTCAGGTGCACCTCAAATCAAACCCCTGTCGATGATATCCTATTATTTTTGTAAATGAGCTTTAAAACACAAGACAAGCATTGATGTTCTTCAAGTCAGGTCTCAGCACTCTGCTCTCTCCCCTCTTCCTGTGCATCTGTTCTGTGTTTACATACAGCTTAGAAGCATGGAAGACTACCAAGTCACTGCTGGGGGGGACCAGGGTGAGCTGACCCACTAAGAGTGGAAGTGCTTCTGTTGTGAATTTTTAGGATGAATTACTCCACAGTGCCTGCAGATACAAATGTCAGTGAGGTTGTAGTAAAGGACATTTACTGCACTCTAAAAAAGTATTTGAAAATGTGTAGCCTAGCCACAGGTTCACTTTAAAGTGTTACTAAATGCAGGGCCCTGCATTCACTATATCTGGTCTCCCACAGTACACAGAGCATGGAAATGCAATTATTTTAGTAAATATAAACTGCTACATACATTTTCTCATCAGCAGTTAGAAGAGTCTTGTGACGTCTATCAGTGTCCAGCTGAACACTGGTTAAAGATTGTAGGATGAGTTTTCATTCTCCTATGACAGTCCTATGAGGCTGCATAACCCCTGACCCTCTGTTTGGACAGTGCTGACTGGCCCTGTGCTGATCACATGCACCCTCCCAAAGGAAAAAAAAATCTCTACCACATACACAATAAACTAGGCATGTGCAGAGTGACTCCAAAGACTGTGTTATCAGGAGATGAGTCGGGGACAATGGAAGAAGGGGAGGATCACAGAAGACGGGATCAAACGGCCTTTTTACACAATGCAGAGGATTAACCCCTTACGTTCCACAGTGTGTAGAACAGCATGCTTTACGGCATATACTGTACATACTGATTTTTGTGTTGTGGTTTAGGTTTCCATAAATTATAAAGATATATACGTAGCTGATTATTGTAAGTACCTCTATCAGTGGTAAATAGTTTGTCTCATCCCTTTAACATATACATCTGTAAAAGAGCTTGTTGCTTTGAAAAGCAACAGATTTACTGGCCAGATCACCAGGTCAAAATAATGGAAAGAAAGCCTAAAAAATAAAACTAATGTAGCCATCACCTCTAAGAACTGGTAAGCTGCAATACAATAAATGTTTGCTTTTGGGTTTAATGCCGCTTTGAGTATGTAAAATGGTTTATAGATAAATAAAACAATATCTCAACATACGTGCTCTCTGAAAACACACTATTGTTTCATGAAAATCCTTGGCACATAAATGCTGTTCTTGATATCTGTAACTGAAAAAGAGCTTTTTAAACTGCAGAAAGCTGGTACTTGCATGTCAGTAAGCTTTGTTTTACTTCCAGAGCAGAATTCATTTATAGAGCTTAGCATTTATTACATGATTTGCAATTATGAGCAATTATGAGCTACTTCTTCGTTTCAGAACACAAATTATCTGTATCGTTTTAACATTTCTGAAATACTCTTTGGAAAAGTTGTCAAATAACCCATATTTTCTTTATACACTCACTGTATAATTAACTAAGTTAACTAAAATGTTGCATATTTTAGCTTTAACTTCATTATAAGTCAAAAGTCATGCATAATTGTGCTGAAAAATATAAATCCTCCTTAAGTGCTTGTCCAGTGAAAAATATGAGTGTCTTGAGCAATTCTTGGTAATTGTATACAGGCGTTTCGAGGTATCCACTTGATGGGGGGAAGAAAATCACTGCCACTAAGTAGACTGTGTACTAGAGTGTGTTTTTTTCATTAAGACTGTCATAGATGTTTATGGAAATAAGAAGAGTCCATTTTATTGACTTGATTGTGGGATGAGTGATCCCACTTTAGCAGCATTATTGTTGTTCCTCACAGGCCTTACAAACTTCTATAAATCAAATTCTAAGCCCTTAGTGGATGACATTTGTTAAAGTGACACTGTCCTTCTTTAGAAAATGCTAGATACTTGGCTGTGTCTGACTTCAGTACATTTTATTCATATAAATGAGTGCCAGATAAGTGTCAGAACTACTTATTTTATACTTGTTCTGGGTCAGTGATGCAGACAGTAATCAAATTAGAGCATCAGGTGGACAGCCAGGGAACTAGCATTCTTAAAAGAGGGTTCAGAAATGGCAGCCTCTGCTGATAATCTCTCATGACTGTTCTTTTAAAACACCGGTTATCATAAAAAACTGTCATTTTATATTTACTATTTTCAATTTAATTATTAATTTCTACATCTCATCTTCCTGTCTTCCATTTCCTGTCTACATGCAGTTACTCCAATATTGCCTGTATGATGATAGTTTATTCCTAGTAGTGGCAATAGTGGACGATGCCAGTGCAATGAGCACCAGCCCTGCTACTTATGGTCTCCTTGACCTGATGAAGGGGTCCTGCAAGATTCTGAATGTTGCTTCTGTTATTATACTGTGATTGGTGATAAAGCTTTGGATCTGTTTTGGAGATCCTGGTGTGCTGATGAAATTTCTCATGATGGCAATGCAGGAGATCAATTTTGGGACCAGGACAGACTCTATTCATCTCTTAACAGGTAGTATCTGATCAGAGACCTTCATGCTAGGATCACCAGGTATTAGTTAAATGAAACCTTTACATTTACCTGTCTCGCATGTGACTGATGAAGGGGTCCTGCAAGACATCAAAAAGTCTTGTATTATGATATGATGTGATCACTGAATAAAGCTTTGGACCTTTTTTGACGATCGTGGTGTGCTGGTGACATTTCTCATGATGGCTCATGAGAGCAATTTTGAGGTCCGGACAGAGTGCATTCATCCCATAACAGCTAGCACCCAATCAAAAACCTTCATACCAGGATTATAGGGTGTTAGTAAATGAAAAAAATTTCATATAAAAATAATTCAAAGCTACTTTTCAAATGATATCCAATTTTAAAGATTTAATATGATTTTAGTGATTGTGTTTACATTCACTTTAGAGAAGTATAGGCAAAGCTGTTATGGCTATACTTTTTCTGGGGATCACAGGAGTGCAGGTCTTTCTTTACTCCCATGACATGTTTTCTGCCAATAGTGGGCGTAAAAGCCCGCTGCCAGCTGATGTCACAAAACCAGTTCAGGCTCTGAAAAGATCCATCCATATGGTCGGGATCCATCCAGATGCCTGGACTGGCAGCTGGCTCAGCCTCTCAACTGTGCCGCTTGAGGACTGAGCCAATTGCTCTCTCCCCTCCACAGCCCAGCACTCCAGTGAGCACTGGGGGGGGGGGGGGGGGGCAGAGCAGAGAGCCAAAGACTGACAGTCACTGGCTCTCTTCTCAGATCGGAGAGTCTAGAATTGAGTGATCAGTGGTGTTTGATTGCTCAGTTGTCACTGCACAGCCATCAGGGGACAGAAGCAGCATCAATATGTTGCATCCACCTAGGTGAGTATAAATGGTTTTTTTTTTGCAATTCCAAAATTGTCTTTTAACCACTTTCCTGCTGCTGTATAGCAGAAGTACTGCTGCAGGGTGGCAGGGCTGTGGAGAATCACACATATATATATATATATATATATATATATATATATATATATACGTGACTTGCATTTCTGGATAGGGGGCACATGCTATTGGTGGCTAGGGATGTCAATCACCCGGCCGGCACTCAGCGATCATCGGGTAAAGCTGACAGGGGAGAGACCTGTCTGTAAACAACACAGGTCTCTCTCCTGTCAGCATGGTCAGCACAGCAGAGAGATACAAAACAGCATGTCTCCTTGGTAAACACAGCACACAGTAAAACACACACAACACAATGTTAACCCCTTCCTGCCCAGTGTCAGTTGCTTTTTATTAACACTGATCACTGTATTAGTGTCATTGGGGATGTCAGTGGTTGTTAGTCAGTTCCCACCCAGTGTCAGAATGCCTGCCGCAGTCCCGCTATAAGTTGCTGATCGCTGCCATTACTAGTATATAGATATAAAAAAAAAAATCCAGTATATATATCGCCATATGTAGACGCTATACCTTTCATGCAAGCCAATTAATTTACACATATTGGGATTTGTTTAGCAAAGATATGTAGCAGAATACATTTTGGCCTAAATTTATAAAAAAAATTAGATTTTTTAAATTTTTTATTGGATATGTTTTATAGCAAAAAGTCAAAAATATTGTTTTTTTTTTTTCAAAATTGTCAGTCTTTTTTTGTTTATAGTGCAAAAAATAAAAAACGCAGAGGTGATCAAATACCACCGAACGAAAGTTCTATTTGTGGGAAAAAATGACAAATGTCATTTATGTACAGCGTTGCATAACTGCACAATTGTCAGGTAAAGTAATGCAGTGCTGTATCGCAAAAAATGGCCCGGTCAGGAAGAGGGGTAAATCCTTGGAGGGCAAGTGGTTAAAGTACTGTGAATTTTTGCTTGGTGAATGTCACTGGGGCAGAATGGAACTGAGAATTTCCCTGTGGGGGCACGAGGCAGTAACATTTTGACAAGACATATTAACCCTTGACAATTAATGGACGCTATGGGCAGCTATACTGGGGTTTATTTACTAAAGCTGGTTCACTCAGAATCTGGTGCAGCTGTGCATGGTAGCCAATCAGCTTCTAACCTCAGCTTGTTCAATTAAGCTTTAGCAATAAACCTGGAAGCTGATTGGTTTTCATGAAGAAGTGCACCAGATTCTGAGTGAACCAGCTTTAGTAAATAAACCCCAGTATAGCTGCCACTAGCTTTAGTAAATAAACCCCACTGTGTCTGGGCCCACCTCACTACTGTATCAATGGAACATGTTATGGTTTGGACAAGACATTCAGGCAGGTATAAAAATAAGCAGTATTAGGGTACAGTAATGCAATGGTTAAAACCTAACAAGAGATAGCAATACCGTTTGTCAGGTAAGTATTGTTAAGCGTGAGTTGTTATAGCATTTCCATTAGACATGCACACATCTGTCACCCACTGAGAGCTTACACTTTTAAAATGAACTTAGACTTGTGGTGGATTATGCGGCTTCTAAACAACAGTAAACTAAGGCCTTTGCTTCAGTGATTAGTGCACATATGCCATAAATCACATGTAAAGGATTTCCTGTTGTAAGGTTGTTAAATTATGCCTGAATACATATGGCAGATTTAGGATATTCTCGGTCCCCTAATTTTATGATGACAGATTTATTCAATTCTGACACATCAGTCTTCCACTTTAGAATTTCTGCTTTCATTAATCTTTAATATTATGTATGCTGCTGAGGTTCCTAGACAGGCTTGAAAATACCCTAAACTTTTTGAGACTAATGTCACTTGCTAAGGACACTTGGGGGTTGATTTACTAAAGGCAAATAGGCTGTGCATTTTGCAAGTGCAGTTGCACTCTGCAAAGGGAAGAGCTTAATAAATGAGGTATTATTATTATACAGTATTTATAAAGCGCCAATGGTTCACTCAGCGCTGTACATTACAAAGGGGGACAGAACATGTGACAGAACAATACCAATACAATGCAAAACATGAGGGGATCGCTTAACTTTGTAAAAAATACCCAATCACATGCAAAAACAGCATTTGTGCTTGCACATGATTGAATGATGGAAGTCAGCAGAGCTTCCCTTTATTTACTAAGATCTGGAGCAAATTCTCTTGCAGAGTGCAACTGCATTTGAAAAGTGAACAGTCTGTTTGTCTTTAGTAAATCAACCTTTTAGATACCTAAAAAATGATGAGACTATGGGGAGTCTGTATATTTATATATGCAGGCTAAACAAAAAGAAAACTTACAGATTCCTGCATCCACATAAGCAAGGTGGATGTCGGAACCTCCCCTGCCTGGACACTGTATTCTGAAATCGGGACCAGAATACACTGATCAGCACGGCAAGGTTTTCCAGTGGGTTGGTTTGGCAGAAGCTGATCTAACGATCAGCCTCTTTTGCAGATGGAGGGCTAAACACAGATCAAAATTCAGCCAATCCCTGCTGAACAGGCCAAATTTCGAAACATGTTTGCCAAGCTTAAGGCATCTACCTGGTCAGAGTACCTGTCTTTATGCCCATACAGGCCTGGATACATGCTTCATGCTTGCCTGGACACATACATGCTACTACAGCAATCTGCACTGGCTGTTTGAAAAATACTCCCCTGTCTCCAATCTGTCTCACACCTGTTCAGAGATTTTCACTGCTAAAAAAATACCCTGGCAATATACAGTATATACACTATATTGGCAAAAGTATTGGGATGCCTGCCTTTACACACACATAAACTTTAATGGTATCACAGTCTTAGTCCATAGGGTTCAATGTTGAGTTGGCCACCTTATAACAGCTTCAGGAAGGCTGTCCACAAGGTTTAGGAGTGTGTCTATGGGGATGTTTAACCATTCTTCCAGAAGCGCATTTGTGAGGTCAGGCACCAATGTTGGACAAGAAGGCCTGGCTCCACAAGAAGGCCTGGCTCCGCAGTCTCCACTCTAATTTATCCCAAAGGTGTTCTATCAGGTTGAGGTGAGGACTCTGTGCAGGCCAGTCAAGATCCTCCACCCCAAACTCACTCATCCATGTCTTTATGGACCTTGCTTTGTGCACTGGTACACAGTCATGTTGGAACAGGAAGGGGCCATCTCCAAACTGTTCCCACAAAGTTGGGAGCATGAAATTGTCCAAAATGTCTTGGTATGCTGATGTCTTAAGAGTTCTATTCACTGTAACTAAGTGGTGAAGCCCAACCCCTGAAAAACAACCGCACACCATAATCCCCCCTCCACTAAACTTTACACTTAGCACAATGCAGTCAGACAAGTACCATTCTCCTGGCAATCGCCAAACCCAGACACGTCCATCTGATTGCCACACAAAGAAGTGTGATTCATTACTCTAGAGAACACATCCAGTGCTCTAGAGTCCAGTGGCGGTGTGCTTTACACCACTGCATCCAACGCTTTGCATTGCACTTGGTGATGTAAGTTGGATGCAGCTGCTCAGCCATGGAAACCCATTCCATGAAGCTCTCTACATACTGATGTTGTGCGAAGGCCACACTAAGTTTGGAGGTCTTTAACTATTGACTATTGACAGTTGGTGACTTCTGTGCAGTTGGTGACTCTGCCATTTTACATGGCCTTGCTGTTGTTCCTTCCCAATTGCTTCCACTTTGTTATAATGCCACTCGCAGTTGACCGTGGAATATTTAGTGGCAAGGAAATTTCACAGATGGACTTATTGCACAGGTGGCAACCTATCATGGTACCACGCTTGAATTCACGGAGCTCCTGAGAGCAACCCATTCTTTCACAAATGTTTGTAGAAGCAGTCTGCATGCCTAGGTGCTTTATTTTTTACATCTGTGGCCATGGAGGTGATTGGAACACCTGAATCCAATAATTTGGAGGGGTGTCCCAATACTTTTGGCAATATAATGTATATATACTACCTATTGCACCTCTTTATTACACAAATGTCAAATGCTAAAAATGAAATTTTCTCAGCAGTACACAATCATTGGTCACCATCTTTTTTTTCACTTATTTTTTATTAAAGATAAACAAAAAGCAGAAATGGTACATGGTGGGTTTATCATATGCCCACAGTGATAAAATTAGTGATACATCCATTCCAAATACCAACAAAGAACAGTGAGTACAGAACATTATGAAGCTCCCCAGTGAGTTTGCTGTACAAAATGCTTATTAGGCAGATAGCCCTCAGACAGTAGTTACCAAACCTTAAAGTATAACTCACCACTAGTAGTAGAGCAGCAGTAAAATAAAGACGCATTCAAGGCAAAGCCACAAAAACCTCCATTCAGTAATATTCACCTGAAAACCTGGTTGGTCAGTTTCAGTGACAGTTGCCTTGGGTAAGCTATAGTGGTGCGGGTTTGCTCCAGTGGGTGCCTGCCCAGGAGGGGGGGGGGGGGTGTCACTATTTTTTCAAGGGTTAAGGTTGAAAGAGCAAAACTGTGATATGCTTCTACAAAAATTATTTTTTAAGAGTTACTCTTTTAAGAAGTACGGCCAAAGCTTTGGAAAAGCTCTGTTCTGCAAAGCACGTTCTGTACTCCTGTGACCCATTTTAAGGTGACAGCGGGCTGAAGCCTACAGTTGGCTGACATCATTCAGCCAGTCCAGGCTGGAGGAATATCTCGACTTTAAAGTCTGAATCCACCCTAGAGTCTGGAGCGGCACCTTGTTCAGCCTCTCAGCGATCTGCTGAGAGCTGGAGCCAGCCTCTCCCTCCTCCACAGCCCAGTGCTCCAGTGAGCACGGGAGTTGGGGGGGGGGGAATAGATAGCGGTGACTGCTAGTCACTCTACCTGCTCAGAGTCGGTGGGGGACACATGCAGCATCAGGCCGATGCTGCATCCACCTAGGTAAGTATGATTTTTAAAACTAACGAATTCCCATACTTCTCTTTTAAACCATTAGAGTTAGGAATTGTTGGTATTTCCCTTACTTTGAATAATCATTTATTGAAAGGAAACAAGCTAGCAAAAAATAAATCTATCTATAGAGATTTTTTTCCCTTGTGATTTTCTTCATTCTTTATTTTTCTCCTTCAAAATAATGATGGAAATGAACTATGATCGAATCTTAATGCAGCTCACATTTGATCATAATCACATTATTTTCATAGGTTTAAGCTGACAAGAGTTTGATAAAGAAGCTAATGATTTCTAAACTTGTTTGCATTGTATGAATACAGCTGATTTATTGAATGCGATCTGAAAATCAAGGTTCTGCTAATAGAAGACTGTCATTTGGCAGCCTCCGTTGAGAAAAGAAATATTCTCTTCCCTTTGACACAATCGGACACTCTTCATTCTTTTTTCTGTTTGGAAGCCTTTGGTTTTGTCAGACTGCAGACTAATGCGAACGCCTTAGAATAGTCATTTACTGTCTGCAAAGAGGAACATAAAATGCTTTTCAGTAGGAATAACATAAGAAATGCGTGCAAAGATAATGCACAGCCTGAAAAATACTTGTGCGTTGACAGCCATCCAACAGTGTTGTCACAGCAGGAAGACATCAGTTGAAGAAACAGATAGCAACCTCAAGAAAAAAAAAGGCTGGTCAGCAGCATGGACATGGATTGAGTAGATTATAAATCACCCCAGGGTCGCCGTGTTCCCACCATAAAGAGAGCACGGTTGTTTTATTATTGTAATCTAATAAGAGTAGGGAGCAAAGGACATCATTAATGTGCATTTAGAAAAAAAAATCACGGTTACAGTTTCAAAACTATACTGTTTCCTTGGCCATTGAAGTGTAAGTCATAGGGTTAGAGCATTACTCGGATTGGATTACTCTTTATAGCTATATGTAATCCCTTGTTTATGAATTAGAGAGCACTCAAAGAACTTTAAGATTGTATTTTAGAGGAGGCTTAAAGCAGAATATACATAGTAAAATGATGATACACTATTGATTTAGACATAGGTATTTAGTACTTAAATGGGAGGTTTATTAAGAGGAAAAAAAAATGTGGTTTCGTATTATTTGTACTAATTCAGACTGTTGTGCTGATAGATTTACTGTACTCTGTCGTTCAGTTCAGAAAACTTCAATGTGAAAGCCATGAATGAGAATGGGGGCTACGCCCCTCGCATGGGTATGTTACAAGAGAGCATTTAATTCTTAGTCTGCTGAGGGTCTTTAATACCACCTGCTGAGGCCTTGCTTGTGCTTGGTAACCAGGCTAAATATATTAGACTATGTATTGTGTATTATCTTTCTCACATCCCTTCAAGCATTTGGCTAGTTGTAAACGTTATAAAAGTAATTAGACAGGGATCACTTGTGCGGTGTTAATGCTGCAGAAATTAAATCTAGTGCAATGGACCCATTTACCTGATGAAAGGCCGGAGTGTTAGTGTTCCAAAAAAAAAAAAAGGCAGTTAATGGTCACTATGTATGCTGCACTTTGTCAAGGAAACGTGGTAGTCCATGTTTTTGCAATGAATTGGGTAGTTTTACTCACTACATAATAATATTGATGATAATAATAATAATAATAATAATAAACTTTATTTTATATAGCACTTTTAAAAGTAGCTTCTCATTGTGCTTTGCAAAAACACATCTTTGTACATACATCTTGGTCTATTTCACAGCAGTTTTTGAAAAAGTGTTCTGTAAATGAGAACATAAAGCAAACATCTAATATATATATTTCTCACTGCATATGCATCAAAATAAAAATCTGTGTTCACCAATGGGAAGATGCATACTAAAGAGTGCCTAATTACTTTAACACTAAGATCTTTTGTTTTGTTGCTTTTAGGTGCGCTATGCCTTTATACCAGGGGTCTCCAAGCTGTGGCCCTATGTTTGCCTTTATCCGGCCCTTGGGGAACTATTCCTTCCACTGACATCAAAGACGGAGTACTATTCCTCCCACCGACACCAACAATGGGGTACTATTCTTCTCACCCACACCAGAGATGGGGAACTAATTCCCCCACTGACACCAATGATGGGGCACTATTACACCCACTGACACCTATGATGTAATTTTTTTACTCCCACTGACTACCAAGCCTATGGCAGTTTACTCCCACCGATGCCAGTGCATTTTGTACTGCTACTGGCCAAAGACCAGCCCCCCTAATGTTTGAAGGGCAGTAAATTGTCCCTTTCTTTAAAAGTTTGGAGACCCCTGCTGTATACAATAATTAATAGTGTCAAAGTGCATCCAACTGTGCAAAAATGCAATCAAGCTCTTTTAATGATATAAAGTGCCTTACATAAATAAACATGCAAAAACATGAATCACAGTAAAGTGCAATAAAATAAATATCAACATTGAATTACTAATGTATATACATTTAAAAGTGCTTGCACAATAAATAATGTTATAATACACATTTCATATAGAAAGTCAAGCAAACATCACATCAGCATCACAGCTACATAATCAAAGTTGAGCATATTGTCAAAAATACTTAAAATGAAAACAAACAATCATTAGATCAAGAAATACAAGCAGCTGAAGTTATATACAGATCTTTACTTGTCCAGTAAGTTTTGAGTCCCACAGAGGAATAAGGAGAAAAGAATAACTTTATATACTAAAAAATATGAAAAGTGTATATAGTAAACTTGGAAAGAAGGCTAAAGACAAGGGGGCTTTGTTTGAACCCTAAGATAAATAAGATTTAACCTCCACATATAGAAAATGTTCTTAACAGTAAGTGCAGTGAAAATGTTAAGTATTGGCCCACAAGTGCTGGTTCTTGTCAACTCAGTAGATTTATTTTAAAAAGGGCTGAACATGTTTCTAAATGCACAAAGTATGAATGGCTATTAATATGTACAGTATATAAAAACATGTAAACTGTTGATCCAGGGAGTATGTGATTGCTTTTGGGCGACAGGAAGAATTTTTCCATGTCAGAGCAAATGAGCCAATGGTGTTCTAATGTCTTCCTCTAGATCAATGGTGGGTTTATGGTTTTGAAAATGGAAGGTATGTGTCTATAAGAAATACAACCATGAGTACAATAGTAGAATCTGAGTGGATGGGAGACAGAGCCTTACCTGCACAGATAACCACTAGGAGCTGAGGATGTACATATGTGTGGACTATCTTTTCCAGATGTTAAGAACTGCGGTAAGTATTCATGTTAGAAAAACTGGTATTTTATTAGGTGCACCTGTTCAATTGCTTGGTAACACAAATTGCTAATCAGCCAATCACTTGGCACCAACTCAATACATTTAGGCATGTAGATGTGGTGAAGGCGACTTGTTGAATTTCAAACTGAAAATCAGAATGGGGAAGAAAGGGGATTTAAGTGACTTTGAACATGGCATGGTTGTTGGTGTCAGATGGGCTGGTTTGAGTAGTTAAAAAACTGATGATCTACTGGGATTTCCATGCACAACCATCTCTAATGGTCCGGAAAATAGAAAATATCCACTGAGCGGCAGTTGTGTGGACGAAAATGCCTTGTTGATGTCAGAGGTCAAAGGAAAATGGGCAGACTGGTTGCTGCGACATTCAGATTGTAGGGTCAGAATTTGGCATAAACAGCATGAAAGCATGGATCCATCCTGCCTTGTATCAATGGTTCAAGCTGGTGGTGGTGGTGTAATGGTGTGGGGGATGTTTTCTTGGCACTAGCAAGGTGTACCTAATAAAGTGGCTGGTGAGTGTATACTGTACTGAGGTAGAAAGAATATTCTGTCCCCTGTCACATAGCCAGTATTTCTTCTCATGGGAGAAACTACAGCAAGATATTATTTTGATGGATAATCTGCAGTACAAATGTCTTGGCTATTTTTTAATAAGTAGCTCTGCACTATATTATTAATAATGTTTAAATCAATAAGCCCTAATAAAAATTCAGAATAATGGTTTTGGAGAATGCTGGACAACAGAGATATATATATCTTGGTAGCCAAATATGCAAAGTTACAAGTGCTCTTTGGTATAGATAAGCCATCACTATGAAATTTCTAATGTCTACTACAATAATAATTTACGGGTATAATTACAGGTGTTTTTTGGTAAGACTGGCAGCAGCACTGTAGGCAAATTGAACACAAAAAAAACTATCTATGCTGTGTGGAAGGCTATTCTTAAGCTTTTACTTACCTTCCCCAGACCTAGTTGTTTCCCTGGTCTGATCCCTGCTGCAACCTTTGTAAAGTTCCTATGCAAACACAGTCAGTGTCTTATGGTTGCTACTTGCATTCTGCTAGGCATGCCCAGTCTGCCCAATAGTACTTAGCACTCTGCATGAGCACTGCACTGGTTATGTACTGGGCTGAAGGTTCTGCCTACTCCAGTTGTTTGAAATGTGAAGTGTGGCACAAACCAACTGTGGTGGTGAAGGAGAAGGCTTCGAGACGTGTTATCAAGGAAGGACTTTATCCTTACAAGGGGCAGTTTTAAGCAAAAGAGGCTAGCAAGCAAATGTAGTAAGGTAGATTCTTAAAGGGTAACTCCACTTTTGTGGGGAAAAAAAGCAACAACAACAAAAAAATAACATTTACAAATGCTATGCAAGTCATATTGTAATTGAATGTTAATAAAAAAAAGTCCTTTCCTTTTCAATCTGCAGTGCTGTACTGTCCTGTAAAATGCAATGCAATATGGCTACCTGAATCGCACTTTACACAGATGGTGTACAGTACACCCCCATGAAATGCCATTTCCTGCTTGTGTGATTGACATACTCAAGTCTGCACTAAGATATAAGTCAGAGTTTGAGCATCCTCTGCAACAAAAATGTAATTTTTGGTGAGATACTCTCAAAGGGAAATCACATCTAAAGAGATGCAGACATTGCCACTTTCCTCATTCGAACCCTGCAAGTTCAGCAGCTGATTGATAATTATAAAGTCAATCCCATTCACATCCATTTTGCATATGGACACAGACAAACAAACAGCTTTTTATGAGAAAAGGTAGGAATCTGCAGTTTGTTAAAATCCTTGCAATGTACAATGATCACCCAGAAACAAAGTTGGAGTTACTATTTAAATGCTCTTAGCTTGGACCTTATGAGGAAACGTACATCCAGTGGTGTAACTATGACCATAACAGTTCAGTAGACTCATGGGAGCAATAAAGTAAGACATTTGTAGTCCGAAGCCTTGTATCACATTCATTAAACCAGCATTTCATTCATTAACATTCATTAACAACATTTTCATTATTTGTACTGATGCATGCCACAAATTCATGTAGTTCTATTTGTGGCAATTTTACTGTCTGTTTTTGTTGTGACAAATTCATAAAGAAATACTACCATATCGAAGACAAGGGAAATTTGGGTAAATAAGACCTTTTTTTCATTGGAATAAATTGTGTAGCACATGTAAGTATTGTGTCACAGACAAATTTCTTTGACATATACCCTACCCACATGATTCTGTCAAAAGTTGTGTAATTTGTCTCACTACATGAGACAGATTTCTAATGAGTACTTCTGACACTTTAAAATATTTACATAAGGTGTTAGTTGTTTAGCTGCAAAGGAATTATGGGGTATTTATAGAAAATTTGCATAGCAAGTTGTCCATTGAGAGTAGATGTCCTGTGCTGGTTGAATGTTTTTCATTGATTTAAAATGGAAAATACCACATTTGACCACTAGAAGGTGTTCAGTATCATAGGAAATTCCTTTGATACTTAGCATCTAGTGGTCAAATGTGGTATTTTCAGTTTTGCATTAATAAAAAAACAGCACAGGAAATAGCCTAATAACATTCATTTGTTTGCCCCATTTGTTCAGAGTGAACAAACATGCACTTATACAGGACAAACTGCTATGCAGAGTATTTATTTTAAATAATTACACCCCTAAATGTCTGCAGTGAGAAGGGTTGCCTAAAACAAGTAAGCTCCAGTGGATATAGGGGGAAGGTGTGGACATGCAATGTAAACGTTTCTAGTGGACCTTGAAATGTTTAGTTATATAAAAATATTAGATCCAAAAATACTGTATAGGTATTTCCTGTGCAATTATATTAACATATTTTGTTGTAAGCTTTAATGAGCATGTCATTGTATTTTATTTTTGGTTTTTATTATGTTTAGTACTAAATCAGTACTTTCTCTATTAGAAAGTATACTTTAACTTTCTTTTTAATGTTTAGCTCTGTCTGTGTGTATAACATGTAAAGTTTTGATTAAACATTGAATAATTGCACTATTGAGGATTATCAAAAGACACTTAATAAAACCTGGTAGCCTTTTTGTTTTAATCTGCACTTCTTGATGCAAAATTTTACAGCTGTTTGTGATGTCTCTGCCAGATGTTAGATAGGGGTGCCAGCAAACTTTCCCATTTACCAGCTGCTGGCAAGTAGGGGGGATTAAGTTGAAATAAATGATAGAATTATTTATGATGCATTGATTTTGTTAAATGCATGTTATAATGGTGATATTAGGATGTTATAAAATTTAGCCGACACAAATGTGATTTTTTTCAGATGTTAGATGTCTACTGAAGTTTGATGTTTTATTTTCAAGTCAAAGCAAATGTGATCTACAGTAGCTGGTATTATACTCTAGTCTAGGAAACACTTTATTTATTCCTGTACACCCCTCCTTTCCCCGAACGATACCATTCCAATACCTACCATATGGACTAGAATTTAAAGCTCGCCATCCACTGCTTGAATTTTGATTCCTGAACGTTCAACTGAAATTCAAGCAGTGTATGACTCTGCTGACACTTCTCAGTGGGACAAAAAGTTATTTGCGCAATCAGCTTTTGTCGATGAAGCCTGTCAGAAAATTGTCATTTGAACATCACCTGCATCCAATAATATACAGGCAGCATCCTTGTATTTTGATATCCAGCAGCTGAACATAAGAAGTATATAGGCAGGCCATAGATGATGCAATTTTCTTTCCTGCAACCATTAATCGCTTGATTCCCCCATCAACACAGTTCATGTTGATGGGGGCATCCCTCCCACAGAGCTGTTGCGTTCTTCCGCGGGGGAGGGGGGAGCCATCCCTGCCAGGAGAACACAATGATTATTGTTAGCAGTTATAGCCGCTGGCAATAATTGCATGCTAAAAATCTGACATTCTGATTGTACCCAAGTTGATTGATGGATCGACTTGGGTACAATTAGCCTGCCCATAGATGGCTCAAATCTCGGCCAGTCCATGCTGAACCAGCTGAGTTTCGAACAGTCTATGCCTGGCTTTAGATTTAAAAGCAGAACTTCACTGAAAAAAATAAACCTTGTCCTATTGTCCCATTGTCCCATTCCCCCACTAAATGAAAAAACAACTTTGTTTGTTTATTTACTATTTTTCTGGTTTGTTTTTTCACTGTTCACCCTACTTTCTGTCTCCATTCTTGCCTAGATGACCATGATGTATCTTTGCTGTTGCAGCCTCCTGGAAAATTCCAGTCATATATTCCAGGGGACTGCAGGAGCAGAGGCGCACGGTGGCTAGAGGGCAGACCTGGTGATGCGTCATTGGGGTAGACTGCAAGAACCCAGGAGAGAACTTGATGTAGAAGGGAAGATGGCAGTATGGGACTAGGCATGTGGCAGTGGAGGAGGGTATGTCAGAAGAACACTGTAGATTTACTGGGTGTAGGAGTATGTTAAGAGTGGCTAACCCAGCACATAAGGGAAGAAGGGGTTAAAAAATGCCACAGAGGGGCTGCAGTTTCTTTTTAAGCTGCAGGCCTGTACCATATAGGTACTAGCCTATATAAAATTCAGCATTGGGTAGTTGGTTCAAGGAGGGGTCCCTTAAGTATGGTCTCCTTTAAAAGTAGTTGCCCAATTCAGATGATGCTAAGCTGTAGCACAGAGCAGGTACATAGGAGGATGGGAAGAACAGACTAAGACTAGACTAAAACCGAACTTTGAATTATTTTACTGCTTCTCTTTAAAGATTAATAACTCTACAGTGACTGCAGCTACAGAGGTCAGGGAGGGCTGGGTTTAAGGAATATTTAATGCTTGTTAAGTACAAGTAATTATTTAAATGAACATAGACTGATTACAGTTCTACTTTAAGGCAATGGTTAGTTTACAAAAGGCATAATTCCTAAGAAGACGTTGGAATAAGTGCTAAGAGCACTTAGTAAATTAGTAAATATGAACATTTTCAAACCAGAGTTTTTCCAGTTCAGCTGTTCAGTATTTGTTGAATCCCAAAGCAACTGTCTTTTTTTCAGATCATCTGAATAAACAGTATACTGTTTCCAAAGAGTCAGTTGGCATAGTACAATCTGACAGCTATTGAAAGCGTATGACTAGTGTTCCCATGTACAGAATGGTATCAGTTTGCAGATACAGTGCATGGTATTTGTTCACAGTTTTATTGTTATGAAAATACATTCCCTTTTTCATCTACATGAGAAAATGCTATTCTAAATCAGCTTAAGGGTTGCTTACACATTCATTCTGATTCCAATAGAAGATCACACTGTATATATGATAATGTATAAGCTCTGATAGAGGACACTTCATCCTTTATTAGCTTATGAATACATCTCTCTGATACCTTTCCTTTTTAACCATTTTGCTACATTATGAGTCAAATATAGATGTTCTAAGGCTGTTGGCTAGGAATATGATTTACCATACAGATTACAGCAGCCACAATTGATTATGTACTAGTAATTGTTTGTTAACAGCAAGTCCTATTAAAAATCAAAGAGCACGTTTGTTGCAACTTATGGTAGTCACACATTTGTAAGTATTTTCATATACTTGCTAGAAACTACACACTAACGGTAATCATCATTATCAGGCAGTTTGTAATCAGCCCAGTGAAATCTCATTTTAATTGGTTCATGACAGTTACTACATATATGCATATGCAGGATATTATATTCATTTTAATAAATTGTGGAATGTATTTTCAGTAGAATACATTTTGAAGTGCCTTTTGGCTACTTCAAAATCCAATTTCACAATTTTTTATACAACAAACAATTCCTTTTTTCACTTGTCTAGTTTTAGAAGTGAAAGTTGAAGTCATCTATCTGTCTTATGTTTCAGTTGCTACCATAGCTATCAATAACTCTTTGTCAGGAAAAGGGCATTTAAATCCTGACAATTCTCCCCAGGGGGTCCTCTCCAAACCTAACTTATTGGCCAAAATTATTTCAATTTTGCTAAGCCCCTTCCTTTTTGATGTGTGAAAATTGTGACTATCATTGTGAAACAGAGTTATTTGCCTTGTGATGCATTAGTAGAATTAGCGCATGGTGCTGTGCTTTTCCTTAATTTAAAAGGAAAAATATTTGGCCAAATAAAACACTCTTTTTAATTGAGCAGTTAGACTCTTAAAATTACCTCCATATCCTAGCCTGACACTAATCTGGTTATTCTCTATTTCATTTTCATTCAAGCCTTATTTTAACTGTGGAGTCTGGCTTGTGACCTTATTGTCCAGTCACAATGTAGCACAGAAAACCCTTTATCTCTGGCAAAGATTTTCTTTGGTGTTAGGGATTTTCTGCACTTCTGTGCTGCAAGTGAGCTAAGTATCTCTGATTATTCTGTCAATGCTGTCCACACTTTGTATGGATTCACAAGTAGTTCTTACTACAGTTATTTTTACTTTTTGACATTAACCGAACATCAAGTACTAACAGAATATACTACGTTTTTACTGAGTTTGCAACTCTATGTGTACATGTAAAACTCTAAAGTTAATAATACACATTATTTCTGATTAAAAACAAATTAGGAGGGAAAAAAAGTATTTTTAAGGAATTATGATACCTCATTGCAAATATGCACAGTTTTCAGTAAAAAAGGTTAATTTTACCCATGGAAGTGTCTGGTTCTGAAAATGTGTGGGTTTAAAGGGGATCTATTGAGTTCTTAAATAATTTGTGGATAAATATCTTGTTTTTATGAACATATCAATGGGATTTAACTCCTTATAAGGTATAAGGTTTAAGGCTATATAATAGAGTCTGACATTCTATATTTACATGGGAGTATCCATTTTGCTTATTACATATTCAGGATATCTTCCCTGCTTATACAGGACAGTGGTATTTTACCACTGCATTTTGTTTAACAAAAATCTGAGTATGTCTCATTTAAAGACAAGACACTATTTAAGTGAATTAGGGCTCAGTTAAATGTCCACTCAAAGAGGATCTGAAATCTGTGGCCAAAAAATGTCAGGCAGAGGATAAAGGACTAGTCACCAGTATTGCCTGTCAACTCCTAGGAACTGATATTTTCCCTTTTCCTAACTTACCATGTCTTGCTCTGCACTGTGTCTCTGTATGGATGGGGCCATCTTGGTGGAGGCAGGGTGCTGCTTCCTCATGTCAGAGAACAGTGAGCAGCACAGAACTGACATCGCCAGTTCTCACTCACATCTTTTGAGACTAGAGGATGGAAGCAGCCTTTGGAATTCAGGAGGAAAAAGGTAAATCTTTCAGAGTAGAGCTTAGGCAAGGTTGACACTTTAAAAGTTTCCTAAAAAATGCACTTTTTGAGATCAGTTCCACTTTGAAAGACCATCCCGTCTTTAACTCCATACAGGGATGTCAGCTTTTGCTTATCCTGGTTAAAGTGCCCTTTACCCCTTTCCCTCCTGCTACTTATAGGGAGCCTGGAATCTTTGAACATGTCCTATTAGGCTGCCATAATTGAGTCTTTTTTGTTGTTGTTGTTCAACCAGGGGGTTGAACGAAAAAAAAAAAAAAAAGACGCGTCCCCCGTCCCCCCCCATCCACACACTTGATGTGGATGAGAGAATCCTTCCCCCTA
Source organism: Staurois parvus (assembly GCF_062004578.1). NCBI lineage: Eukaryota > Metazoa > Chordata > Amphibia > Anura > Ranidae > Staurois > Staurois parvus. The sequence goes on from NW_028317803.1 coordinate 655,456, forward strand.
AGCTATTGTATTCTGACAGTAGGGAGACTTTCCTGCCATCAGAATATACTGAGTGCTACAGGTGGTGCTGATTGAGCAGGGAAAATCCGACAGCACGGTTGTACAGAAGTCAATTGGTAGATCAATTTCTGTACAACCTCCCTGCCCATACAAGAATAGAAATTCAGATAGTCTCTGCTGAACTGACCACATTTTAATCCATGTATGGATGGTTTTATGATAGCTTGCGCTGCAATATATATAATAGTACAGTTAAAAATAAAACAGCTAAAGGAGCTCAGCTTGATGCAGGTGAATTTTGGGCATCCTTACTTCTTGAACCATTACACTGGCCATTGACAAACAGTTGTCTCATTGAGAATAATTGGCAAGGAGATTTTCTAGTGGAACTTGAATGGTTTCTGCATTAAAAACCTTTTGACACTACAAGCCAGTGGGCTTTATTTGGAGTTCCATCACCTCCCTGTACCTGCAGCAAATGCAGGCAAGACATGGAGGAACAGAAAAGCGACCAGATAAGCCCGTCATTTTTCTAACAAATGTAAATATATGTGAAGCCACAGGTGTACAGGTGCATTGGGCCTTAACAGCATAGATTTATTCACAAAATGTTCTACCATTTCTGTAGTTCACGTATAACCCTTCATTAACTGATGTAGTCAGACACAACTTGGTTGACTCAATAAAGGAGTAGAGGGATTTCACCTATCAAAGTGTACACTTTGAAGGGAGTAGTTTTTTTTCTTCAAAGTTTATGGTAGTAGATAGAGTGAACCTGTTTTAACTGTGACTATCAGATTATGTATGAAGGGAAAAACAGGATATTTGCTAGCACATCATTGGTTGATTAAAGTGAATACAGCTTTGTTTTATTTAGCAAGCTAAGTGAATATTCACTTTGCTAAATGAACTGCTTCTTTCTTTTAGTAAATCAACCCCAATGTTCTTCAAGTCTGTTTCTACTGATTTCTTCTGGTCTTTACAGAGAAAGAGAATCTTTTTTCTCCTAAACACTACTCATCTCACTGCTTGATTTTAGCAATTACTCGACACATTCCCATAAAACTCTTTTATTTAGTAGTCATGTTTTTCTTATACTAAGCTATTTTAATGCTCCGTCTTATTATAAAACTTTCTAAAAAAAACAAACAGTGCAGTGGTCAGTGCCAGATTTTTGACATTTATTTGATCCAGAAGATTTAACAGTTTAAAAATAGCTTGATCAGCTGGAGCTTTCTTCTTGTTATGTGAACTATTCAACAAAGGTACATCTTTGTAATATGCACAGTGCTTTGGATCATTAATACATTGATAAAGAAATACTATTTAAAGAGACTGACCCTTTTTTAATTGTAGACTAAAGGCGCATGATTCAAAAGAGAAAAATGTATTAATTATGCAACTCAAAGGACCCTTGAGTGGAACTTTGATAACTTTTGTTGCATTTTGAGGAAACATTGTTTCACTAATGTTAATAACACATTATATATGCTTCGCCGATTACTGAAGACATTTAGGACATTCAAGTGTAAAATAATTGAAAGTGAATTGATTTGTTGGATTAACTCTCTATGTAATATGGAATAGCTAAATACATAAATATCAGTTATTTCTTTTTCTGTGTTAACCCTTTGATGACATATTTTCTTTCCATTAAGGATCTATAGGTAAACCATTTTTTTAGAGAGAAACATAGGGGCCAGGGGCCAGGGGCGGACTGACCATTTGGAAACACGGGCAGTGCCCGAGGGCCCGGGGTCAGTAGGGGGCCCCATGAGATGCCCCGATACCTTTTTCATAGGCTTTTTTGAGTTTGGCCAAGGACACAGGGGCCCATGATCCCCTATTGCCCAGGGGCTTCATGAATTGTAAGTCCGCTCCTGATAGGGGCTGCCATTGTTGATCTTTTTTGGATGATGCTAGTTGCCTGGCTATTGCACTGATGCTCTACAAATTGAGAAAGTTGGTGTAAATACTGAAGTCTTTATATGCATACTTGTGACCCAAATCTGAAGAACTGCTACCTGCAATAGAAAACTCTCCATCATGCAACAAGTCATCAACTCCAAACTGTCTGGCAAAGCCTTTAGCATTTGTCACTTCCAGATGTGTCAAACACCTGAATCCTCTTCCCCATGCTGTGGTTTCTTCTGTGAGTCCCTACGTCATTACCAGACACATTTCATGACATAGGAGCCAGCAGGTGGAAAAATTCATCCCATCTGGAAACACAAGTATTTTACACTTCTGGAATGTCGAATGCTGAAGTGTTTGCTGGACGCTTTGACAGCTGAAGATAGCAGAGTTCAGACAAGCAGCCAACAGTAGAGGTAGAGATTCATATTCTTCTATTGTAGGGAAAAAATCTTTAGTTTTTTTTTGTGTTTGTTTTTGGTGAAGCGACAAAGTTGTCTTAAATACATAGACTGTTGTCTCAAGATTTTTTCATGGGCAATATTATTATTGAAAACTTCTACTGATAAAACTGTTCTGGGCAAGTTCTCATTTTCTCTTCTTATTGTGACAAAACATAGGCTAAAAGATGAAAATAACCAAGCACCATGGCAGATAACATCTGGTATTTTCACCCTTTCAAACTGTTGTTCCTGAGAACATCACAGAAAATTTACATAACCATAAATAAAATGCAATTCATTATTTTTAATAGAGGGACCTTGAAGAAGTAGCTTTCCTCAAGGTGACTTAATTATTTTAATTTTGATGCTGCCATTTTTGACTCACTATTCTTTCTATTAATCTATTTTATCCAAGTTTTCACTTAGTTATTGCAGCTTTTTATTATTTATTGGGGCCATAAGTGTTAGTGCATTGAAACTAAAAATTGTTATTTAGACAATTTGTATGTATAATTTTCATCAAATTGCAAGGTTATATCAAGACTTATCACCAATAACATTGCTTTAAACAGGTAATTACACTTAAAATGTAAGTTTAGTGTTCAGTTCCTAGTGGATTAAATCACTTGTTTCTCATATCTCTCAATGATTCAAATGACAGGACCCCTGAAACTTCTCCCTATTTTGGTTATTGCAAATTGCAAATGCAATAAGAGTATCTCATCAACTACACTGTCCCTAATGCAAAACTAGAGAATAAAATATTAGTTTAGCTTTTAGTATCGCCAAGTGCAACAAACTTAAGTGTGGAAGCGTTATGGAAACTCATTGGCCCATATATGATATTAATAATGGTTAATGTTATTTCTGTGTGTTAATCACACATGCTATTTAAGATCAGAGTTTACAGCAATCAGCAGGGTTCACTTAGTAAATATAGTGAAACAGTGTTGCATAACCAGAAAAATACATTTGATTTCCCCCCTGCTCTAACTTCCTTAGCAAGGGTGGTGATCTTCCCTCAAATGATCACCCCCAACATGGACTACAGTAAATGCCTATATCCAGTGAGGATAGAAGCACAGAGAAAATGTACAAAAAATGGCCACTGCCCCAGTCTAAAACTGGCCTACACAGCAAGGAGCACATGGAAGGACAATGCATGTCAAACAACAAAAAAAGAGAAGCACAGAGAAAATGTCCCTTGATAATGTTGCCACTCATAGGACACTGCCCTTGGGCTTTAGAACAGAAGTTAAAGTGTTGCTAAACCCACAACAGTAAAATCAGTCTGTATATGCAGTAAAGCATGTGTGTTATACTCACTGTGGAACCTAAGGGGTTAATTTTCTGCATTCTGTAAAAAGGCTGTTTGATCCTGTATTCTCTGATCCTCCCCTTCTTTTACTGTCCCCTATCCATCTGCTGATAGTACAGAGCTCTAGAAGTCACTCTGCACATGCTCAGTTTAGTGTGTATTGCTAGAGAGCTTTTTCTTTCTTTGGGAGGGTGCATGTGATCGACATAGGGCCAATCAGCACTGTCTAGACAGAGGGTCGGGTTATGCAGCCTCTCTGGTCAGTCAAAGCAAAATGAAAACTCCTCCTACAAGCTTTCACCAGTGCTCATCTGGAAACTGATAGTCACAAGACTGCCATATACTGCTGATGAGAAAAGGTATTTAGCAGTTTATGTTCACTAAAATAATTGCATTTCCATGGTCTGTGTACTGTGGGAGACCAGATGTAGTGAATGCAGAGTGGGTTGTCTGGGTTTAGTAGCACTTTATGGGAAAGGAGAACTCTGTTGTGGGCACACAAAGACAACTTTTAACCACCTCTTGCCCGCCATATAGTACAATGACGGGTGCAAGGCGGTTCTCTCGTTTTGGGAGGACGTCATATGATGTCCTCCCATTCTAAACGTGCATGCGCGGTTCTGGGAGCGCGCAGCACGGCGATCGGCAGTGATCACCGATCAACGGAAAGAGCCGAAGATGTCGGCTCGATCATGTGATCAGCTGTGTCCAATCACAGCTGATCGTGTTTAAATAGAAAAATGTCGGTTATCGGCATTTCTCTCCTCACGAGCTGTCATGCTGACAGCTCGAGAGGAGAGCCAGTAATCGGCATTACTCAGAGGGGACATGTGCACTGATCATCAGGGCACTGATGATCAGTGCGCCCTGATGATCTGTGTATCCCCAGCAGTGCCACCTGTCATTGTCCATCAATGCTAGCTGTCAGTGCTCATCCATGCCATCTGCCAGTGCCCATCAGTGCCACATCAATGCCACATTTCAGTGCCTACCAGTGCACATCAATGCCACATATCAGTGCCCATCTGAGCTGCCTTCCAGTGTCACCCATCAGTGCCATTCTGTGCCACCTATCAATGCCAGTCACTGCCACCTATCAGTGCTGCCAATCAGTGCCACCTATCAGTGCCAGTCAGTGCCGCCTATCAGTGCCCGTCGGTGCCGCCTATTAGTGTGCATCAGTGCTGCCTATCAGTGCCGTAAGTGCTGCCTATCAGTGCTGTCTAACAGTGCCAGTCAGTGCCACCTAACAGTGCCAGTCATCGCTGCCTATCAGTGCCAGTCAGTGCTGCCTATCAGTGTCGCCTATCAGTGCCATATGAGTGCTGCCTTTCAGTGCCCATCAGTGATGCCTGTCAATGCCCATCAGTGCCACCCACCAGTGCCTCCTCATCAGTGCCCATCAGTGCCACCTATCAGTGTCCATCAGTGCAGCCTCATTAGCGCACATCAGTGAAGGAGAAAAATCACTTATTTACAAAATTTTAAAACAAAAACTAAGAAAAAACTTTTTTTTAAAAAAACTTTCAGTGGTTTTTGGTTTGTTTAAGAAAAAATAAAAAACCCAGAGGTGATTAAATACCAACAAAATAAAGTTCTATCTGTCCCAAAAAAATGCTAAAAATTTCATATGAGTACAGTATTGCATGACCGCGCAATTGTCATTCAAAGCGCAACAGCGTTGAAAGCTGGAAATTGGCCTGGGCAGGAAGGGGGTATAAGTACCCTATAGGCTTGTGGTTAAGGGTCAAAAAAGGTGTGTGCTATTAGATTTAACATTTTATTAACTGTGATGGTGTAGCAATGTATGCTAGATTAGGATGGCATTTTAACATATAGCATTTAGTGACACTTTAATTCATTTAAACACATGCAAACACAAATCTAGTTTACAGTAGAACAATAGCCAAATATATAAAATCATATATGTGATGTAGGCTGCTTATATTAATAGGACAAAGGCTATCTATTTTTTAGAAAAACCCTTTAGAACATTTTGTAAACACCTAATGATCTGGCCAGTAAAACCACTGGTAGTCCTTTGATAGGGTGACAACTCTCTTCCTTCTTTAATGAAATCACTTTAGTGTTGTCATCTGTAGCTGCTTAGATGCTGGCACCAATGATAGACCTGTTAGGGAATATCCACAACTAGCTCCGCTCAGGGCCCTTTAGATTGACAGCACATTGCTGTATCTACAGAAGCCTAGAGGAATGGCATAAAGGCTTTCTCTGTTTTTCCCACCCCCTCCAGCACTGTCTATTAGAGTGCATGAGTAATCCATCTAAACTGTTGCATTTATCAATAAAAAAGAGGTAAATTACAATTCTACATGAAAAATGTTTGTTTATCACACTTAGAGGAAAAAACCCAAAAGGCTTTAGATGGACTGGTTCCCTTAAATGGTAGGGTATCCTAAGTGAATACAGCATATGCACTAAGCTAAATGAACATTCTCTCCATGAATTAATGTAATGCACATTATCGCCTTCTGTTTATATTGCTTCATTTGTTTGTGCCAGAGAAATATTTTGTTTTCATGAACACTTCCCTTGTTTTAAGACCACAAGAACAAACTATAGTTACTTTATATTGTCCTTTTAGAAATTAGCCACATGATGCATTTTGCAGGGTAAAAAAATCGTCAATATTAGAGAATTAAAATACTTTAATCAGACAGAAAAAAAAGTCGTTGGCCACTTGATTAGGGCTGATTTCCACCATCTGCTCATACTTACTAAGGATCTAGCCCTGACTGAACACTAATTTGTGCACTTCCTAGAAACTGAAATCTCTCAGCAAGCAAATTAACAAGAGAAGGGATTCAGCAATAATGGAACTCCTCAGCTTTTGTTTCTCTCTGACAGATGGACAGGGTGCGCTCAAATTGAATTCAGCTTAATTGCATTGTGCCATTTAAAATTTTATCTGCTCCACAGATTTTGTTTACAGGTTTCAAGATTCCAAACCTTTGGAAGTTTTTTTTTTTAAACTTGAACTATTGCTGGAAGAGAAATGAATTCAACAGAAAAATATATTTCTGAGCTATCAAAAAAAACATCTTGTTTGCTTTCCTATGGGAAAAGAAGACATTCTCAATATTTGTTCATGATTATATTAATTTCATAAGAAATGTATGAGATGTATACATCTCAAATATATGTTATGGTATATATATTATATATATATAAATGTATACACACACATATATATATATATATATATATATTAAACTTTGATAAATAATTTTTCAAAACATCATGAAATTGGGCTGCAGCAACCCATTTTTTTCTCAGGCAAGACAAAGCAACACATCCACTGCTCTCTCCAGCTATATGTACTTACATTTCCTATACTCCCTCACTGCTCTGTTTGGCAGCAAGTGGCCTATAGACATACTTGGCACTTCAATGCATGGAGAACACATTACTCCTTTTATGCCCATGTGAGCACCAGCTCTGGTGCCAGGTAATTGTTGCCAAAGTTGGGACCTGCAGCATACACAGATCATCCTATATTTACTCCCGATGGCTTCCAATGTATAGCTGGGGAGGATGGCATTTAAGTAAACCTGTTGCTTTGCCTCTCAAATATACCTATATATAAAAATAATAAAAATCCCTGATTGCATATTGCACATTATTTGCTTTCCGGAAAAATCTAATATTTGTATATTGGGCAGCACAGTGGCTAAATGGTTAGCACTTCTGCCTGGCAGTACTAGGGTCTTTAGTTTGAATCCCAGCCACGGCACCACCTGCCTGGAGTTTGCATGTTCTCCCTGTGCCTGCGTGGATTTCCTCCGGTACTCCAGTTTCCTCCCACACTCCAAAGACATGCTGGTAGGTTAATTGGATCCTGTCTAAATTGGCCCTAATATGTGTGTATGTATGAATGTAAGTTAGGGACCTTAGATTGTACACCCCTTGAGGGTTAGGGACTGATGTGAATGTACAATATATATGTGTAAAGCGTTGCGTAAATTGACCCTAATATGTGTATGTATGAATGTAAGTTAGGGACCTTTAGATTGAACACCCCTTGAGGGTTAGGGACTGATGTGAATGTACAATATATATGTGTAAAGCGCTGCGTAAATTGGTCCTAGTATGTGTATGTATGAATGTAAGTTAGGGACCTTTAGATTGTACACCCCTTGAGGGTTAGGGATTGATGTGAATGTACAATATATATGTGTAAAGCGCTGCGTAAATTGACGGCGCTATATAAGTACCTGAAATAAATAAATTAGATGTATGTTTTGTGTGAGATGACTAGACAATATTGAACTTATAATAATAAGATTTAATATTGAGAGTGCAAACTCATATGGAAGGCATACAGCTCTACACAGTCCCTGGTGTCTGCATGGGATGTAAACTAAGATCTGGTAACCTCCACGTATTTACCCTACTCTTGGGAAAGCCAAAAACTTTCCCATGCAAAGGTGCAGATTATAACTTTGTGAATAAGCAATGCACAAGAGTGTTACTTCTACACATTCCTAACACCCATTGAGCAATCCCTAAATGTTGAGCTGAAAGGGTATATTGAGCCAAATGGTTCATTACACACAAGCAATGGCCTTGGCTGAAAGGTGCTTTCAGTTCTAACAGACATTCAGGTTGTGGCACCCATTCCTATTATAATTGACTCTCACAAGTATCCTCCTGCTGAGAAGTGTGATGACAACTCACCTGGCGTGGGAATGTTAAAATACTAATGTTATGTGCAGTGTGTTCCCAACACTTGTGTATTTGACCCTTCAAAATAAATTATTTTTACATGATTTACGTGAATGTTAGCAAAGTCTGCCTGAATTATCAATCCTTATTTGCTTCATACACCCAGGGATAGATTTTCCAGCTGTCTGAACTGGCCTATAAGAATTAAATGTAAAAAGTGCAGTATGTCTACATGCTTTGCAGACACTTCCTGGGGGGGCAGTTGCAAAGGAAAAATAATTCATCACAAATGTGGCGGTCAGATGTTACGACTGCCATGTCATCTCTTTGGCACTTTTGTACAACAGTCTTTGTATTGTACAAATAACTGCATGAGAAACCATTGGGTTAGTAATGTCGGTTAACAGACTGAATCAAAGGTTTAGACATTTTCAGTTGGTTCCTCATTGTTTCTCATTGTTAGTGTATAGGTAGGACAGCACTGTGGCTCCTAGTTTATCCCATACACACTGAACACCAGACCTGCTTTTACATATGAATAATCCATAGCCCAAATGTTTAGGATACCTTAGATGTGACATCTGCTACAGAACACCTTAACCTTTCATGATATTCAGAAATATAGTATGTCTAAATAGTAAATAAAACAAAAAATTAAAACACAGTGATCTACTGTTCGCCAGACTAATTATTTACTTTGCATTTATGGTCTCTAATGTGTACAAATGTAAAAAAAATGAACACTGTAGGGCCCTTATCATTTATCTTTGCTACAACGTGATACTGATAGAGCTGAGTCTTCAACTTTTAAATTAAAACTGATAACCTTGGGCAATCAGGGGCTTTTATAAAAGGGATAAACTTTAGCTTGCCTCAGAACAGGTTGTGTCTCTGTAATGCTTCTGGGACTAAAGAGATCAATTAAGTGTGTATAAACAAACAGTTGGAAAAAAGCTACTAAAACAACAGTGGAGAAGCCTCTCTATTGGGCTCCAGGGGCCTGGGGGAGAGAAGTTTCATTAACTGGATCTGAAGTCCTATGGCCTTCTATAAACAGGCATTAATTAAAGAATGTAAAAAATAAAGTTTCAGACCTTGCAATATGTTAATGATCATATGATTCAGGGCCTGGGAAGGAGAGGTGCAGCAGAGGTCATAAAATAAGCATGAAGCATTTAATATGAGTGCTTGGCAGGGATTTCTGCAAATTAGTTGGTTATTTGCTGGTCCAAAGCAAATTAAGGTGATTTTGCTTCACTTGCTAATTTTTTATATGCATGCTTGGCAAAATGTTTTTCACAAATGGATGAAGGTTATTGTTAATGGCTTAATGAGAAATATTAACATATTTAAATATAACAGCAAACCCTGACACACAAAATAAGCATAGCCGATTTAGCAACTTATCTGACAGGTAAATAATGCACAGGTAATCCCGCTGTTTGTTTTATATAAGGGTGACAGCGTTTTTATTTTTAAATATGTGTTTAAAAATACCTGCCATTAGGGGGGTGGTATATTAGCCAGTATTGTAAAACAGCAGCATTAGCTCACAGGACTGTACCCACTCCCAACAAAGCAGAACATTTGTCAAGACAGAACTATAATCAGCAGTTGTTAAAGTGCTGTGGGATTTGAAAATAGTAGATTAAGTTGCTTTAAACCTAGATAGTCCACCTTTGAGATTAAGTAAGAGCAGGTCCTGTAGCTGATCAGTAGCTAAGCATTAGTGATCAGAAATTAAATGAGCAATAGAAAATCCAATCACACAGTACACTTCCATTTTCCTTAAGCTACCCATAGGCTTCATTTTCTTGCTTGTGCAATGCAGTTGCCAAGATTTCATAACACGCCCCATAAAGTTTATTTAATTGAATGGACTTCCCCTAGATGACCATATCAATTGACTGTCAACTAAAGTCTACGGATACTTTCATTGAACATAGTCACTATACAACATGGGACCATTATATGATTACATCCACTATCCCCTACACAGCGGAAGCAAAGAGTGCCTTTGTCTGGGGCCCACCATTAAACTTAAAGTGTAGGTATAGCCAATTTTTATTTTAATTTTGGATAGAGTAGAAGCGGGTTAAACCCGTGACAAATACATGTTTGCTGTCTGTATAAAATTAGGGAATTTTCCCTTCATATCATGTACGAATAATCACACAAAGTTAGAGCAAATCTCCCGAAGTGTGGGGAGTTCTCCTCACAGGCAGTTGTTGAAACACGTCCCCAATGACAGATTCTTTCTTAGCTCTTTTTTTAGAAATTATATAAAGGAGTAAATTTGCCTAGTGGGGACATGTACAACAAAAAAACATGGCAGCGGGTTAAACCCACTCTATTTAAAAAGGAAAAGTTTAGCATATCTGCCCAGAGATATACTTCAATAAAAAATTCAGAGCAGAATGAATCTGTTTATTTTGTGAGATAAAAAAAAAAATGGGAGTACTTCCCTCTCAGAGTGGATCCTGCTACTCCAGGGGTCCAAAGCCACTTAGTACACATAGGCAGAAAATCATACAAAAAATACCGCTTTTGAAGCAGTCGTACGATAATCTGATCTTCGTTTAGACCGACAAGCATGAAAATGTTTCTCGTAAAATACTAGATTGTACGCTTTTCATTTAATCGGTACGTTTTTTGTCCAAAAATGCAATACAAAAACATTACACCACTTCTGAATTTTTATTTTGTCATACAAGAATTTTTGTAACTTTAATAACCTCTTCACTTTTGATATGAGACTAGCATGCAAAAAAACAGACTACCATTCGTCCGATATGCTTATCGTGAGTACGGGGCTTTAGATAATCTTCGCTGTGCATCGGGATCTCCAAAACCAATAAGCAAACAAAGGATGCTGCTTCTCTTCTAGCCTAATATCCGCAACTTCTTCCTTTTGGCCAGTCAGGAAACCTGTAACATTTTATGGCAAATAAGAAGATACAAGGGGTAGGAGGAGGATAGCCAGAAACATGATTAGAAAGCTGCCGAGGCTATTTGTGTCCAAGGTTTTAGGGATCTGCCCTCCATGCTTTCATGTTGGACATTAGCTGTCTTCGCTGGCCAATACATCAGAAAGGAGATCACTCTGAGTGAAAACATTCTGGGTTTTTGTGATTATTTACAGCCAGACACAAAGGTTTCCTTAGATTACCTGGATTGTTTTTATTTCTGTTTTTTCTTTTAGAGGACATGAAATTATTTTACGCTTACAGTTAAGATGCCGCTAACATGTTACCAAACTACATATATTCTAGATCACTGAAGACCATTATCATGATGGTTAGAGAAATAGCATTTATAGAACCAGGGCTGCCTTTATTATTGATTGGACCCTGTGCAAACATTTTCTTGGGCCCCCCCATGCAGTTTCACTCTCCACCTGCTCTGAGACATACAATAAATAGCAGCTAGACGCAAAATAAGTTTACTGGAACAGATCAGGCAACGATTGTGATTGGTTGCCGGAGGTTACAGCATATCATTACTGCTCGCTGCCTGGCTGCTAGAGCTTAGAACACACATTATGGTTCACGGATTAGTTGCTATAGGTTACAGCACATGATGTTACAGCACATGATTCTGCTTGCTGATTGGTTGCTAGAGGTTACTGCACATCATTACTGCTCATTGATTGGTTGGTAGAGGTTACTGCACAACCTTACTGCTGTTTGGTTGCTAGAGGTTATTGCACATCCTTACCACTCACTGATTAGTTGCTAGAGGTTACTGCACATCACCACTTACTGATTGCTTGCTAGAGGCTACTGCACATTATTACTGCTCACTGATTGGTTGCTATTGGTTACTGTGCATCATTACCACTTACTTATTGATTGCTAGAGGTTACAGCACATCATTACAGCTCATTGATTGGTTGCTAGAGGTTACTGCTCCTAATTTTGTCTCACTGGTTGCTGACGGTTACAGCACATAATCCCCTCACTGTCTGCACGCCATGGACTGAGAAGGTGAGGGGACCCACTAAAAGACAGACAACTCCTGGGATCCTAGGACTCCTGGGATCAGTGGCAGTGGTGGTGGGAATGGGATCAGTGGCAATGCTTGGGGGGTGGGGGGGGGGGTTGGGATCAATGGCAGTGCTTGGGGTGGATGGGATCAGTGGCTGTGCTATATGAAGATGGGAGGTGACATTTCTACACCAAACCACCAATGTGAGAGAGAATTTACAATGACCACCAATGTAATGGGGATTTTACACCAACAACCAATACATTTCTACACTGGCCACCAATGTAAAGGGACCAGTTCTGCACTTACCGCCAATGTAAAGGGAAATTTATACTGACCACCAATGTAATGGGGGATTTTACACCAACAACCAATACATTTCTACACTGGCCACCAATGTAAAGGGAAATTTACACTGACTACTAATTTAAGGGGGACTTCTACATGGACCACCTATGTAAGGGAAGATACCACAAAGACCACAAAAGTTAGAATTTTTACCAACTACAAATATAAAGAAGATTTTCTATACTAGCCACCAGTGTAAAGGGGATTTACACTGATTGCTAATGTAATAGGAACATTCACAGTGACCACCAAAGTAATGAGGGTTTGACACTCACTGACCACTAATGTAATGGGCACATTCACACTGACCATTAGTGTGAATGAAAGGATTCTACACCAAGCCCCATTGTAATCAGAAGATATAGACTAACCACCAATGTAATTGAGACATTTAGCCTATGTTTACATTTGTGCGTGTCGGGAACACATGCAAAATCGCTTTCCTGACACCACAGAAACATGCAGCCCTTTAGAAGATACACATCAGTGCCATTAATTGTTAATGACACCCTCACGCATCTGCTGACCTGCATGTTTTCACATGCATGAAAATTCACCGTGCTGAAAAAGGGTCAGGGACTTTTTTTCACTTTTCTAGTGCATAGAGCAGCCTATTGAAATGAATGGGCTGCCTTACACGTGGCGTACATCTTTATCCACCCCGTCAGTATCCTTTGCATCTTAAATTTCTCTGCTTACCTCTATACCCCAACCTCCCTCATTCTCTCCACTCCAACCCCTCTCCCACTTTATCTCTACATGCCTTCTCTGCTCATCTTTGCACCCACCTTCCTTACCTCTGTACATCCCCTCCTTACCTGTGCACCCCAAACTGTAATTCCTTTTCTGACTACCTCTGCACACACCCTCACCCACTTTGCTTACATTCGCAGTATAGGCCAATGGTAGGCTCAGTGACCACATTTGCAGGCAAGACTTTCAAGCATGCCTCCCCAATGGGCAGCATTCAGCAGAGGTGGTGGTGGCTGGAATGTCAGGGAGCATAATATACATATGAATGCCGCCGCTATTTACATATGGCTGCCACAATGCCACCACTATTAACATATGAATGTCACATTGCCACCACTATTTACATATGAATGCTAGTTATTTACATGTGAATGGTGACATGGTCTGGACACCTGGGTCATCTGTACATGGCAATAGGGCAGAGCAGGGCAGCATGACAGCACTTCACAAGATATCAGGACACAGCACGGGATGAAGTCTTCAAGGGACAAGGGAATGTAAACTGGGACAGTTGGCAAATATGGGGCAGATGCTTTGAGCTCCACAACAATGACTGGGTTCAGGGCAGCTGCCCTTTTTGCCCCGCCTTAAAGACTGCCCTGTATAGAACAAGACTCCGGGATCCAAAATGCCTGGGACACAAATGCTCCACAGTTTGGTCATGAAGGTCATGATTCAGGCTCATCACCTTACAGCTCTGTATAGAGGTGTAAGGTGGTGAGCCTGAATCATGACCAAGCTGTGGAGCATTTGTGTCCCAGGTATTTTGGATCCTGGAGTACAGTGAAGATGATTTAAGATGTAAGGTGGCTGCTCCGACCATCATAGTTTGCATTCATAGACAGGAACTCTCAACACAGGTTGCCTTTATGGGAACTCATATATGCATTTCTGGCCTCGTTCTTTAAATACTATTTCTCTGACTATCATGATGATGGTCTTCAGTGATGTAGAATATGTGTAGTTTAGTAATATGTTAGCAGTATCTTGGTTGTTAGCATAAAATAATTTCAGGTCCTGTAAAAGAAAAAAAAATCGAAATAATCCAAATAATCTATGAAAACCTTTATTTCTGGCGGTAAATAATCACAAAAACTTAAAATGTTTTCACTCAAAATGATCTCCTTTCTTCTCTTGTCAGAAGACAAAATCCTTGCAAAGGATGAGTTGTATCGCACTAGGATGAAGAAAGCAAGCTTGTATGACAATGCTCTGTAACAGCAATTTTAGATGGACAAATTACAGTTGAGAAAATTTCATGACTCGGTAAAATGAGCAATGATGACATCTGTGGATGCAGGTCTGTTCATATCTTTGTACAGCCTTTAGGGAAATAAATATATCTGAACATTCGGTGAAGTGAAGCTCATTCAATAAATCAACCTGACACAATAACACTTCTGGCACATGATCCTTACTTCTTTCTCAGCACCACCTTCCCCTCTGTGTGCCTGTTCCACCAAATGGTCTATCCCCACAGGCCTGTATATCAAATCAGCACACAAATATACACTGGAAATTTATTGGGATTTGCTTTTACTCTGCAAAAGACATGACACAAACTGATCTTATCTGGTGCTACAGGTGGAACACAAAAATAACAAGTGACTTTAAGATCGGTAATTTATTGTGTAATCACTTCCTTGCTTTCATACTGCAAACAAAAAGGAAACTGTGCTGAAGCTTAATTTCCGCCTTTAAAGGGTACCTCTCATCACAGAGTAATTTATCGTGTTGTATGTGTAATTGAATTTGCCATTTACCTGTACTAGCTAATGGAAAAAAAAACGTACTGACTTTTTCTATAAGAATGCAAAGAGCAATGATGATTTACAAGTATGCAGTAACACATAGCAACCAAATTACATCCTTAATCTGTTTACAAGTAGTTTTATTATGGGATATTCCGTGTTGCTTTTTTTGCCTTAATTCATGAGGCCAATTTATATAATATATTTCAGTGCATAGGTGACCACGTTGAACTGATTATCATTATCCATTTGAAGATGGGATCTTTTTAACACTCCTGTAAGCATTTACAGCTTTAGACAAAACATTTTTATATATAGCTTTCAAACCCCCCCTCCAAAGTCTAAACAGTACAGCTGCATTGTCTGTTTCTATATGTGCTGCATGCCTTGCTGTCAGCTGCTCAGCCATCCATTGGAAACATTACTTCTTTCTATTCTTTGTTGTGACAAGCTGCAGGAAATTAATGTTGATATGATGTGGTTCATGGGAAATGTATAGGTTTGATATTGCACACGTCTTTCTTGGTATCCAGTGATGCTGGAGGCTTTTGAAGGTAGTTAAGACAAAGTGCATTTATCCTTTTTGCCCCTTTACTCTAAACTAACCTGAGTCACCTTCCTTCTCCACATATAAATACTTGACTGCTCTGGCCTCCTCTTTGTTTACATTTGTTGCAGCCAATCTCATGGGTTGGGTTAGGTCAGGGGTAAAAGGAATAAGTGCCCTTATGCTACACATATCCTTTCAGGGGTTTCTGTTTTTCAATTTAAAACTAGGAGTTTTGACTATCCCACCCTAAAGAGATTATAGATTAGTCTGTAGGAAAAAAAATAAAAGTCAGCAGCTACAAATACTTCAGCTGCTGCCTTTTAATATAAGGACATTTACCTGTCCAGGGATCAAGCGCCATCCTCACCTGAGCTGGTTCTTTGTCAGTCTTCAGGTCCCCGATGCTGGCATATTTAGCGTGGGAAGCCTGCTATTACTGCTTACGGTTTCTCAGCCAGCTTCCCATCCTGCATTTGTGAATCGCACTGCGTTTTGTAAATGGTCCTTCAGCCTCTTGGGAACTGTGACAAATCCTAAGAGGTTTCGGGCTTGGAGGGGAATGGGGACGTCAGATGGACTCGCCTAGGTGATTCCTGTGAAAGTGGGAGCTGATACCTGCCAAAACTGGGTACCCACCCCCTCCTCCAAAAAAAATAACCTTTGATATTGTTGGGGGAGAGGGGGAATCTTAAAGTGGAGCTTCCCATTTAGTCCTAATGCACACTGGACATTTTAATAACGCTGGCAACGTTAGCTGTGTAAAGTCACATAAAAAAAGTTTTTCAGCTTTTTTTAGCGTTTTTGCCACATTTAGCAACGTTTTCCTGTGTATTTGTGTTTTGTAGCGTTTTTTTTTACCTAAAAAATTTTTTTTGTTGTCAAATAAAGTCCAAAAATGCTGGTTTGCATTGTTTTGCCGCATTTTCCAGTGTTTTTCAGCGTTAGAGCGATTTTACAGCTAAAAAAACTCCCCTAGAAACCCACTAGTCCTGGGGTTTTTTTCCAGCCTAAAAACGTCCCAACCAAAAAAACATTGAGTACAGTCTATGTGTGCATGGACACATAGGATACCATGATGGGGGTTTACTAGCTGTAGAAAAAAAATGTCAAAAGCCAAAAACAGCCGCTGTAAAAATGCCAAGTGTGCATGCGGACTGTATTGCAGACCTCAAATGCAAATAAAGCAAGCTGCCATTGCCTTTTGTTTGTGCAAGATGAGGCAGAGTTTACCTCTGTGGTCTGAGATGTTAAAAGTATTTAAAAATTTCACCTTACTGTTTAGTTTTCACTAATTGAAAGAAAGTTCAGGCCAGTCACCTGTATATCATTTATAAGAATAGCAAAGAAGCAAAATCAGACATTTTGCTACCTGGAAAACCATGTAAATAAAGTGTATGTGTAGCCAAAAATGTTTTCTTTAAATATTTTGAATAGAATAGGATAGAACTGAAACCTCTGTCAAGTTTTTTTATTGATGTCTTTGTCCCTGTAGTGGAGAAACACCCTCTCTTTTGTGTTGGTGACCATTGTCGTTGAGAAACAAAATTTTGGTAAGTCCAAAATTTTAGAGTTGTCACCAAAACAAGAGGTGAGGGTGAATCTTCCAGTGGGAATACCTGCTCTTGTTACACCTACTTTGTAGAAATTTAACCTCACTTCCTGTTACATCTTCAAAACAAGAAGTAAAAGGAGTATGAACAAACTATGGGCTCTTTCATCTGGGGTGGATTCGCTTGCTCAGCGGGGGATCTCTCCTCTGATCCCCACTGAGCTAGTGGATGACAGCTCTGTGTCCACTCCGCTGCTGCAGAATAGATATAGAGCTGCTCGCTCTCCTCAATGGGTGCTCAGATGAAAACAAACCGCCTGTCCGTTTTCATCTGATCCGATCCGACAGACGGAAGGGGAATTGGATCCCCATCCGTCATTTTTGGCGGATCGGATGTTGGCAGATGTAAACAGACATGTCCGTTTACACCCACCGCTCCATAGAGGAGAATGGAGGTTCCGATCGGGTCTGCCTGAAAAATGGGCAGCCGGACCCGATCGGAACATTCATGTGAAAGAGCCCTAAGGCTGCCACTGCTACAATACACCTAACCTTTATTTAAAAATATACAAAAATGTATCTTTATTGTCATTTTTTTAATTATTTTTCTAAATGTGTCTACTCATTACTGCTCCAATAAAATAAAAGTGAAAGATTCTGGATACAAGGAAATATGTTGTAAATGTTTAGGAAGGCCATTTTCAAATTTAGGCTGTGCTGGCAAATCACCATTATCAGTTGTAAACAAGTTGTGCACACTTTATATCATAGTAAAGGGTTAAAAATCTCAAGCCTTGTTAGGTACATTTATAGCTAATGCATATTATGTAGTCTGTCCCTAATTATCTGTCCCCAAGTTATTCTGGACAACTAAAGCTGCCAATAGGGCCTTATGTATAATCCCTTTCCAAAGAAGCAACTAAAAAAGTAAGAATTTTTTAAACATTTTTAGGTATGTTGTGTGGATTGAAACACATAACAAATAATCATGGGGGTTTCTCAAATTTGGCTGCAAAGATGTATGGGGATTTTAACTATATTAGTGAATTTGCAACAAAAACAACTACTGTGATACTTTTTATTTGCACTAAAATTAAAAATTGCAGGACAAGCTTTTGGGGTGCAAGCTGTACTCCTTGGACTTTCGAAGAAAGGGGTACACCCCAAAAGCTTGCCCTGAAAATGTTACCATTACTGCAGATAAAAAAAGGATCACAGACAGCATTTGGTTATTTTTGCTGTAAAGGTGGAAGTAGACTTTAAGGAAAATTTGACAGGTCAGAACAGGGGCGGACTGACAACTCATGGGGCCCCCGGGCAATATGGGATCATGGGGCCCCTGTGTCCTTGCCCAAACTCAAAAAAGCCTATAAAAAAGGTACCAGGGGCATCTCATGGGGCCCCCTACTGACCCCGGGCCCTCGGGCAGTGCCCGAGTTTCCAAATGGTCAGTCCGCCCCTGGGTCAGAAAATGTTGTTGAAAGGTGACAGTTGATAGCCTCTACATTGCGTTCAGTCACTTTTTTGCCAGTCTCTGTACTGCATGTTACTTTTGAACTGTTATCAGAATTATTTTCATTATCTGGCAAGTCACACTTTTCAGGACTCTAGTGGAATGCTGGGGGAATTATAATGTCTTCCCAGCATGGTGGAAACAAACACATTTATCCAGGGCACGGTGTGCCCAAGTTATTCCTTACAGGTCAAACGTGAAAGGTTATAAAAGATGTTCAATAAGTGACCTCTTATCTTGTGTCCATGATCTATGTAGTGCTCTCTCTGAATACTTATTGTGCTTTTGCTCATTTTCCATGGGCTTTTCTAGCCTTTCTTGCAGTGCTAGTTATTGACATTATTCAAGTGAGACTTTTTGATGTTTGTTGGGTCCAGTTTAGTTCATTTTAAAGGATAAGTTCCCCTTTGGAACATGTTACGTGTTCCACCTTTTTTTAGGGTGGAACATATAACATGTAGCAGCATCTTCACCTTCTCCGCCTGCTCCCTCCCTCCCTTTGACAGCAGGATTTCCCATATCCGCTGTCACAATTTAAAAACACTGCGGCTATGCAGAGCTCCACCCATGCGGCTGCATAATTTATTCACAGTTTCCTGTGAATGAATAGACTACAACTACCATCATCTATTGAAGCTGATGTCTTGTAATTCTCAATGACAAATGAGGGTGCTGGTGAGCACTCTCATAGTTCATTGATTTTCCTGCTCTCAAGCAACTGCCTGCCTGTACAAGGTATGGATAGATAGCTATCCTGAGAGTCTGCAGGTGCCTGAAATTGCACCTATGATCTGCTGACAACGGGTGCAGTGCTCTGCAGGTTCCTTAGAAAAAAAATGATAAATGCAAAAATATTTTACCAGCAAAAAAAAGTGCATTTCTAATTTTTTTTCTCAAAAGGTGAACTTCACCTTTAATTCTTGGTATACTACATCGAGAGGGCTGCTGGGGATGCTAAAATTCTTGTTTGTATTATATCTGTCAGCTTTGATTTTCCAGTTCAGCTGCTGTAAGATTCCACAATTTGTACAGTTATTAATGTTATTCACCCATTCATTTATATGTCGCCAACAGTTTGTGCAGCGTTTTACAATAGAAAAACAGTACAATTACAAACATTTCTATACAGAAGGAATAGTGGGGCAGTCACTCTTCACCTCTTCCACTCAGAAAGCATTTTATATTCTTTTTTACAGAAATTCTGTGAATGGATGAGGGGAGGGGCTAATGAAGGTCACAATCTCCCTTCTTCTAATCACAGAACGTCATGTTATCTGTGGTAAAAATACATGACATTTTCTGAATTGGCAAGGTAAAGAAATAGCGACCGGGTATCATCACTGCACGAGCGGCAGAACTCAGCAGTGAAACCAGATGATCAGAATTGACAGTATGCCCAGCATGAATACAACTAAGATTTTTAGCATTCCCAGCAGCCCTCTGGGCATAGAATTCCAAGCATTAGAGGTTTCTAAGCTGAACCCAGCAAGTGTTTTTTCCTGGTGTTTTGCGAGCACAGTTGAGACCAAATGAACCATTGGGGGAGGGTAAAGTTCTGTGTATTTATGGTGGCCTAGAAGTGATTAGCTCAGCAAATGAAGTTTGCGCACAGACATAAATAAGCTAAGGTATTGTAATCAGGCATGCACAAACGCACATACAGTAATAACACTTAATGTCGTTGTTTTGGGCTAACAACTGAAATGCTTCGTGTGTCCTTTTTAATATATAACGTGACCTTTTCTCAGGCTGAATAGTCAAAATGTCACTAAGTGAATTTTGCTTCAAACGAATAGACATGAAAATAGAATTTATTATTTATTTTCAGTAGGAGTGTTTTATTGCTCAGCTCTCATTTGGAAGCTTAAGATTTCTTAACATGATCATCTAATTACAAAATCAGGTTAATGAGATTGAAATTGTTCTAGTGCTCAAAATATGTCCCTAATCTAAGGCATACGCAAGGATAGGAAAAGAAGTTGAACTGCTGCGGTTTATAAGTGAACAAATTGTCTACCTTCAAACTGATAGGAACAGACTAGGGAATATTTTTAGACTGAAACTATACATGGTCTTTTTAGGACAATAAAGAACTTATTTAGAATTTGTTATGTTTGTTCATATACCCTTTTAATTTTTTTTTTGAGGAGAATGATTTAGGATCTATTTACACCTATGTGCATACCTTGTGGTATGTGTAACACATACAGATAGTTGTGATGGGCCCTTAGGCTGGATTAAAAACATTCTCAGCACATTTTAATGTATATTTTCTTGCGTTTTCTTAACGCACCTTGAGGCATGTTCTTATGTACTCTCTTTGTTTCAAAAGGTCCTTTAATGTGTGTTGACACATCAAAAAACAAGCTTGGACTTTTTGCACCAATGTTCATCACACAGATGTGAAATGGCACCATTTAAATCAGTGGATAAGCTATTTGTATGCATTAATGTGCATTAATACATATAGACCTATATTTGTAGGAAATGGTGTGAATAGATCTAAATATCCAGGTTCTATTCATATAGTGTTTCCATATCATTTTTCTTAACCATAGTTGTGGTTTAGAAATTACTAATTACTAAAATTATTAATGTAAACTAATTTCTTATGTATTGTTCAGATTTTGCCTGGTTTCAGCACCACGGCTGTGCCCTGCCAAAATATTAACATTGCTTAAACTACGTTGGAAAATTCCTCCCGTTGAGTGCACCTGCTGCATATTCTGTATATATATATATATATATATATATATATATATATATATATATATACAGTATCTCACAGAAGTGAGTACAGCCCTCACATTTTTGTAAATATTTTATTTTATCTTTTCATGTGACAACACTGAAGAAATGACACTTTGCTACAATGTGACGTAGTGAGTGTACAGCTTGTATAACAGTGTAAATTTGCTGTCCCCTCAAAATAACTCAACACACAGCCATTAATGTCTAAACCGCTGGCAACAAAAGTGAGTACAGCCCTAAGTGAAAATGTCCAAAGTGTCAATGTTGTGTGTGGCCACCATTAGTATCCAGCATTGCCTTAACCCTCTTGGGCATGGAGTTCACCAGAGCTTCACAGGTTGCCACTGGAGTCCTCTTCCACTCCTCCATGATGACATCACGGAGCTGGTGGATGTTAGAGACCTTGCGTCCCTCCACCTTCTGTTTGAGGATGCCCCACAAATGCTCAATAGGATTTAGGTCTGGAGATATGCTTTGCCAGTCCATCACCATTACCCTCAGCTTCTTTAGAAAGGCAGTGATCGTCACTTCTGTGAGATACTGTATATATGTATGTGTATATATATATATATATATATATATATACAGTGAGGAACTGTATATACAGTGAGGAACAGAAGTATTTGAACACCCTGTGATTTTGCAAGTTCTCCCACTTAGAAATCATGGAGGGGTCTGAAATTCACATTGTAGGTGCATTCCCACTCTGAGAGACAGAATTTAAAAACAAAATTCAGGAAATCACATTGTATGATTTTAAAGAATTTATTTGTCTTGCACTGCTGAACATAAGTATTTGAACACCTAAGAAACAGCAAGAATTCTGGCTCTCAAAGACCTGTTACTGCGCTTTTAAAAAGTTCACCTCTACTCCAGTCATTAATCTAACTTAGTAGCACCTGTCTGAGCATTTAAAGACACCTGTCGACTCCACAGTCAGTCAGACACCAACTACCACCATGGGCAAGACCAAAAAGCTGTCAAAAGACACCAGAGACAAAATTGTGGACCTCCACAAGGCTGGAAAGGGCTACGGGGCAATTGCTAAGCAGCTTGGTGAAAATAAATCAACTGTTGGAGCAATTATTAGAAAATGGAAGAGGCTAAAGACGACTGTCAGTCCCCCTCGGACTGGGGCTCCATGCAAGATCTCACCACGTGGGGTATCACTGATGACAAGAAAGGTGAGGAATCAGCCCAGAACTACAAGGGAGGAGCTGGTCAATGACATGAAGAGAGCTGGGACCATAGTTTCAAAGGTCACTGTCGGTAGACTACTACGCCGTCATGGTTTCAAATCATGCATTGCACGGAAGGTTCCCCTGTTCAAGTCATCACATGTCCAGGCCCATCTGAAGTTTGCCAATGACCATCTGGATGATCCAGAGGAGGCAAGGGAGAAAGTCATGTGGTCAGATGAGACCAAAGTAGAACTTTTTGGTCTAAACTTCACTCGTCGTGTTTGGAGGAAAAAGAAGGATGAGTTGCATCCCAAGAACACCATTCCTACTGTGAAGCATGGGGGTGGCAACATCATGCTTTGGGGGTGCTTTTCTGCGAAGGGGACAGGATGACTGCACTGTATTAAGGAGAGGATGAATGGGGCCATTTATTGTGAGATTTTGAGCAACAACCTCCTTCCCTCAGTCAGAGCATTGGAGATGGGTCGTGGCTGGGTCTTCCAACATGACAACGACCCGAAGCACACAGCCAGGATAACCAAGGAGTGGCTCCGTAAGAAGCATATCAAAGTTCTGGAGTGGCCTAGCCAGTCTCCAGACCTAAATCCAAAAGAACATCTTTGGAGGGAGCTGAAACTCCGTGTTGCTCAGCGACAGCCCCGAAACCTGACAGATCTAGAGGAGATCTGTGTGGAGGAGTGGATCAAAATCCCTGTTGCAGTGTGTGCAAACCTGGTCAAGAACTACAGGAAACGTTTGACCTCTGTAATTGCAAACAAAGGCTTCTGTACCAAATATTAACACTGATTTTCTCAGGTGTTCAAATACTTATGTTCAGCAGTGCAAGACAAATACATTCTTTAAAAATCATACAATGTGATTTCCTGAATTTTTTTT
Organism: Staurois parvus; assembly: GCF_062004578.1. Taxonomy (NCBI): domain Eukaryota; kingdom Metazoa; phylum Chordata; class Amphibia; order Anura; family Ranidae; genus Staurois; species Staurois parvus. The sequence continues at coordinate 679,097 of NW_028317803.1, forward strand.
TTACATTATGTCTCTCAGAGTGGGAATGCACCTACAATGTGAATTTCAGACCCTCCATGATTTCTAAGTGGGAGAACTTGCAAAATCGCAGGGTGTTCCAATACTTCTGTTCCTCACTGTATATATAATAGGGTCTTCAAAAAGTTTCCAAATTTTTAATATATTTATATATATATATATATATATATATATATATACTATATATATATATATGTTAAAAGGAGTGCAGAAACTTTGAAGAACCTCGTATATATACACATGTATATATACATCTAGAGACTCCCTCTTCTCTTTATCTGCATTTTACTGCAGTCACCCATGCCCCTGTTCAATAACTGCTGAAATAGGGGGAGGAAGCACAAACTAGCTGGATTAGCAGCTGCACAAGTTATTTAATGAGATATCCCTTCACTATAGCCCAATGCTGAGGGAAGGTTGTAGGGACATCATGACACTGGTGTAAACTCTAATGCACTCTCCAACAGAATGCCCGTTTTTGCCTTCTGGTATGTCCTCCAGGGAAGTTCAGTCCTCCAGGGAAGTTCAGTCCTCCAGGGAAGTTCAGTCTACGATAACCTCTAACCAGTCTGGTCTTTCTGTACATATTGTATGTGAAAAATGCAAAACTTGGGATATCCATTCAACTACACAGCACCATATTGTGGCATAAAAGAGACTGTAAACTGGTGGGAGGGAAAGAAGGAGGCTTTGTTTTAGTGTAACCATATTAAGCCACAATTAGGGTTAATTTATTGATGAAGAACTCAGTTGCTCAGTATTGGGTTGGTTCATTAAAACTGAAAAAATAACATGAACACCAATCAGGATTTACCTCTCCTTTGGAAAAATAATGATGATTGGTCACTATGGGCCACAACTGCAAATTTTTTAAAATCGTCCTTTCGGTAGTTTGACTGAACCAGATCTTTTGTGGTTGATTTACTAAAGGCAGTTAGGCAGGCCATACATTACGCAGTTTTCTTTCCTTCAAACTAATTGCTTGATTCCTCCATCAGCACAATCAGCGTTGATGGGGGAATCACTCCTGCAGTGCTATGGTGTTCTGCCGGTGGGGAGTGCAGGGAGCCTTCCCCACTGCTGGTGGCTATAGCTGCAGGCAGTGATTGGGCAAAAAAAGCCCAACAGGTTGGTTGTACTGAAGTCAATTGATAAATCAACTTCAGTATAACCAGACTGGTCATAGATGGATCAAAAGGCAGACTTTCAATTTGTCTATGGTCAGCTGTTCACTTTGCAAGGGATCCTTCCCTTGGCTTAGTGAATAATTCAATCATATTTTTTCCTTGCATGTGATTGAGCATTCTTTGTAAAGTGCATTTTTACCACATTCACTAATCTAAAGGAAAATTCCCTTGCAAACTGAGCACTAAAGTAGACAATCAATCCCATCAAGTCACAATCTAAATATATTTAGATCAGTTCCTCTACTGTACTGGGTTGTATATGTTAAAGTGCCTAATGATGTTCATTGCCTAGAAGAACCGATAATATTCTCAAATTTTTCAGTTCTACAGTGGCAAAAATGACAATGGTGATTTGATTGGTTGTTCTAGGTAACACAGACAGTTCTTCTTCCAAGCACTTGACACATTTGGCTTGTTATTGTTTTGTCAGCAAACAGGTTAAGCATGTTTTCAAATTTCATAATGGTAAACTGTACTTTTCACTTAATCTAATCTTGCTTTTAAACTGGTAGCATAAATAATAATAATAAAATATATGTTTGTGTAGCAAAAGACAACATGTGAAGTCTGTTTAATGTTTCACAATGAGAAATTTGGCAGTGTTCCCTGGATAATCTATTCCACTTTAGCTAAAAGGAAAACAGTGCCAGGGGGCAAATAGATTCAGAAACATTGCCACAATGAAAATGGTTATATAAAACACACATAAAAACAAGACATTAATGCTGATGGTTATCTATTGACTAATATTTATAGTTTTGGGTTGAAATACTTTATTTGACCATATTTTAGATGGTTGTAGATTGGTTTTGATAATGTTGTTTCTTGCAGATAATATCTGCCGAATACATTTCAGACATGTAAACTCTGATTTATACCAAGCCATTTGGTTAAACTGCAGCAATTTTGTTCAGTATTAAATGGGCACTAAGTCTAGAATACATATTTCATGCTGCCTTCATCATAATGTACAATAGGTTGAAATAATCCAACAGGGAGAATGGGACTTCCTTTAAAATTCAAGTCCAGATACTTCATTTCTCCAGCTGGCCACACACATTGCAATATGATTCTTCAACCACTGCATCTAAACATACCATTCAATTTGTAGCCAACTAGGTAGGCCCTCACTCAACTTATTTGTTGATTAATCTAAATGGGAGTGTACATTTAGATTATAATTTTGTGGCCAGCTTTAGACAGATGCAGATAATAGTTGGGTGAATAATCAAATTATTATCAGTTCTGCATGACCCATTCTTTTTAAATATCTCCAGTTTTCTTTATTCTTAAGACCTTTTATATTTTTTCTTGTAGTTGTTATCCATAGCTTTTTATCATAAAACCACCAGTTTATTGGGATTACAGTAAAGTGATACTAAAGTCTTTTTTTTTTTAAATAACAAGCATGTCATACTTACTTGCTGTGTGCAGTGGTTTTGCACAGAGCAGCTCAGATCCTCCTCTTCTTGGGTCCCCCGCCCGTGCTCCTGGCCCCTCCCTCCTGTCAGATGCCCCCACAGCAAACAGCTTGCTTTGGGGGCACCCAAGCAGGTGTGCTCCCAAGCCACGGCTCTGCGTTTCCATTCACACACAGAGCCATGGTTCTTCTCCGCCCCTCACTCTCCTGATCGGCTCCCGCTGCTGTCTCAGCCAATCAGGGGCGAGAGTCCCCAGAGAGCTGAGGCTCTTGTGGACATTGTTGGATCAGGATGGGGCTCAGGTAAGTGTTGGGGAGCTGCTACACACAGAAGGTTTTTTACCTTCATGCAAATAATGTATGAAGGTAAAAAACCTTGAGCCTTTACAACCACTTTAATGCTCCTTTAAGATGCAAAAGAGAAATTTATGTTTTGAGAAATTAAGAGGCATAATGTATTTCTAAACTTCACACCTAAGTATTTCGGTAGTGTAAAAGTTGGCTACCACACATGCTTGTAAGGATAATGGCCTGGGTGCTATCGATGAAATCGTATGTGGGATAAGAAGCAGGCAGCAGGTGCTCTTAATGGGACTTTCAACAGGAAGAATTTCCAACACTGTTTTATTAATGCCAACATTTCATCAGGGAGCTGCCCACCTTCCTCAAGACAAAGTGAATCTTCAGAAAAGTGGGCTGTGCCCTACTGGAATATTGACATTAATAAAACCACGTTAGAAGTTCCTCCTGTTCAAAGTCCTGTTGGGTACGCTTGCTGCCTGCTTCATATACCTAAGTATGTAGTATAACCTCTATACCAGTGTTTCTCAAACTATTTTTAGTCAAGGCACCCTTTAAAATTTAGTAAAATCTGGAGGCACGCAATACAAAATGTAAGAAAACTCAATAGTTTTACAGAATGCAGCAACATCATGTGGAACACCCAACGTCAGAGGTGATTTATTCTTCCAAAGCAAACATACCTTTACACACTGGTACTGACTAGTATTCCATTGTTTCTTTTCTCTCTCAGTTTCTCTCTCTCACTCAGCTAATGTGACCCCAGTGTTGACAGAGAAGGGCAGAAGAGGGGCAAGCAAGGATGCTGAGCAGGTGCCTGATGTCCTTCTTATACACTGATGATCATTGCTTTTTTATGTTGTCGGCGGCTAGAAAGTTGTAATGCTGCACAATAAAAGCCTGTGGCTTTGTGTAACTAAAAGGGAGGCTTGATCTACCTGCTGATTTGTATACAGTTTTGGGTAAATTTTTAGGCATTTTGCCAAGGCACCCCTGAAGAAACCTGAAGGCACCTCAGGGTGCTGGGGCATCCTGGTTGAAAAGGCCTAACCTATACTATATGTACATTCCTATCAATGCAATGTAATGTCGCAAACTTGGGCAGTTTAATCCAAAGTGATATACAAATTACAACTTTTAGTAACATCTTACTCTCCTATTGCTCAGTAAGTTTGCACGGGAGTGATGTCATCGCGGCCCAGCCTGTCAGAAAGCTGGATTTCTCTAACCCAGAAGGAAGATGTGACAGCACGCCGCTGTATGGTTTCATAATACACATGCAATGCATACTAGCACATTATGACATTACCTTGCAGGGGCCTTTTTTATTTTTGTCTGCAGTTTACTACCGCTTTAATATTCTGAACTTTCAAAATGTCAGTCACCAGGGGGCAGAAACTTTGGTGTCCCATCTAATCATCAGGTCAAATCCTTCAGCTATTCTATTGGGTAGCAGTGTTTTTGTTCCAGTTTTGACTGACATGACAACTAGTAATGACATATTAATAATAGGTGGTGTTACAGGTTTGGTCATTCAGTCTGAAACTGTTTGCCAGTAGGTCAATTCCACCCCTCAGCAGAGAAAAAGCAATTTCTTTGGACACTAACAAGATCCCTATGAGTATACAGACGCCATGTTACCTTTGATCGCAAAGACATTTAAAGTCACATAAAGGTAAAGACGTAGCAGTGAGTTTATACTGAAATCAGTTACAGCCATCAATACTAAACTGCACTTTATCATGCATAAAGATCCATTGGAAGTATTACTGAACAGGCCGGTCCATGATCTATTTAGGAAAAAGCATTCACCTCTCATGTTCATCTTTACAGCAAACAAGCTGATAGTAGATTATGTAAGTCATAGAAATCTCCACCATTAAAACAGATGTAAAACCTAACTGGAAGACATTTACTTTGATAAAGCACTGCATAATATAAACCATTGACTTTTTTTCAAAAAATACCATTTTCACATTTTTGTCATCTTTTTTTGCATCTCAGTGCTACTGAATTGCTGCAGCCTTTTACAGCCATTTCTACACACGCTCTCTGTAGAGTCAACCACACACCATTGCTTTCTGTTATAAAATTTTTCAAATAAATAATCTTTCTCCAAAATGTATTCTGCTGCATTTCTTTGGTAAAAATAACTCAAATCAGTGGCTACAGCAATCATGTGGTACAAGGCTGCTGTGAATGGTCTTGTACTATGTGACAACTATGATTGATCACAGACATCACAATAAGCAAGCTGTCAAGAATGGCTGCCATTCATGACACTTTAGTTTACATGTTATCACATGATCGCTATGATTGGTTATATCAATCACATGATACCCTGACTGCTTATAGCAAACAGGTACCGAGCACTGTGATTGGCCACCAGACACAGCGGTCACAGAATCATGCAGGAATGTGACTGGGAGGACATTTCTGGACACTGTCACAGAACTAAAGAACTACCTTGACGCCATATAATGACTATATGGCGGGTGGGAAGTAGTTGTGAATGCTTTCAGAAATAGGAGTGTTCATAGTTTATTTTTATTGATTAACAAAATAGAAAGTAAATGAGCAGAAGTTAGATCCAAATCAAATCAATATTTGGTGTGACCACCCTTTGCCTTCAAAACAGCATCAATTCTTCTAGGTACATTGCACACAGTTTTTGAAGGAACTCGACAGATAGGTTGTTCCAAAAATATCTGAGATCTTTTGTGGATGTAGGCTGCCTCAAATCCTTCCGTCTCTTCATGTAATCCCAGACAGACTCAATGATGTTGAGTTTAGGGTTCTGCGGGGCAAAGCAATCACTTCCTAGACTCTTAATGACATTTGCTGTATATTCGGGGTAATTATCCTGCTGCAGAAAAAATTTGTGGCCAATCACATGCCTCCCTGATGGTATGGCATAATGGCAGGTACTTATCCATTAATGTTATAGAAAATTTTAAAGAAGGTTGGAAGTTTACTAGGTTCCACTACACAATATATATGCGGTCCAGTAACCAAACATACCATGTTACTAAAAAAATTGTGAACAGCATGTTCACTAAAGCGGTTACATGAAAGGACTATGCGGTAAACCATCACACATTAAGTGTATATAAATACTACTTTATTATGTATCAAAATGTAGATGCAATAAATTGCCAATTAAACACAAAAGAACAATTAAACACCAATATCCATCACCTCACCCCAGACAACGTTGTCTGTAACACCATTAAAATATATACATGACGTCATGGTATGGCCATAGCTATTGTACAATTATCAGCGCGACAGAGACAACCTCCAGTCATCTGTCAGGCTATTGATATCACCCTCTGGGCTAACACCAACGGGCTATAGTAGTCTGGACTTTTATGCCTATGTTAGTCAAATGATTCCTGGATGGGGACAAATAACATTAAGTCCAAGAAGTGCCACTAGAGATGTGATATACAGGCAGTCCTGTTGCAGATAAGATGGTATACTCAGTCCCACAGTATGAATCACTGGATATATAACACAGATAGGTGGAATGCAAGGCAAGCAAGCAACCATTGGAATTGTTAAAGAAAGAAAGATAACGTTCGCAACAAGTTGGTGACGGCAAAAGTTCATGTATACAGTAAGTTCAGGTGAGTATTGGCAATTGAAAACGGGTTCCTTGTATCACAAAGATGGAACCAAAGCAGCCATTTATATATATTATGACAGAGCGTTGTCACTCACCATCAGGCTGTGGTCATTGTGCAGATTTGCTTACCCTTTTACTAGTGACGTTCTGTCCTCAATGAAGTGCTGTATTGCACAGTTGTATATATTGACAGAGCATTGTCACTCACCATCAGGCTGTAGCCAAAGTATAAGTTCGCTCACCCTTTCTGCTAGTAACATTCTGTCCTCAATATAATGCCGTGTCATACAAGTTGCCACTGAGGGCTCATCAGTAGCCTCAAGGAGGTAGCTTAGATGCTATGTCAATGTGCCACCGTGCATATATTCCATGTGGTAGTAAGTTCACATCTGTAGCTTCTCCCACCAATGGTATGCTTTACCCCGATGGCTCATGGCCATCTGTGACGTTACTGACGTATGAGGTCAATGCGTTTCGTGTATGTTAATCAGCTTCGTCAGGACCAATCCATCAATTCCATACCATCAGGGAGGTGTGTAAATTTATTCTGCAGCAGCCTATCCCATAACGTCTATCCACCCCCATCTATAGCCTCCTGTTCTCTAATCACCCCCTTCTTTTGTCATTTAATCTCTGCTTCACAAGATTGACTTCACTGCACAGTTATGTTTATATATCAATTTTTACTGTATCACCATTTTGTATATTACAGTTATTTGTAATGGTTATTGTCATAAATCCAATGAAATTATTTTCAAAAGCAAGAAATATTAGCCATACTTCAGGTGGCACTTGCCATGCAAACATTAAACTTCATTTTAACATCTTAGATCTTTATAATTCAATCTGTAGTCTGAGTAAAAAATAAGCACATTTACTGTAAGTATTTCCTTATATTATTCATGTCGCTTAGTACACCTGTACTACAAAGAACAACATAAATTCCTGCTAAAATAACAGGGCAGTTGTTACTTAAAATGTTATTTCACATGTGTCTTTTTTTCCCAATAAGTCGACTTCAAGTACAATTCTCTCCTTATCATTATTTGTTCAGTTGTTTTTAATATCACATTCTGAAAGAATTTCAAAAGCGGTTTGCCATGAAGTCATTTGTTATCCTCTAACAGCCTTTGCTTGTTGAATTCTAAAACATCCCTCACTATTTGCATCGACCAGATGGAGCACATTATAAACCCTGCAAGACCTTCTTGGTTAGTCTAACAGATATCTTATTTGTCCTTACTGAGAAAAAGAAAAAGTGAAACCATATTGGTTAGCACATACAACACTAAATGTGCCACAATACAATGGAAGATTTTGCAAGTATCTTATTTACAACTCCTGTTCAGAGAATGAGCTCCATTAGACTAGACTAATATACTAATACAATGTACAATTTTCCCTAAATATTTAAAACATCCCCTAATACTTCAATCTTAAAATACTGCCTTAAAGCAGTAATAATCCCAAAAACAAATAATTATTATAATGAAGCTTACCGATTCTTAGAGGAGGTGGCTTCATCAGTTTTCTGTTTTTAGGCTTTTTTCTGTATCTTCACCTAGTGATCTGGCCAATATGTCTAATATTTTTTAACTTCCCTAAATAGATTGAGTTGATCATTTCACCTCCTTGGCCTAGTGTTAGACCCCAGCTGTCAATGACAGACAGCAGCCTCAGTACTAGTGCAGTGGCCTGCGGGAACTGCTGAGCCAAGGCACTGTTTTTTGAGAGCACTAGGACAAAGAGCCACTTTCTCTGCACCATTTTAAGACTGCACTCAGGCCTCATGTGGTCTAACAAAACCAGAGAAAATATTTATTTGGAAGTTTACTTGAATCTATTAACTAGGCCAGAACGCCTAACTCTCAACTGTTAAGCTAATGTTACCTTGATTCCTAAAACCACCTACCTTAACCCATCACACTAATACAGTTGTGTTCAAAATAATAGCAGTCAGACATCACTAACCTGATCAATCACTATTTTTGGCAGAAATTATATTTCTACATGACAAATAATTTACTAGCAGGTGTAGTAGAGTAATAGAAATCCAACAGACTCAACAGTCATGACATGCATGCTGCTTCTGTGTAACTGAATCACTAATTGAAAGGGGCATGTTCAAAATAATAGCAGTGTGGAGTTCTATTAGTGAGGTCATTCATTCTTTGAAAAACAGGTGGCAATTATTGCCCTTATTTAACCTCCCTGGCGGTATGATTATTTCAGATTTTTGGTGCTGAAAGCGGTACCATTTTTTTGCATGGAAATATGTATTTTTTTTATTGTAGGCCTGTAATTTTTAGGAAAAACTCACTGAAATCTGTCCGAACAAGAGTCTAGTAAACATCCCGGGTATGATAAAATTTGAAACACAAAATCATAAATTATAATTTAATAAATAATCATAAAAATAATATAAAAATAATAAAAAATTTAATTCAATAATATAATCAAACCAAAAACACTGAAATGTGAAATATAGCGCCAAGTTCGCACATTGCTGAGCTCAGTCGCAAAATCGTTTTCAGTGTCTGATGACGAATTTCCTCCACGAATCATTATCACTCAATTCTGCAAGTGGTTCTGATTTACTATCGCTGTTCTCTAGCTGATCTAAACCGCTTTTGACCTAAAGGGACACTTTTTGGACGCCATGGACATTTCTCAGTTTCCAGGCAGAAAGAACAGACAAAATGCAGGCAGGGCACAGAACAAAGCACTAGGGACAAAATGTATGTGAAATTGGTTGAGACAGCAATGTTTTACTATGTAAAATGTAAAAAAAAAAAAAAGACATTTTTTAAAATTTTTAAATTTCCCGCCGGCGGCGGCGGCGCCTGTACGTCCCGACGTCACAGGGACAGGACACAGAAGCCGGATGCCGGCATCGGCCGGAGGAGATGGCCGGGGACGCTGCAGGGGACACATCGTGGGAGCGCAGGGTAAGGTAAGTGAAGAACACATGCCGGAGCAGTGCCGCATGGTATTCCCGAGTGTAGCTCGGGGTTACCGCTTTTGGTACTGAAATGTTACCCCGAGCTACACTCGGGAATACCGCCAGGGAGGTTAAGGAAGGAAGGCAGCAAATGTTGTACATGCTGGTTACAGTGCATTTCTCTCTGAAATTCTGAGGAAAATGGGTTGTTCCAGACATTGTTCAGAAGAACAGCGTACCTTGATTAAAAAGTTGATTGGAGAGGGGAAAACATATAAAGAAGTGCAGAAAATGATAGGCTGCTTAGCTAAAATGATCGCAAATGCTTTAAAATGGCAACCAAAACCTGAAAGACGTGGAAGAAAGCGAAAAACTACCATTCGAATGGATAGAAGAATAGCCAAAATGGCAAGGACTCAGCCAACAATCAGCTCCAGGAAGATCAAAGAAGGTCTAAAGTTACCTGTGAGTACTGTTACAATTAGGAGACGCCTATGTGGAGCCAAGCTATCTGCAAGAAGCCCCTGCAAAGTCCCACTGTTGAAAAAAAGACATGTGCTGAAGAGGTTACAATTTGCCAAAGAGCACATTGATTGGCCTAAAGAGAAATGGCGCAACATTTTGTGGACTGATGAAAGTAAGATTGTTCTTTTTGGGTCTAGTGGCCGGAGACAGTTTGTCAGACGACCCCCAAACACTGAATTCAAACCACAGTACACTGTGAAGACAGTGAAGCATGGTTGCGCAAGCATCATGATATGGGGATGTATCTCATACTACGGTGTTGGGCCTATTTATCGCATACCAGGGATCATGGATCAGTTTGAATACATCAGAATACTTGAAGAGGTCATGCTGCCTTATGCTGAAGAGGAAATGCCCTTGAAATGGGTGTTCCAACAAGACAACGACCCCAAACACACCAGTAAACATGCAACATCTTGGTTCCAGACCAACAAGATTGACGTTATGGAGTGGCCAGCCCAATCCCCGGATCTTAATCCAATAGAAAACTTGTGGGGTGACATCAAAAAGGCAGTTTCTGAGGAAAAACCAAGAAATAGAGAAGAACTGTGGAATGTAGTCCAATCATCCTGGGCTGGAATACCTGTTCACAGGTGCCAGAAGTTGGTTGACTCCATGCAACACAGATGTAACGAGGTTCTCAGAAAAAGTGGTTATACAACTAAATATTAATTACATGATTCAAAGGAAAGCAAAATCTTCAAACATTTTTCAGTTTATATAGTGAATGTTTGAGTTTGTAAAGAATACAAACACTGCTATTTTTTTGAACAGTTCACTTTTCTTCAGTTTTTTTTAGAGGAACAACACAAATTTGATATATTTTTCTTCATGTTTTGATTTGGAATTGAATGTGTAGTGTTCCCAATGCATTTGTGTGTATGGAAATAAAAGCTATTAGAAGGATTTTGAGCTTTATTCACTTTTTTCAACACACTGCTATTATTTTGAACACAACTGTACATCAAGAATTTTTAGCAGAGGTTCCTAAGATTGTAAAGTTATATTCAGGGTTCTTCTGTGCTGAAAAAGTTGAGAAATGCTGGACTAAGCCAAGGTCTTCCAGTGCTAAAATGAAATAACTTGGTCTGTGGTGATATGCATCAAATAGACACATAACATTCCTCTTTAAGCAGAAGTAATAATTTAGCCTTTTTGTGAGATTGGTTCTTTCAGTCAGAAAGAACTGATCTTTTAATCTTCATATAGTACTGTAATGGCTTTTTTAAGTACTTTGATAATATATATTCAGAACTAAACAGGTCTAGTACACAAAAGTCAGCAGAACAATGTAATCACATAGCCATAGTACTGCAAAGTTGTACAAATTGTGTTCTTTTGCAGTGGCACTTGTTTTTCTTCTCTAATTTATGTAAAAAAGACATAATACAGAATATGAATACACTTTCACTTAAGCAATTAAAAAGGGTATCCGTGCCATTTGAATACAGGCTCAGAATTGATTCTGCTGAAAATGAATTTTACTGAGTGGTTTACTGTAAATAACTATGAGACTAACATGAAATATTTGAGACATAAATATTTTCAATCGATACCTGAGCTGTTTTCTGGAACATTGGTTTACACCAATTACACTTTAGCAAGGAAAATTTTATTTCAGAATAAATTATGCACAGCATAAACATTGTAGATCACTTTTCTTACCGCAATTCCTTGATTAAATCAAAGTGACGATCATTTTAACGATTAACATATATTATAATGCAATCATTTATTTACTTTTATACCTTTATTACCAGTGGATACATAGAGAAAAAAAAATAAAGCATGCAATGTTTTTACGATATACTCAATGGCAAGAAAAATAGAAAGCTCCATGTCAGCAGAACAAGACCCACCTTGCATAACAAAATGGCTGTAACTTTAAAAAAGGTGTGATTGTTGGTGTCAAGAGGGAAGTTTTAGTGCAACAACCAGTATCTGAATAAACAATTTACACGTGACTGTATAGGATATAATAGCAGATGGTCATGTAAGTTGCATCTCTGGTCTCTAGTTATTGAGCTTCACTGTTTGCAGTGGGCCTTGGTACTTCAAATGGACATTTGACTACTCAAGCATGTTGTTGGGTTAAGTGAAAGTGCTGGAATTTTGTAACACCTTTAAATTAATAAAAATGCAGTATCTCCTAAAAGGAGTAGCTACTTACCAACCCTGACCAGCTGGGCAGTAAACAGAGGTTTTTTATATTTACACTCTATACCTAGAAGCTATAGATACTAAAATATGTAGATTGGTTTTTACAGTATTTCAAGCCAAGTGGTGTAGAAGTATTATATATATATATATATATATATATATATATATATATATATATTTTTTTTTTTTTTTTTTTTTTTTCATTCAAAGTTTTTATATGGTCTTTCTCAGTATCCTGCATGTAAAATCACCAGATTCTTCTCCCTCTGTGTCTTCTCTATCTATCAGTTTTTTCAAAGCCCACTTATTGCCAGCTGCAGGTCCTGATATTTCTAAGTCTTCTCCTAATTCTTCTCAGCAATGTTGGTATCCACAGATATTTCATTGTCAATGATGGTCATGGAAATGTATAATCCATGCATCATGACAGTGTCAGGTTGGTAGGTATGCATTACTCTATCTGTACAGAGAAGTTCCTTAGCATAGTCTTGTTACCCATCTTGGTCACACTGGCCATATTCATCATTGGCAGCTTTGACTCTGGTCAACTTGCACAAGTGTCAGTGGATAATGGGGACTACTTTGTCGTATAAGGGTTTCATGTTCACTTGCCCTCAGTATTTAAGTATGACTTAATCTCAGCTGCGCGAAAACGTCGGGCTCAAGCATCATTTTCTTCTTTATTGCAAAAAGTTCGCTCACTTGAGTGCGCACATAAACGATCTATAGCCTTAAGATCGGCTACTGAACTAGATCGAGCACGACAACAACTCCGCGATGTCGTAGAGAAGAAAACTAAACGTAATTTTACTCTACAACAGAAGCTTTTCTATGAACATGGCAATAAGAGTGGCAAATTTCTTGCTCGGGCGCTACAATCTAAAAAGGCAGCTCGACACATTTATCAGCTCCATTCCAAGCATGGACGCCTACTGAAAACATCGTCGGAAATCGCGGCGGAATTTGAAGAGTTTTACTCTAACCTATACAACCTACCTTTACAGCCCAAACCAACAGGTGACATTAGGCCACGTAAGACTATTATAAAGGCCTTCCTCACGCAATATCTCCCCAAACCAGTTTCAAGGACACAAGCGAAAGAATTGGAGGGAGCTTTGACGCTACAGGAACTACAACAGGCTATTACACAGTTGAAACCTGGTAAAAGCCCAGGACCCGATGGCTTTATCAACTCTTACTACAAATCTTTTCTTGACATTTTAGCGCTTCCATTTCTACAGGCCTTCAACACATTAGACACGCCAGGACAATCTATGAGTCATCTTTCGGAGGCTCACATTACGGTTATACCCAAAGAGAATAAAGACCAAACTTCTACAGTGAATTATCGTCCGATTTCGCTATTAAATGTTGATCTAAAGATCTTTGCTAAAATTCTGGCTAACCGCTTACTACCTGTTATAGACTCCATCATATCTCCGGACCAGGTGGGCTTTGTTCCGGGCAGAGAGGCCAGAGATAACACAATTAGGGCCATTAATATACATCACTGGCTACTTCAAAAGCGACAACCTGGATTTTTTCTCTCTTTAGATGCCGAAAAGGCGTTTGACAGACTAGCATGGGATTACCTGGAGGCAGTTTTGATTGGACTAGGACTACCTTTGCGCTTTTTGACTTTTATTATGTCTCTATATATAGCCCCCACAGCGCGAGTGCGCGTTAATGGTCACCTTTCGGACTCCTTCTCAATTGGCAACGGGACTAGACAGGGATGCCCCTTGTCACCCCTCTTATTTATCCTTACATTGGAACCTTTATTGAATTGCATTAAGGATAATGCTAACATCAAGGGGATTTTGATCAATGACAAACTACATAAAGTGGCAGCCTTTGCTGATGACATACTTCTTTTCCTAACAGACCCGCATATCACGTTGCCAAACTTGCTACAAGATTTCAAACTATTTCAGTACTTGGCTAACTTTAAAATCAATTTTTCTAAATCTCAAGCACTTAATGTATCATTAACTCCGGATGTGTTGAAACAAGCGACATCAAATTTTCCTTTTACTTGGCAACGTGAAGCTATCACTTATTTAGGAATCCAATTACCAACACATCTTTCGGAATTATATACAAAAAATTTTCTACCCCTCTTACGTGACATCTCCAAAGACCTACAGACATGGAATAAACCCTGGTTTTCTTGGTTTGGTAGGGCAGCTATACTAAAGATGAACGTGCTCCCCAGAATATTATATCTTTTGCAGACAATACCAATCCAATTACCAAACTCATTCTTCAAATCCTATAGAACGCTCTGTACCTCCTTTCTTTGGTATAATAAACGCCCAAGAATTAGCTTTGCCCAACTCACCTTGCCCAAGAGGAGTGGAGGTATAGGACTTCCGGATATTCACCGTTATTACAGGTCCTGTCACCTAGCCAGAATAGTGGACTGGACAACAAACCACACTCGTAAGGTGTGGGTTGGTGTAGAGGCTGATTTCTCAAAGATACCACTCTCCACCTCCCCGTGGCTGAAAACCTCTCACGTCCCTTCCGAGTTTCGAGAACACCCACTTATAGGTCCCACTCTATGCTGTAGTGCTCAGTTGTTCCAGAAAAAAGAACTATCTTCCTTTCCGAGCCCTCTTACTCCGATCAAATTGAATCCGGACTTTATTCCAGGGATTTCTCCGACCTTTCTCGCTGGGTATGGCCGTGATGAGAGTCTTACAGTGGGTCAATTCTTCAAAGATTCTAGCCTCTTATCTACAGAAGACATTGCAAAGACGTGGCCATCCATTACACTAACACCATGGATGTATAGACAAATACACCATTTCTTACGTAACTCCCCACATCTAAAAGACTATTCAAGACCGCTTACTGCATTTGAGAAGCTCTGCTTTACGGACATCCCCCAGCGGCATGTTATATCTAAGCTCTATTCCTATCTTGAAAGTACTAACACATCTCATTCGCGGAAGACCTGTTCAGCCTGGCAACGTGACCTACAACTTCAAATCTCACCAGAGGACTGGGACCACATTTACGACCATATGCATAAAGGCTCCATTTGTGTCTCTACACAAGAAGGCAATTATAAATTATTTTCCAGATGGTACAGAGTTCCGTCTTGGGTTAGTAAATTTGATCCTAACGCCTCAGATCTATGCTGGAGATGTTCCCGGGCAACAGGTACTCTTCTACATATCTGGTGGGACTGCCCGCGGCTGCAACCCTTCTGGAGAAAAGTTTTGGACATAATCACTCAAGTAACTACATACACCCTAGACTTTACCCCAGCACAATGTCTACTTCATCATTCCTCACTTTCTGTGCGGACTTATCGTAGGTCGCTTGCTTTACACATGATAAATGCGGCAAGACAGTGTATTCCGGTCCATTGGCGATCGGAATACGTTCCCACCGTGCGAGAGTGGATTCTTAGGATCATCAGGATCGCAGAGATGGAGGAGCTGATTTCAGTGGCAAAAGAACACCCCGAGAGATTCAGGAAGACTTGGGCGTGTTGGAATCATTTCCAAACTACCGATACTTATCATTGTCTAATGAAGGAATGAGCGAGAGGAGGTTTGGTGACACGGAAACCCCTAGAACGTTCACTTCAGGAATAGTTCCATTACGGGACTTTAACGAAATTGTATTTCTAAGTAATGATTGAATCTGTCTCAGCCTGGAAGCTGCTAACTGATATGACTGGTTTGGTTATGCCTATTTAGTTATATACCTCATCCTTCCCCCATTCACCTCCCCCCCCCCCTCTTCCCCCCCCCCCCTTTTTTTTTTTTTCTTTTTTTTTTTTTTTTTTTTTTCTTTCTCTCTCTCTACCTCTCTCTACCTCTCTCTCTCTCTCTCTTCATCTGTATTCGTCCCCTACGTCTCTCCTCGCCCCACTATGATATTTTTTCTCATACTCTTCCTCCATTCCCTTGCTCATTTCATTCCCATCTCTTCTTTCTCTCTTTTTCACCTCTTTACCATATTCTAACTAACTATATTTTTCATAAGGTACAGAGTACTTACAGACACACAGGTGTAACAATACTCCTCCAATCTAATCTATAATGTTCAAGTACGGAATCCTAAGACATATATGCCTTGAGTTGACACGACTATTGCTATATACCTCACTGTCCTGTTTCTTTAGATCTCCCTACACTAGGACTATTGTACCCCGTATTTCTATAAATTACTTACTGCTAACATCATTGCTATGGGTATATACGGTGCCTTCCCCTTAGGACTGTATTTCAGGTTGAGCTACGATTTACTTCTATGTCCTGAACCCGTCTGCGTTACGGGAGAACATGCTTAAAGACTCGCGCGGACTGCGTTCCGTATTTGTTTATGACTTGTTATGCCTTTCATATCTCAATAAAATTTCTTGGAAAAAAAAAAAGAAAAAAAAAAAAAAAAAGTATGACTTTAAATACAGTGATTTGTCGTAGACTAGAAGTGAGGTAGTTTGACATTATTTTCAGAACCAAGGACAGAGGTGAACAGAAAGATCAGCAAATTTTAAAAAGTTTGTTTTACAACTTTTTTTAAATGTATTTAATCTAATTGAAATGATGTATTACTAGGCAAAAATCAACATTTGCTTTTGTAATCCACCTCTAAACTATAGATCTTTGCTAGGAGTATATGGGTGTGTGTGCCTGTATGCAGATGTTTCTTTAAGGTATTAAATGGGCTAAATAAAGAAAGACCTGTTTTGAAAGAATATTACAGGTTAAAAGTATCACCACAGATGAGTGTTTTGCTCAATAACTCAATTTCCAATACTATTTGCAAAGCTTTCTGCATTTTTCAGTCACTATCCTGTTACCTTTGTTGACGTCAATGATTCAGTGTAATAAACTCAAGGGGGGACAAATTGGAGGTTGTAGTCTACAGAGAGAAGCAAGTCACACTGATGATACTGAATTACATGCGTCCTGCTCATGAGTTTGATTTCATGCAGTCTGTTTACTTTGAGAATCTCTCTTTCAGAGCAATTCAGAGAAATGTACTCCTGTATATGAAATTGCTCATGTGTACTCCTTTCATTCCACGTGTTAAAATAAATAGTCACATGTTAAAATTTTGTATTCATTCTGTCACAAACCCATTATGGAATCAAACTGAATGTCTCAGATAGCTGTAGACCATATAAATAATTACAGTAATAATAATTTGATTGCAGACATTATTATTATTATTATAATACAGGATTTATATAGCGCCAACAGTTTGCTCAGCTCTTTACAAAATAAAGGGAGGCAATACAGCACTAATACAGTTCAACACAAGAGGGTTAGGAGGGCCCTGCTCCTTGGAACTTACAATCTAAGACATCTGATATTGCCTATTATTGGCTGTAACAAATGCATGTTATGTATTTGAAATTATGATGTACCTATCAAATAGGCAGAGGAGAATTAGACATTCTGAGCACTCAACGAGTATTTGAAAGTGGAGTGAAAGTGTGGTTAAATTAGTGAAATAATTAACATCAAGTTATTATGTCTGCTAGTGGTGTCACTAATTTAAACTACTATACACTGCTTGTCAACATGGGCTGAAAGTCGTCTGAATGATTTCAACCAATTTTTGGCCCACGTGTACAAGGCTTTACATTACACAGGTTAAATAGGTACAAGTTAAACATACCTCTTTGTCTAAACCTTTTTTCAGTCAGGGCACCCTTTAAAATTCTGCACAATCTTGAGGCACTATATTCTAATCTAATAGTTTTACATAATGCAAAAACATCCACACATGTAGGATACCCAATATTAGAGGTGTTTTATTCCTGTGCCTTTACACAATGGTACTGACTAGTTTGCCAATGTTTCTTTTCTCCCTCAGTTTTTCTCCCCCACTTAGGGGGGGCACAGAAGAGGCAAACAAGGATACTATACAATGTAAATGTAATTCTGTGTGGCGCTTATTTTAACCCCTTGGCGCTGGTGCCTCCCGGCCCTTTTAAGGGTTCTAGAAGCCGGGAGGTGGGGCAGGGTTTTAGGGTCATGTGACCGCCGCAATTCGCTGTCACGGCAGTCACATGATCGAGAAAGGTCCTGATCGAAAGAGGAGAACGAGACCTTTCTGTGAGTACCGAACGTGTGTGCTGGGAGCGCATAGGGTGCGCGCTCTCAGCACATATTTTTTTTGTAATAGAATGCAAATGTCCGCTCGGTGGCTAGGCTCAGACGCTGGGAGGCCGCACATTTGTGTTCGGCCAGCTCTAAGAGGTTAAAGAAAGCTAAAAATTATATAAAGAATCTATGTGCATACACTTCCTAAAAATTTACATATATTGACACAATGGGGTTTATTTACTAAAGCAGGAGAGTGCGAAATAAGGCTCACTTCTTCATAGAAACCAATCAGCTTCCAGGTTTTTTTTGCCAAAGCTTAATTGAACAAGATTAAGTTAGAAGCTGATTGGTTTCTGTGCAGAAGTGAGCCTGATTTTGCACTCACCAGTTTTAGTAAATAAACCCCAATGACTAGCAGGTTGTAATAGTGCTCAATGAAAATCTGTGGCTTTGTGTAGCTAAAACGCAGGCTTGATTCACCCGCTGGCTTGTATACAATTTTGGGCAATTTTTAGACATTTTTTCAAGCTACCTATGAAATAACCAGAAGGCACCCCAAGGTACCTGCATACCCTGGTTGAAAAATGTGGGTCTTTAGGATAATGTTTTATGTACTATTTATCAATACCCATCTCTTTAAAACTGGGATTTGCCATTTTGATACATGTTTTTGTATTTAAATCATCTGTCTATTTTATTTTGGCTTTGTGCTTTAAATTACCGAATCGTATTCTCTCCAGTCCAGGTTAAGTGCAGGTTTTGTAGAACTGCCTGTGTGAGAAGCGTGCACGAAGATCTTTATTTTATGTTTCTCAAAGTATCATCTATTCCCTCAATCACTTGTTAAGTCCCTTGTAATCTCTTTTAATGTAAGCATGCTGGAGTTTTCCCTTTTGTTTCAGTGCCCTTGCATTATTTACTTTGATCTGCTGTGAGAAAATCTGAGAGAGTGTTGTCCTAACTGCTAGCATCACACCATTAAGATTTTAGACTCGCTACTTTACATTGGGAGGAAAATGACTCTTGTGTGAAGACCCTGGTTTTTGTTTAGGTTTCTCGGTCCCTGGAGGGAGCCTTAATTGCATTTTTACTTTCTCACTGAGAATGCTTGAAGAGTGCTTGCTTTCCCCGCTGATGCTGTATTTTCAAGTTCTATTACTGTATAACAGTCATTCGATCTGAAAAATATCTTAAAGCGTGCTAGTCTGCTGTCAGCTTACCAGTATGGGTAAACGGGACAGACCATTATATTTGCACTACCACTGCGAACTTTCACACACTATAATCTTCTGATTTTAAAGCCTGACTCCAGAATAACTGAAACCCCCTCCCAGATCTCCCCCTCTATCTGATCATTAGTTTAACAAAAAGCTCCTTAAACCCCTGTTTTCACTTACCTAAAGCCACAGTCATGTGATCATCCATCCCTGGGTCCTTCTCCTTACTCTTTACTTCCAGAGGTGAGTGAACTTCTTCCAGAAGTGCATTTCACTGGCTGCATGATGTGAAGTCCCGTTCACTGGTCAGTGGACGAGTCTTCTTAAGATCCTGAAAAGAGACGATGTTGGACTAATGGGTGGCAAGGGGACCAAACGGCAAAGATTAACAAGTGGCGCTGAAATAGCAGTCCTCATAGGAGGAAACAGCTTCAGCATGGGACATGGAGGAGGAGACTCACGGGGAGTATATCTGGCTTCATCTGGTAAGGTAGACCTTACATACATACTCTGGGCTTGTGCATAGAAAATAATGTACCTGTTTTCTTGACTAGATAATGCTGATTGCATGCACAACTGACTTTACATTTAAAGTTGTTTTATACACTCACATATACTCAGTGAAGTTAATGGCTTCTACATAAGTTGTACTTGTTTATCTGAGTTTTCTCTTACATACAACAAAAGCAGGGGCGGACTGACAACTCATGGGGCCCCCGGGCAATAGGGGATCATGGGACCCCTGTGTCCTTGCCCAAACTCAAAACAATCTATGAAAAAGGTACCAGGGGCATCTCATGGGGCCCCCTACTGACCCCGGGCCCTCGGGCAGTGCCAGAGTTTCCAAATGGTCAGTCCGCCCCTGAACAAAAGTTATAATCCTACACCTACAGTTGATCCAGACGAAGGCAAAAAAATCAGCAAAGCATGATCCAATTTGCTCCTGCAGGGGAAAAAATCCCTTCTTGTTCCCCCGAGAGGCAATCGGATATTCCCTGGATCAACTTTACCTATAAATGTTAGTATCCAGTTATATTCTGTGTATCCAAGAAAGAATCCAGGCCTTTTTTTAAACCAATCCACCGAGCTGGCCAGAACCAACTCTTGAGGGAGTCTATTCCACATTTTCACAGTTCTTACTGTGAAGAAACCTTTCAGTATTTGGAGATTACATTCATTTTCCTCCAGACGTAAAGAGTGCCCTCTTGTCCTCTGTAATGACCTCAGGGTGAATAGCTCTACACCGAGTTCACTATATGAACCACTGATGTATTTATACATGTTGATCATATCCCCCCTTAATCTCCTCTTCTCAAGAGAGAATAAATTCAGTTCCTCTAATCTTTCCTCATAGCTGAGCTCCTCCATGCCTCTTATCAGTTTGGTTGCCCTTCTCTGTACTTTCTCCAGTTCCCCAGTGTTCTTTTTGTGAATTGGTGCCCAAAACTGAACTGCATATTCCAGATGAGGTGTTACTAATGATTTGTAAAGGGGTAAAATGATATCTTTCTCTCTGGACTCTATACCTATTCTTAACATTCATTCAAAGTCCATAATTTATAAATATTGTCTGCGCTGGCAGAAAAAGGGGAATGCAGAGCTGAAATTACACACTGCAAAGCTCAGTGAGGAGAGCTCTGAGAGCTGATTGGAGGGACACACCCCCTTCACACAGGAACAGAGCTGAGGCTGTCAATCACAGTCTAAGCCCTCCCCTGTCACTATTTTTTCTCTTGGTGTTAGGAAAACCTGTAAGAAGTGGCTCATGCAATTAGCAGAGGGACTAGACAGCAGACAGGAATGAAACTTGCCACAAGTACACACGATAGAGAGATATGCTTTGTTCATATTTTATGTCTGAGGTTTACACTCACTTTATATTGGCACTAAAGTCTGCTATACCCACCCCCCCCCCCCCAACAATGTAATGTTCGTGACTTCCCTGCATCAGTTTAGCCACATTTGCATACCGCGTTTAGCCACGTTTATGCGTGATTGCGTTTAGAAGCGTTTTTAAAAGATAACCTCAGGAGACCCTCCCAAATGCCCAGAATGCACTGAAAAATAGTAAATAATTAACTATTTCAGACATTTTGAGAGAAATAGAGAGAGCAGAAGCAGAGAGAGCAGTATGTGTTGAGATTACCTGTATTTTCTGGTAGTATTCACTATGGATCCCATCATGAGCATAATGCAGCATGTTCTACCATTTTTTCCTTCACGCGAAACCTGCAGCTGACTGCGCTGGTGTACTAGGTCTACTTGAATACATGGAAAACGCTTTGCATGCATTTCTGATGATGAAGAAAGGCTCTGGACAGCATCTGGATATGCAACAGTTAAAAAAACGCTTCTAAACGCAAACGCTTATAAATGCAGTTAACCGCGTTTACAAGCATTTGGCGTTTGAAATGCTGGTAAAATCAACTGTGCGCAAGTTTGGTGCGTTCAAAAAAACTACTGTAAACTCAACTGCCTGTAAATGACTGTAATTGACATAGTGTACATGGACACATAGGAAAACATTAGGGAGAGTTCAGGGGCTGCTGAAAAAAAACATTGAACAGCTCCTGAGCGTCAGTTTAGCAGCTGCAGTGTACATGAGCCCTTAATTGCATAAGAGATGTAAAGCATAGTTCACAGAGTTAAAGTGGTTGTAAACCTCTGATATGAAATACGAACAAAGCATATCCCGCCATAGTGTGTACTTGTCTCATCCCAGAGCACTAAGTAATTTCTGTCTGGTACTTCGTTCCTCTGCTATCAGCATGAGTCACTTATGACAAGTTTTTCTGACGCCAAGAGAAAAATGATGACAAGTGAGGGACCTCCAGCACACAACCTGTGATGGAAAGCCTCAGCTCTGTTCCTGTGTGCTCTGCACTGTGTCATTTCAGCTGTCCACTCCCTGTTTTCTGAAAGCTCAGACAAGCTGTGTAAATTCTGGACTTTGAACAGATGGCAAGAGTCTGATGACATTTTTGGATATGACAATTACATGGTTTAATTAGAGAGCCTATTCTTGTGTCGAAGCTTTGTACATTGAGTCCATTTTATGTCTCTTCTGCAGTAAAAAGACTTCCTGCTTGCAAATTTCTTTGTTCAGCATAGGATTCTACTTTAAACCCAGCTCCATTATATGAGCACCATAATTATGACCTTTTAGATTAGTAGAGTGATATTTTGACTAGGTTGTGGATATGTTTCTATCATTGGCCACTGTATGAAGTTGTCAGTTCTCACCGATGCTCTTTTTAATGCTGACAGTGCAGAAAGTGCAGTTTGATTCTCTTTACATGTATTATGTATCCAGAGACGTTTCAATGTGTGCTGACACCTAACTTTACTAACATTGTCATATTTCATTGCCATGCCTCAGCACACCACTTTTGCTGCATTCTCATGCCCAGAGATCTGTGTGGCTGAATTACCGTAGTTCCAATAAATACGTGCTATGTGTATGTATTAATGTCATTGTTACCAGCCTTTTATTAATACATAGAGGATATAAACCAAGAATCCCAAACCACTTTTTATATTTTCCTGCACTAGGAATGTAGTTTTGTTCACTTGAGTGAATGTCCACTCCCATGTGGACCATTTGCTGTTTAGAAAATGATGTGCTGTAAATCCGAAAAGCAACTGATATCTGTGATTTAAAATCTCAAGACCTTAGATGCTGAGAAACCCACCTAGAAAAGTATTATTTTGTGTGTTGCGCTGTTCTGTTTTGGAATACACAGTAAAACCAATTTACTAAAAAATATAGTGTCTCTGTCTTGAGTTCAAGCAGTATTAACACCAAAGCGTATTATATTGCAGCTTACCAATCCTTAGACGTGGTGCCTGCATTAGTTTTCCCTTTTTTAGGCTTTTTTCTCTGTTTTTATCTGGCGATCTGGCCAGTAACACATCTCTGTGAGACACCACTTTGGATGAATTAGCACAGAAGGCACAGCATACAGCACCATTGTCAGTATGGTGGATGGGAATGTTAAACGTAATAGCAGATTTAAATACAACAACAAATTGAAGCCAAACTCTAGCTCACACTTTATAGTCAGTTACATCAGTTTTTTTACCTTTTGGGATAAACCTTTATATTAATAAATAAAATCCGATCATTTTACTCAGCCCTGTCAGTGATAAACAGATGGTCTCATGCATGTAAACTAATGCATGCTGCTGGAGCGCTTGTGCTTCTGAAAAACAACAGACTTGCTGGGTGAATCACCAGATGAAAATAGAAGAAAGAAAGCCTAAACAAGGAAAGTAATACAACCATTGCATCTAAGAAATGGTAAGCTGCAACATAATACATGTTTGTTTTTGGGTTTAATACCACTTCCACTTCCAAAATACCCAATCAAGTTCAGGAATATTGCAGACAAAAAATATTAATGTCTCTTGGACTTGACTGAGTTATAATTAATACTAATTGATACTTGATTGATACTAAACCCTCAACAGCAAAATCAGTCTGTATATGCTTGTTATACTCACTGTGGAACCTAAGGGGGTCTGCATTGTGTAAAAAGGCTTTTTACATAGTTACGTAGTTGGATAGTTAGTCTGGCTGAAATAAAAACAAAAGTCATCTAGTTCAACCATAAAAAAAAAAATTTTGTCTGTCTGATTCTGTCTTCTCTGATCCTCCCCTTCTTCTACTGTTCCCAATTCATCTGCTGATAGAACAGAGCCTTGGGGGGCAAGCTGCACATGCTCAGTTTGGTGTGTATTGCTAGAGAGTTTTTTTTTCTTCTTGGGAAAGTGCATGTGATCAGCACAGGGCCAGTCAACGCACTCCAAATAGAGGGTCAGGTGTTGTGCAGCCTCATAGGACAATCAGGGGAGAATGAAAACTCCTCCTACAAGCTTTAACCGGTGCTCTGCTGGAACTGATAGAAGTCACAAGACTGCTATATACTGCTGCTGAGAAAAGGCATTTAGCAGTTTATATTTACTAAAATAATTGCGTTTCCATGTTCTGTATACTGTGGGAGACCAGATATAGTGAATGCAGGGTCCTGGGTAAAGTAACACTTTAATATTTTTCTAAATCAGCCCCATTGCACCACTGATATTATAAATGCAAAATCCAGGGCATGTGTCTTTGTATGTTTATTGGTGTGCAGAATGTGATCTTTTCTAGGACTGTCAAATTTCTGATGAACATATTTGCTTGTCCGTTCAGACTTATAGAGATGTGGTGTAAGCTACATAATGTTCCATTCAGAATCATCAGTGGTGGAACCTAGGGTTTGCCTTGAGCACTTTATCTGCTGAAATCTGAACTGTGTCCACTGGAATGTTTCAGGTACCAATTAGGCTCAGGGCTTTTATCTTTTACATGCATTCATTTTCACCTTACACTATGCCTTTATAAGCTCTGGCTTTGATGCTATTTATGAAGTCATAAAGGAAACCTAGGAGGTAAGTGATTGGGCTTCCAATTTTCCTTTTACTGTTCATTTTAGTAAATTAACAAATCACATTATTATCAGAGTGGAAAAGACCCTCGAAGCAAATATATAAATTCAATTAAAAGCGCTACTATACAGCAGGAAACAAGAGCACTTAGCTGCAGAAACAGCACAATGAAACATGCAGCTGTAAAATAGACATTTCTGCATCCAATTACACTGACAGGATATATAATACATGCTATGTGGAAATTCTCTACAAATGTTAGATCATTACATATCAACCATATTACAATTAGACAATTTGATTTAATTACACACATGTACAAAAAGCCTCCTGAAGATAGTCATTGTTTGGACAAGTTCGGCTGGTTTCTTCAAACAATGCTTGCTAAATGATAATATAAAAAGTAATAAAAGAATGTTTTCACAGCTGTTTGTCTTTGATTATATACTGACTTCTTTGAAGTTGCGCAATAAGAGACTTTGAACCTGGAGAGAGATCAAATAATGAATTGTTCTGCTTTGTGAAGCTTAAGAAGGGATTTTATTGTTGAAATATATAGTGCAACATATTTTTTTCTTTTCGTTTTATATTATAGTTAAAGGTGGGATGAGATCATTTCAGATGGATTAAATTAAACTCTCGGGGCAAACCACGGGTAACTTTTTATGATGTATACATAAAACAAGCAAACCGAATATCTAAATAACAACATCTTTTTCATAATTTTTCCTTGCTTAATGATGGTTGTATATGCTGAAAACATTTAAATTAGCCTTCCTTTGTGTATTATGGGACTCCCACTGATGTTGAAAATGACTTTTCCCGAAAACAATGTCGAGTGGGTCCAGTTTATTAGTGTACTCAAAACACATGCTGTAACCCACAGCAACCAAGAATCTGCTTATGTGAAGGTACTCTCATGCAAGCCATACATGGGTCAAATTATGAACGGATTTTCTTGAGAAAACCAGAAATTTTGTGTGTTTTTTAACCCAATGGTGCCACCATTGATTTTGAAATTTGACCAACCAAACCTTCAATTTCACCTCGTTGCTGAAGAAAATAATTTTCATGGCTGGGAATCTTCTTTTCTTGACAGGTTGCAGCTCATGTACATTTCTTTTTCGATTATACACTGCTCAAAAAAATTAAAGGAACACTTTTTAATCAGAGTATAGCATCAAGTCAGTTAAATTCCTGGGGTATTGATCTGGTCAGTTAAGTAGCAGAGGGGGTTGTTAATCAGTTTCAGCTGCTTTGGTGTTAATGAAATTAACAACAGGTACATTAGATGGGAAACAATGAAACAACCCCCAAAACAGGAATGGTTTTACAGTTGGAGGCCACTGACATTTTTTTCCCTATTCATCCTTTCTGACTGTTTTTCAGTAGTTTTGCATTTGGCTAGGGTCAGTGTCACTACTGGTAGCATGAGGCAAGACCTGGACCCTACAGAGGTTGCACAGGCAGTCCAACTCCTCCAAGATGGCACGTCAATATGTGCCATTGCCAGAAGGCCCTGTCTCAGCAGAATGGAGGAGATTGCAGCACACAGGCAGTTACTCTAGGAGAGCTGAACAGGGCCATAGAAGGTCCTTAACCCATCAGCAGGACTGGTATGTGCTCCTTTGTGCAAGGAGGAACAGGATAAGCACTGCCAGAACCCTACAAAATTACCTCCAGCAGGCCACTGGTGTAAATGTCTCTGACCAAACAATCAGAAACAGACTTCATGAGGGTGGCCTGAGGGCCTGACATCCTCTAGTGGGCCCTGTGCTCACTGCCCAGACCAGCACTGCCATTGAACACCAAAATTGGCAGGTCCGCCACTGGCGCCCTGTGCTTTTCACAGATGAGAGCAGGTTCACCCTGAGCACATGTAACAGACGTGAAAGAAGCCGTGGAGAACATTATGCTGCCTGTAACATCATTCAGCATTACCGTTTTGGTGGTGGGTCAGTGATGATCTGGAGAGGCATATCCATGGAGGGATGCAAAGACTTCCACATGCTACACAATGGCACCCTGACTGCCATTAAGTATCGGAATGAAATCCTTGGACCCATTGTCAGACCCTAGGCTGGTGCAGTGGGTCCTGGGTTCCTCCTGGTGCACAAAAATGCCCAGCGAGAGTATACAGGCAGTTCCTGGAGGATGAAGGAATTGATACCATTGAATGGCCCCCACGCTCACCTGACCTAAATCCAATAGAACACCTCTGGGATATCTTGTTTTGGTCCATCCGACACCGCCAGGTTGCACCTCAGACTGTCCAGGAGCTCAGTGATACCCTGGTCCAGATCTGGGAGGAAACACCCTAGGACACCATCCGTCATCTCATTAGGAGCATGCCCCGATGTTGTCAGACATGCATACAAGCACGTGAGGGCCACAAAATTTACTGAGTACCATTCTAAGTTGCTGCAGTGAAATCTCAGCAAAATGGACTAGCCTGCTGCATCATTTTTTCACTTTGATTTTTGGAGTGCTTTGAATTCAGTCCTCTGTAGGCTGATAATTTTCATTTCCATCAAACAATGGGGCATCCTTACATTCCAAACACATTAACCAGTCCATATCAGTATACATAGCCAGCATGATATTTTTTCCCATTGAGATCTGATGTGTTTTCGAAGTTTTCCTTTAATTTTTTTGAGCAGTGTATTTCTCACATGATTCTCCCATCATTGATTAGAAATGTGTGCATTTTTAAAAAAAAATTCCAACATGCCCAATCACTCAAATTTGATGGTCTCACGAATATTGTTCAGTGCTGCAGCCCAACACTTCTGGCTCCTCCCCCTTGACCAATGCCCCCAATTGCTAGCCGCTTGCTATGAAGGCACTGGTGTGTGCACACTTCCAAGTCACGTACTACGTGTCCATAAGACACATAGTACCGTGGCTTGGCCCCGCCCCCTGCTCTCACCATTAGCTCACTGGCTGTGATTGACAGCAATGAGAAGAAATGGCTTCTGTTGCTGTGTCACAGCCAATAAGGAGAGAGAAACTCGGGACAGCTGAGACCCTCATGCACTGCGCTGGATCTAGAGGGAGCTCAGGTGAAGATTGGGGGGGGGGGCTGCAGGTGGAGAGGCACACGGGTTTTGTATCTTCATGTGTAGAATGCATGAAGGTAAAAAACCTTCAGCCTTTACAACTACTTTAATGTAGAATTCTAGCTTCCATTTTACTTTAAATAGTGTTGGCCTAAAAAAAAACTATTTTTATTACATAAACATGTGACTACATACATGTTGTCTACATACAGTATGTGATGTTGTGTTTTAGCAGGAGTACAGATGACTTCCCACGTGTGGTGGAACAAAATAGAGTCAGCCTGAATCAGAGACAGCCTGGTAATCATTGAAAAAAATATAAGGCTTCTCCTGAATGACAAAAGTGGTGAGGCAGGAGGATGACATCATGATTTCCACCCCATCCAATGGGTGGCCAATTCTATTTTGCTACGGTAGAAGACCATATTGCTGCCGAAACACAGCACCACACAGATATTCTGCAGATGGGATACAGCACGTTGACTGATGGCGCTCTTCTTTAGGAGCAGTGAGGAACTGACTGAGGCAATTAAGCTGGCTAAGTACACTGGCAGGTCGTCTTCTCTATCCCACAGAGTGGTCTGGACATGAGAGGGTGATGTGTGGAAATGTTGTCATTTTTCATTTTGGTGGTTGGATTGTAGATGTTGTTACACTATTGCTAACTGATTGTATCCGTTTTATTACTGGTAAGAATAAAATATACTTTTTATTTTTTTTTTTTACATCTGACCCTTATGTAACCAGCTATTTGGCCACTTCTTTGTAGTCTATTCTAGTTATTTGTGATTTTGGGGTCATGGGTCAACCTTTCCCAATGTAAATTATATGGTTATTTATGTTTAAAGGGGGGGGGGTCTAAGTTGTTTTCTTTTTATTCTTTAATATAGGGTGTATTTATGGCACATGGTTCATAA
The DNA here is from genome assembly GCF_062004578.1 of Staurois parvus. Taxonomy (NCBI): domain Eukaryota; kingdom Metazoa; phylum Chordata; class Amphibia; order Anura; family Ranidae; genus Staurois; species Staurois parvus. The sequence goes on from NW_028317803.1 coordinate 707,976, forward strand.
AGCAATATGAATTTTCTTAGAGGATAAGTTCACCTTTCGTAACATGTTACATGTTACACCCATATTAAGGGTGTAACATGTTATGATCTGACTTGTCCCCTCACCCCCCCAATGCCTGCTGTGACAGGTAGCAGGGGATCCTTCCCCCCCTCTTGCTAGCTGTCACAATTTTTAAAAAACGTGGCCGTGTGGGCTCTGCCATGTCCTTCATTCACAGTGTTCTGTGAATGGAAAAACTACAAATCCCGGCAGCCTTTGCGATGGTCAGCTTGTGGTTTTCAGTGAATTACCACAGTGCTGGGGGGGACCTGCATGGCACCAGTGATCTGCTGATTGCTGGTGCAATGCTTTAGAGGCTCCAGAAACAAAACATAATAAATGCACATTTTTTTACCTGCAATTTTTTTGTTAAAAGGTGAACTTATCCTTTAAGAGAGAGCACAGAAGGAGCTTTTTACTATCTATGCAGCCATGGTAAAAGAGTAGGCAGTAAAGGGGGAGGTGATGAATCATTGAATCATACGTATACATTTTAATTAGAGCAATTAAACTTCGAAAACAACAGACTTTTACAGAAAAGCAGGTAAATATAGCCTGAAAATACTAGAAACTGAGATCATTTGGCTGGTTGAAAATACAACAAAAATAATCTCCAAATAGCAATTGATATTACTTTATATTACCTAGCTAAAAAAAAAAAAGAAAATGTTTTTTACATTGTATTTTTTGTGCTGACCATAATAAATATAGAAATAAAATATAAAACCACTGTACATTCTCTTTATACCTGTTAGTATGAAAACTGATCGGTTGATATCCAGCAGCTGCATTGTTCTCTGCTCTAGTTCCCATAAATCAGCCAATACCATTTCAAGAAAATGTGTTGCACTCTAGGGGCTACCTTTTACTAGCCTTAACCCTCTGAAGTGTGATCTGAGTTGGATTGCTTTGCAGTGACCATTTGATAGCATTATGTCGACTCCTCACCACCTGTTTTAACTCCTGAAAGCCCACAGCACTTCCCCACAACTGCATGCATTGCACTCAGTTGCAGGATGGTTGTGTCGTGGCTGCATTCAGTTGAATGGGTCATGTTTGACGGTCAAATTTGCCCATTGAACACAAGAGGGAGTTTAATTTTTGCCATGGCTGCGAAGCACAACATCACAAACCATTTCATGGTTACACCCCAGTCTGCTACCTTTGCAGCTTGAAGGGGTTGAGGACAGAGTAATATCGCATTTCAACAGTGTGATTTTACTGCTCCCCATCCACACGTGTGAATAAGCCCTAAAAGGCCCTGTTTAGATTATCATATAGCATTATACAGTATGGAGCCCTCATATGCAAATAGAATCCAGGCAAGTGGCCAAAGTGGCATAAGGAATCATGTAGACACTCTTTTTTATTTGGGAACTGATCTCAGACCTTGTAACTACATTGACTCTCTTTATCAGACAATTGCTGATTAAAGTTTAAGGCTTCTTTTATACAAGCTCACTGATAAGGTCCATTTGTCAGCTTTTCAGGTGAACCCGATCGGACCCTCTATTATCCTCTATGGAGCGATGAGTGTGAATGGACATGTGTCCGCTTATGCCCACCTACATCCAATGCGATCGGATCCACTAAAAACAGGCGAACGGGGATCTATTCCCCGTCTACCTAGCGGTTTAGATGGCAGTTGGATATAAATGGACAGGCAGTCCATTTACATCCAACTGCCAATAGAGGAGAGTGGGCTGTGTCTGTGTCTGCTCTGCATAAGTGGAGCGGACACGGACCAGCCATTCACCTGCTCAACTGTGATCAGCAGACAGATGCCCCCTGTTGGACAAGCGGACTCCTGGCAGAGTCTGCCCTGTGTAGAATGGGCCATAGAAGCAAAACCAACAAATGGTTTCAAATTGGAATCTCTTGTTAACTAACTAGTAAATGTTTATTGCCATTGACAGCACCTTTCAAAAGTCGTAAGTAGCCTGTTTTCTCATATAGTGATAAAAAGTAAAATGCATGAGGATTAGATTGGAGAAGAACATTTCCAGGGCCCAATGTTACCCAAGTGCCTGATGAGGCTTTGAAAACAAGTGCAAATTTGCTAAAATGAAAAAAAGCTTTTTCTTTTAAGAATATGGGTTTTTAATGGGTTTACTAACAAAAATATTACAACAGGGAAAGCATGTGAAACCAGCTGGAACCAACTGCATTTCATGTTTCATTGGTTTAAAGCAGTCAGAATTTGGAAAGGAAATTGCTAGCTTGTTGTCAAGGGTTACTGCATTTTCTGGTATGCCCTTGCATTACCGAATAAAGTTGTTACTGAAACGCCAATGATTCATGAAACGTGTTTGTGACCACTGTAAAAGTAGTTTGATAGGTCAGAGGAAAAAAAAAAAACTTTAGCTTTAAACTTTGTACCTTTCAAATGTTAATTTCAATGAATATGTTAGACAAAGGAATATTGTAACTTTAGAGATTTTTATGATGAAGGTGTGTTTAAGAGATGTCACTTTGATATTTTTACATTATGTCCTACATTTGTCAGCTAAAACCAGGATATTGCCTCAATGAGAAAAAGCATGTTCTGCACTTGTCAAAAGGCAGTAAGTAATGATTAAAATAGCAGTGTGAAACGCTGGGAGATTAAAGTGATGCTAATGATAAGTGAGAGAAGAAAAGGGCAAGCTATATTTTAATCCCTGAGAGAATGGTTAATGACTTCTATTGCCTGAGATTAAACTAAACCTGTCTCATCAGCTTTTTCTGCCTGGTGAAAAAAGCTCTCTGCACTTTAATTTATTAAAGTCTTTTAAGGAAGCACATTGATCCACAGAGGTTAAACTTAAAAAATGGGAAAAACACACAGTGAAAATGCTTTAAGTAAGATGTGACTTTGTTGCTCCTGGATCCTCTCGATTTCTGTTAAGAATTATTTGTCTGTGCTTTCTTGCGTTTAATTAGGCAATAAGAATTGCTCAAACTGCAGTGTTTGTTTCTCCCCGCTATGATAGAATGTTCACACTTATCTGGAGAAGGGAGAAGTTGCAATAAACTAAGGGTGATATTGACACATGGAAGCTGGCTGAGTGACCACATGAGTTGTAATCATCTATTTCCCTTTTTTAGTGGTTCACATGACAGTAAAAAGACTTGTTGCTTTAAAGTACCTGAACACAAGTCTTATTTGTCACATAACTAAAGTAACCTGATCAGCTCTGGTTGGAAAGATCTCCAGCACTACAGCCACCATCCTGTAAAAAGACAATTCTACTAGAGTCTAGTAACTAGACCATGGTGGAAAGCCTACATATGGTCAAATAAAGATTTTTCTTTGTATTACATTTTATTTATTTTTTTGTTGAAAGTGTGTGGCCTACACCAGGTACACACTGAGCTTTCGGCAGGCTACAAGGCCACATTGATCCAGGTGAGCTGCCTTATCTTTCATTTTCAAATTTTAACCTGGAGCAAGCAAATGTAACCTGCAAAGCAAGTGTACACAGGAAAAACAATCATCACTACATAAGAGTCATAAATTAGGTTGTTGTAAATTTGTAGATAATTTATTGTTCTCTGCTGAAGTTGTGGAGATAAGCTGGTGCTGTTTTTTTCAGCTCCTGAGAAGATTGTTTGGCATAGACTGAACAGTTGAGTTAAAACGTGATTTTCCAAGACTCAGTCCTATAGGAACAGTTAGAAGCCTTTCCATGTAGAACTGCTTAACAGAAGATAGAATATTATCTTTTTTCTTATCCAGAAATCCTACCTAAATAAAATCTTGTCCTAGACATTAGATACAATTCTTCATTACTACCACAGGTAGTTCTCCCTTAAGATGGTTTACATGGACTATAGGACCACAGAAAGCCGGACTCCTCCTGTTCCCTATTTCAATGAGGATATTGTCTTCAATGGTTGGAAACACGTGTTAACCATATCATCTTGGGCAATGTTACTCAAACAAAGAGACCATGGGGATTTCACCCCCTAATTGGTGTAGTCTGCCACAATCGGCAGAAGAGGGCATTGTGGAGAGAGGATTGGCCTAAATAATGGCTGTATAGGAGATCAAAGTGATGGACGCTGGCAGGGGAGCAAAGAAAGTGATACATATGAATATGTAAGAAGGTTGGATCAACTACATCACTGTAGTTGTGTGTCATACCCAGAAAAATCTCTAAACTGTGCACAGAGGCTTGATAGTAGTAGTATTCCACTGCACTGATTTATATAATAGGTCTTTATATAGTGCCAACAATTTTTGCACAGTACTTTACTTATATTGTACCGTCACAGCAGTCCATGCCCTCAAGGGAATTATAATCTAAGGTTCCTAACTCACAAGCATGCTACAGTCAATTTTTTTAGATAGAAAGAGCCCATTAACCTGCCAGCATGTCATTGGAGTGTGGGAGACAAGCAGATGAAACCCATGCAAGCACAGAGAGAACATGCAAACTCTAGGCAGGTAGTGTCCTGGACAGGATTCAAACTGAGGATCCTAATGCTGCAAAGCAGAAGTGCTAACTACTAAGCCACTGTACTAATAATTATTAGCTGATACAGTGGCTTCACTACTGGGTCACTGACCAGAAGAAACATGAAATTCAGGAGCTCTGACTATACTCGGTCGTAGCTTGCTATTTTTCTGTTACTGGATCATGAACTATAAAACACTGAAGGTGGAGACAGCCAAGCAACTAGTATTTTCAGAAGAAGGTCAGCGATATCTGCCTCCATGTATCTTTCATGACAAGTTTTCTTTAAGATATACTCTGAACAGTTGTCTGTGTTTCTACTTTCTATAAATTACTCGCAGAGCTAGCAATCTCATGCATCTATCATTAAAGCGGTTGCGGGAATCAAAAACCTAGAAGAAACCATAAGTGGAACTAGCCAGTGTAAAACTGCCATCCCTTCTGTACAATGGGGATGAAAACATTTCAATAACTGAAGTACACTGCTAACCAGTGTTTAGATCTAAACTAACCTTACTGTATAAATGTTATTTCTCAATAAATGAAGACAACCTTTTCTATAATAAATGCAACCTTTTTTTATTTGGTCACATGCCACTCTTCCTATTTAGCATGTCATTAACTGTCAATGGTGAGGGCAAGCAAAGCATCCCATCCCACTGATGCCTAATGATCTTAAAGCGGGACAGACAACAAATTATTCTGACTGTCTGGTTTAGCAGCTCAACCATTAGCATATTAACAGCACACCCTGCTTATGAAATGGAGGCAACATTGTTGATCATTAAGCCTAAGCTGGAGATCTAAACAGCTCTGCAATTAGTAGCGATATAAACATTCTGCTCAGAACAGAGTTCTTCTTTAATGCTGTATACAGCTTCTATTTCTTTCTTTTTCCATGATTCGCTCAACTAAATAAATAAATGTATGTGTCAGGTGTCTTTTCATTGCTGCATTGGACATGATCTAAAACCTGAAGCTGTTTTGAACTATATATGTAACTAATGTGACATTCATCTTAGAATTATGGCATGATATATGTGTTCTAGTTACCTGTTACTAATAGAATGCTGTTTATGCTGGCCCACTGTTTTAAATATGTTGCTCTTTCATATGCTATTTATCTAGCTGAAAATGGAAAACCCTGAAACTCCCTACAGCATTTTTTCTGTGCCGTTCCCATAGTGAATGTTAACCCAGTTTGACATTACTGTCATGGCTGGATGCCCTATAAAATCAATATATTCCTGCCAGTGGGCCATAAGAAAGAATAAGGATATACAACATGTTAACTCTTTATTTCGGCTGACAACTCTGGATCTGAAAATCCAAGAAGTGTTGTCAGCTGAGCCTGAGTTTTCCCTGTTAGACTACAGAACACTTCCGCAAATGGTATTTAGATAAAAAGAGCAATAGGTGTTATGTAGTCCATAAGAGAACTTGGCAGGGATGATAGCACTGCTTGGAATTTCAATGCACCAGAGGCACTGTGTTGTCAGGTCAAATCGAATCCCAAGCATTGAACTACCTGCGTGGAGTTTGCATGTTCTCCCTGTACCTGCATGGGTTTCCTCCGGGAATTCAGGTTTCCTCCCACACTCCAAAGACATGCTGGTAGGTTATTAACTCCTGTCTAATTCATGCCTAGTATGTGTATGAACGAATGTGATTTGAGGACCCTAGATTGTAGGTCCCTTGAGGGTTAGGGACTGATGTGAATGTACAATGTATATGGAAAGCGCTGCGTACATTGATGACGCTATATAAGTACCTGTAGTAGTAATAATAATAATAATAGTGTGTGTATGAATGACTGTGAGTTGGGGACCTTAGATTGTAAGCTCCTTGAGGGCAGGGACTGATGAATGTACTATATGTAAAGTGCTATGCAAATTGATGGCGCTATATAAGTCCCTGTAAGGCTCCATGTATACGGGACGTTTGGAAAACACTTCTGAACAATGGAAACTAACTGCTGGAAAACGTAGGTTAAAAAACGTCTGTTTAGCCACGTTTGCATACTGCGTTAATGCGTGTTTATGTTCATTTGCGTTTAGAAACGGTTTTTAAAGATAACATCAGGAGACCTTCCTAAATGCCCATAATGCACTGAAAAACAGTAAAAAATTAACTATTTCAGAAATTGTGAGAGGAATAGAGAGAGCAGAAGCAGAGAGAGCAGTATGTGTTGAGATGACCTGTCTTTTCTGGTTGTATTCACTATGGATCCCATCATGAGCATAATGCGTCACGTTCTACCATTTTTTTCCTTCACGCAAAACCTGGAACTGACTGCGCTGGTGTACTAGTCCCATTTGAATACATAGAAAATGCTTTGCATGCATTTCTGATGATGAAAAAAGGCTCTGAACAGCATTTGGATATGGAGCAATTAAAAAACGCTTCTAAACGCAAGCGCTTATAAATGTGGTTAGCCATGTTTACACTCATTTACATGCATTTGGCGTTTGAAACACTGATAAAATCTACTCCTGAACGCAAGTTTGGTGCATAAAAAAAAACGACTGTAAACACAACTGCCTGTAAACGACAGTGTACATGGACACATAGGAAAACATTAGGGTGAGTTCAGGGGCTGCTGAAAAAAAACGCAGAAAAGCTCCTGAATGTGAGTTTATCGGCTGCAGTGTACATGAGCCCTAATAAGTAAACAAATTAATAAACAGGACATCAGGCCTTCATACAAGTGAAAGGCTGTATACAGCTGCGTTTGTGTAAATGCTGGTGGCTTCTGCATGGGCTTTTACCATGCATGTACATACAACATATTTCCCTGAATGAGTTACTTTTGCATTGTGGAAATATGCCGTATGCGCATGTGTGGCTAAATGACGAAGCAGAATCCATCTGCATTTCTACGAGTTGGGCCACTGGCAGATATTCACTTGTATGGATGGGTGTACATGGCACCCACGGCTCGCCAGGACTGGGAAAGTGCTGAGAATTTAGCATCCTCTTGATGTCCATGTACAAGCAGCCTTAGGATTTCTGGCAGATCACTGATTATTTTTCTATGTCTCCTGCATTTGTAAAGGTATAAAACACTTGGAAATAGGCAGAGTACACAGAGATGTATTGGATAGCATCATGGCCATCCATTTTAAAATATTTTCATTTTACTCTGCTTAGGTAAATCCTCCTATTTGTACAGTAAATCATTTATAAGCAAATAAAAACACAGGACATTGTTGATCCACAAACTCAAGATAAAATGTAATCACTATATGTTTATAGGAAACTATAGCACAATGCTACCAAAAACTGTAGCTGCTGGTATGTGGTAAGTAATTGTGGCATATCCAATTTTCTAGTGGGTAACTAGATGTGACTGAGGGATGTTAAAGCTGTAACCCACTGGAGGGTATATGATAGATATTAATTGTTTATTTGTTTCTGATAGTAACCCTTAAGCATTACTTCAAATCAGATGTGTTGTAACAGAGCATCTTTTAAGCTTCACTGATTAAACCTCTGTCCTAATTAATTTGTAAAGACTAGGGAAGGAAGAATCAGCTGTGACCTGGTTCTCAGAATAACTTGCATTAGTCTATTTTGATTTGAAATTGTCATTGTACTTTGCAGATCCATTTGGTCTATTTAAGTGTAATTGTAAAAAAAATGTATCTGGTACACAGAGCTATACTTTTGTCTCTCTGGTATTTAGAGGGTTTATGCACACGAGCGTATGGTTATGAAATCTTATCTGTACAGTGTATATATAACTTTTGTACTAACCTTTACATGCATACAACATTTAGTTCAAATCAAATGTACCCTATTGTCCCTACTGGTTGCTAGGATGATAACCCTATTGTTCCTACTGGTTGCTAGGATGCTCCCATCATCCTTAGTTGCTAGGATGCAGGCAGCACTAGCTGCCTAGCTATTTTGTTACTAAGATACAGATGATTCTTGCCGCCTGGGGTACATTTCTTATAAGACGCAAGAGGTCTCCTTCTGCCTAGCATCCTTTGTTGCTAAGACACAGGTGGCTTTTGCTGCCTTGCATCCTTCATCTTTATGACTCTTACCACCTAGTGTCCTTCCTTGCTAGGGTACAGATAACTCTTGCCATCTAGTGTTCTTTATTGCTAGGACACAGTCAGCTCTTGTGGCATAGCATCCTCCATTGCTAGGATGCTAGGCAGCTCTTGCCTCCCATCATACTTAGTTGCTAGGATGCAGGCAGCACTAGCTGCCTAGCAACTTTGTCACTAGGATGCAGATGATCCTTGCCGCCTTGTGAACTTATAAGACAAATGTGGCTACTTCTACCTAGCATTCTTCATTGGTAGGACACTGTTGGTTTTTGCTGTTTTGCATCCTTCATTGCTAGGGCTCATACCGCCTAGTGTCCTTCCTTGCCAGGTTGCAGGCAGCTAGGTTGCAGGCAGCTATTGCCTTCATTGCTAGTCAGATCCTGCGGCCTAGTGTCCTCCATTGCTAGGAGGTAGGCAGCTCTCGCCATCTAGTGTCCTTACATGCTAGAATGCAGGCAGATCCTGCTGCTGTCCAAAGCTTTACACCAATGATTAATCATAGATTGGATGAGCAAAATGCATCAGTAGCAGTACCAAATTCACAGTAAATATTATTATTATTATACAGTATTTATATAGAGCCAACAGTTTGCTCAGTGCTTTACATTACAATGGGAGACAGTACATGAGACAGTACAGTAACAATACAGTGCAATACACAAGGGTTCGAGAGCCCTGCTCCTTGGAGCTTACAATCTAGGAGGGAGGGTGCAATGTTTGTGGTGCATGCTTATGTTTATTTCCTGTTCTAGTGACAAAACATTTTCAATGATCTGACTATAATAAACATTTAGTTGCCCACCATTCTGCATTGAAACGTTTGCTAAAACCCCACTACAACCCTTTTAGATGTTTCTCAGGAGGAGGTGTCATGGCTGACTGCAAGGTTTTTTGAACAATGTTAGACTAAGCCTGTCTCAAGTCTGTCCTCATTAACATACAATGCAAGAGACCAAGCTTTTCAATCTTTAACCATTTGTTAGGACAGTCATTGTTTAAATCTAGTAACAATTGGTAATGAAGTACAGACAGGGTGAATTACTCCGTCAGCCCCCCATTAACAAGTAGAACTATCCCCCAAAAACAAGGAGAACTACCTAGGTTTTTTTTTGCTGCAGGGTCCTGAATGAAGCATCTAAATAGGTAAGCTGCAATGTATAAATATTTTTAAATTATTCTATGTGAATGGGGAAAAGTAACAAATATAAAGTAGGTGTTATCCCAATTTGGCTGCAAAAGTGGAAATATACTTTAAGAACATTTTCCATTTTAAATAAGCAAGTTGCAAATACTTGTAAAAAAACAGTAACCCTTAGTAACTACTTGGCAAATCCAATTCTTTCCTATGGATTGCTGCATTTTGCACATTGTCATTGTTCTCTGTACTTCTCTTTATATAATTTTAAATTGCATTATTTAATAAGTGCTGGGGGCACATAGATAGCCCAAACAGCTAATCAGAAATAATCTTTGCTGTAAAAGCAGTTACATGATTTGCTTAGACTACATTATTGCACTTTGAAATATACTGTTAAACAAAAAAAAATATCCCTTTCTTATGTATCTACAGAAGACACCCAGATATATAGTTAAAAGTCTATTGATACTTGAGCTTTCTATTGTTGTGTGTTAATGCATGCACATTAAATTGTGTTACAGCGTGCATTAAAATGCATTATGTTAAGACAGTCCTTGCATTATAAATCTGCTGCCAATGCACCACAAAGGATGAAAACATACAGTTGTGTTAAAAATAATAGCAGTGTGTTGAAAAAAGTGAATAAAGCTCAAAATCCCTCTAATAGCTTTTATTTCCATACACACAAATGCATTGGGAACCCTACACATTCTATTCCAAATCAAAACATGAAGAAAAATATATCAAATTTGTGTTGTTCCTCTAAAAAAATTGAAGAAAAGTGAATATTAGACTGGTCAAAAAAAATAGCAGTGTTTGTATTCTTCTTTACAAACTCAAACATTCACTATATAAACTGAAAAATGTTTGAAGATTTTGCTTTCCTTTGAATCACTTAATGAATATTTAGTTGTATAACCACTGTTTCTGAGAACTGCTGTACATCTGTTGCATGAAGTAAACCAACTTCTGGCACCTGTGAACAGGTATTCCAGCCCAGGATGATTGGACTACATTCCACAGTTCTTTTCTATTTCTTGGTTTTGCCTCAGAAACTGCATTTTTGATGTCACCCCACAAGTTTTCTATTGGATTAAGATCCGGGGATTGGGCTGGCCACTCCATAACGTCAATCTTGTTGGTCTGGAACCAAGATGTTGCACGTTTACTGGTGTGTTTGGGGTCGTTGTCTTGTTGGAACACCCATTTCAAGGGCATTTCCTCTTCAGCATAAGGCAGCATGACCTCTTCAAGTATTCTGATGTATTCAAACTGATCCATGATCCCTGGTATGCGATAAATAGGCCCAACACCGTAGTATGAGAAACATCCTCATATCATGATGCTTGCACAACCATGCTTCACTGTCTTCACAGTGTACTGTGTCTTGAATTCGGTGTTTGGGGGTCGTCTGACAAACTTTCTCCGGCCACTAGATCCAAAAAGAACAATCTTACTTTCATCAGTCCACAAAATGTTGCACCATTTCACTTTAGGCCAGTCAATGTGCTCTTTGGCAAATTGTAACCTCTTCAGCACGTCTTTTTTTCAACAGTGGGACTTTGCGGGGGCTTCTTGCAGATAGCTTGGCTTCACATAGGCGTCTTCTAATTGTAACAGTACTCACAGGTAACTTTAGACCTTCTTTGATCTTCCTGGAGCTGATTGTTGGCTGAGTCCTTGCCATTTTGGCTATTCTTCTATCCAATCGAATGGTAGTTTTTCACTTTCTTCCACGTCTTTCAGGTTTTGGTTGCCATTTTAAAGCATTTGCGATCATTTTAGCTGAGCACCCTATCATTTTCTGCACTTTTTTATATGTTTTCCCCTCTCCAATCAACATTTTAATCAAGGTACGCTGTTCTTCTGAACAATGTCTTGAACGACCCATTTTCCTCAGAATTTCAAAGAGAAATGCACTGTAACCAGCATGTACAACATTTGCTGCCTTCCTTCCTTAAATAAGGGCAATAATTGCCACCTGTTTTTCAAAGAATGAATGACCTCACTAATAGAACTCCACACTGCTATTATTTTGAACATGCCCCTTTCAATTAGTGATTCAATTACACAGAATCAGCAGCATGCATGTCATGACTGTTGGGTCTGTTGGATTTCTATTACTCTACTACACCTGCTAGTAAATTATTTGCCATGTAGAAATATCATTTCTACCAAAAATAGTGATTGATCAGGTTAGTGATGTCTGACTGCTATTATTTTGAACACAACTGTATATGACATTTTTTGGGAATGCAGAGCACCACAACGCACTGGAACTGCACTGCGGTGTATTGTGCTTTGCATTCTACCATAAAATGAGCTGAGGTACCATTCGCAATGGGCAGGACAGCGCAGTGCACCGCACGTGTTTTGCTGCAATGCACAAGTGTGTAGGCCCTGAAAAAAATATGCCTAATTAAGAAGCAGAAAAGTGTTTTCAGCTGCTACATTCTCTGTAAACTGTACAACCAGCACCTAATTGCAATGGCTGCAGTCCAGGCTCTAAATGCTTTAAAATGTTATAAAAGCGGGCACGTTTTTTGATTCATCATACTGACTGGTAGCACAGAGTATATAAAGCAAAGTAGAGGAACTCCTAATGCGTCTTCTAGGCTAGGAGCTTGCTTTTTTACTGAATTAGGTCTACTTTTCTGTAGCATGTCAAGCAAAGTGGCCACACAGCAACCATTATTGAAATATTTGTGCATGTAGGTAAGAGTTACAAAGGAATCTCTAAAAAATATGTTTTTGCAAAAGTTATATAAAGGGTGAAAATTGAAGTATGCAAATGAAAAAAATCAACAGTCATACTCACCTAGCTTGATGCGGCATCTGTGTCTCGCCACCTCTAAGACCAAGAACTGAGCGATCATAGACTGCTGATCGCTCAGGTCTCGGTCTTCAGTGACCAGAGAGCCAGAGACTGTCAATCGCTGGCTGTCTGCTCTGCCCCTTCAGCACTAACTGGAGCCCCGGGCTGGGTAGGGGGCAAAAACGGCTGTCTCAGGCTCTCAGCGGCTCGTTGAGAGGCTGACCCAGCTGACGGTCACGAATCTGGATAGATCCTGACATTAAATTCGGGATCTCTCCAGAGCCTGGATTGGCTCAGTGATGTCAGCTGACAATGAACTTTAGCCCATCATTGGCTGAAAACAGGGCTCAGGAGTGCAGAATGAAGTGAACGCCTGTGATCCCTAGGAGAAGATGGGCCAGATGAGTTTTGGCCTTACACCTCTTTTAAGTTTGGTGGCAATTTTGAATATAGTAGATTTTTTAAATAAAATGTGCATGCCTTTCAGCTGTCGAAAGCCATAGACTGTAAATGCATATCTACATTATCTCATTATGAAATAGTTTTGTAATAGGAAGCTTCATAATGCCCACAAGTTTACATCAATGTAAACATTAGGAAATAGGAGTTTGTTTTATGTATTTTTCTTTTAACCTGAACAGTTTAATGTAGAACGTGTCCCATTTATTCTTAGAAAAAAATTAAATCAATGTAAATATGGGAAGCGATATCACCCATATGTATTTTAATCCTATAAAGGGCAAAATCCATGTTATATTTACAAAATATTAGCAATCATAAAACTGGTTTGCGTGGACTAAGATTTGATCCATTTATGAATCTGAAGTACATTAGTTGATTTCTCTAAGTTACTGAAAAAATCATAATATTCTAGATGTGGAGAAAGCTACAAATACAGCTCAATTCATGGCACTGGCACAGCCAGAGGCACTTCTTCTCATGCTATATGCTGCCTCATTTACTAATGTAGATGGAGGTACTACTGACTGGCAAATGATTGCCCTAATTACTGCCCTCTGTATGTAGAGCAGCAAGGTAAATGGAAGCAGATAGGTTTCAGGAATCAACAGGATATTGTATGGAGAGACTGTACATGTACATTGTACATAGAGGTTGATGTCCAGGTCATCCAATGACCCATCACAACTTCCTACATTGGGAAGATAGTAGTACAGCAATGCTGTATTATGGGGAAGATGAGAAATGCCATTTTTTGCTTCCCCCATGTAAACAACTGCCACTTTAGACAAAGTTCCCTTCTTGCTTTATGATGAAATTATATGAATTACCAAATAAAGTAATAGAAAGGGGATATTTCCATTATTGTTCTCTAGGCAGAAAAAGATTCCAAACCTAATTCATTGAATTGTAAATACATGTGGGGGTTGATTTACTAAAACCGGAGAGTGCAAAATCTGATGCAGCTCTGCTTAGAAACCAATCAGCTTCCGGGTTTTTTTCAAAGCTTAAAGTGTTACTAAACCCACAACAGTAAAATCAGTCTGTATATGAAGCAAAGCATGCTTGTTATACTCACTGTGGGACCTAAGGGGTTAATCCTCCACATTGTGTAAAAACACTGCTTGATCCTGACTTCTCTGATCCTCCCCTTCTTCCAGGAACCCCCTCTTATCTCCTGATAAGATATATTGTGTGGAGGCACTCTGCATATGTACAGTTTGGTGTGTATTGCTACAGAGGTTTTTTTTTTCTTGGGAGAGTTCATGTTATCAGCACAGGGCCAATCAGCACTATGCAGACAGAGGGCAGGGGTTCTGCATCCTCCTAGAGCAAAATTAAAACTCCTCTTACCTCTTACAAGCTTTAACATGTGCTCTGCTGGACACTGATAGAAGTCATATGACTACTCTAAACTGCTGATGAGAAAAGGAATTTAGCAGTTTATATTTACTAAAATAATTGCACTTCCATGTTCTGTGTACTGTGGGAGACCAGATATAGTGAATGCAGGGTAATGGGTTTAGTAATAGTTTAATGGAACAAGCTGAAGTTAGATGCTGATGGGCTACCATGCAGAGCTGCCCCAGATTTTGCACTCTCCAGTTTTAATAAATCAACTCCATAGAGGCTTATGTGTATTATAGTTTGTGTAAGAACATTTTGTGTTCTCCATACAACCAATCAGAATCCTTCTTGAAGTTGACGGACAACAAAAAAATGTTCCTGATAGAATGAATTTAATAATTAGACCCTGTGGTGAGCCAGTTACAAATGTTCAGAAGGCACTAGAATAAGCAGCAGTTAACACTTACCATTACTCACATTGAATTCATGAACTTTATACAGCAATGTATGGTGTTTGTACTATACATACACATCCCATGCACATGTGATCCCATCCCATCCCATATGAACTGGGTTGTTCAACAAACTACTGCAGAGAATGTTAACCATGTGCAAGGTGAATATGGTGCTGAAGTCATGTCAGAAAAAGGTGACCTTATTAAAAAGCCTGATAAATAGCAGCATAATATAGCAACAATGAATTAACATTTCATTTATGGTACAAATTAAGTATCTACTGATAGTCACAGACTGGTGCTCATTGGTTTAAATACATAATAATTAGTTGAAGTAAATACATGTGAACTGCTTTACCTGTAATAATTATCTGCTGGGCCAGTTTTATGATTCAGATATCCCTCCTAAAAGCCATAGCCATGTCTTGTACTCTCTGCAGATAAGAAATTCACACTAATCCAGAACTTACCATAGCCTATGATTGGAATACAAAGGAGCAGGAGAACACTGATGATGTCCAATTGTTACAATGTGTCATACTGGAAATGTGCAATATGTTAATGTTGTGATTGACTTAGGTAAGCCATAGGTTATACAACTTTGTTTCTTTCCAGTCACTTGATTCCCCCATCAACACCATGTTAATGGGGCAACCCCTACTGCAGTTCTATTGTGTTTGTATTGTTCTGCTGGTGGGGAGCCTTCCCTGCTGGCAGAGCACAATGATCACTACTGGCTACTATGGCCGCCGGCAGTGACCGCATGCAAAAAATCCAACAGGCTGGTTGTACTAAATCGATGTATCGACTTCAGTACAACCAGCCTGCCCATAGATGGATTGAATCTTGGCTGGTCCCTGCTGAACCGGTTGAGATATCCATCTCTGGATGGATTTAGACTGATCTCAAGACAGATAAGATCAGTTTTCGGTCTCCCTGTTTGCTGGTGTTTGTGAGTAGGGGGCAAGGTACTGTTTACATTTTTTAAATCAACTTTATCGAAATGTTACATTTCTATGCACTGAAAGCAGGCAAGGAGCATTGCAATACCCTGCACCTTCATAGAAAACTGAGTGCATAGAAAATTGTTGTCTTATGTGTGGCCTTGCAGATACCCATAAATTACTAATGCATAAAAACACATGTCTCCGCACAAGTGTGAACAATCCCAAATAAATACATAACTGTATTAAATAGAGCTTTTTGATATCTGCCTGGAGTCTAGCTGCAAGCATGCATATACTAATAGAAATATTGATAGGCAATAATATTGATTCGAGAATGTCACCTTTTGTTACATTGTTGGTTTTGACATTCAAAATAATTGTGTTATTGGTTCCTGTATACTGAAATTATGCAGTGAAGTGACTGTTATTAGTGGTAATATTATACACATCATAAATCTATTGGTAAAATACAGTCATTACATCTCATTTTCAGTTCAGGTGTTTTGTGGCACACAGACACTGTAAATAAAGTGTTAAAGGGTTGGAAAAATATTATTTCATCACTTGAGTTCCATTAGAATTCACTTGGGTGGCTGAGAAAATGGTTTATGGATTAGAAAGAAAAGAACAAGCTAAAACATTTCATACCTTCATCTCTGATAAATTCCCCAAACTCATTCTTCTCATCTGAGCCATAAATAACAAACAAGCTTTTTGCAATGGAAAAAAAAAAATACAAAGACTTTTTCCCTACACCAGATCTTTTGTCTTAGAGATGAATGCTATAATAAATTTGAAGTCTTAAGGGGATATTGTTTGAACTGTAACATTATGGTTTACAACTGTTGATTTTCTCATGAGCAGGATATAGTACAATTGTGACGTTTGATCTCCTGAATTACTGTACAAAACATAGGCCTACATTTATCATGGTAAATCACTGGTGGGAACAAATCTAAAGTCTTACAATATCCTAATACAGCCTACAATATCCTGATTCTGTAACAATTCTGCATCTTCTCTAGAGGGTGATAACCAGAACGTCCAACCATCAGAGATGTCCCTTACTAAACGGATATATGGTTGGAATATCTCTATGATCTTTTGCACAGTGAGAAAAGCGAAGGAAGTGTTAAACTCAAGTGCAATGCTTCCTCCTAAAGACACATTATGGTGGATCCTCACAGATTCAAAGATGGAGAGATGTCCTACAGCCCGTCACTCCCAATAAGGCACTTACCTATCTCTGGCAGGCTGATTGTTTATCTTATGTGTGTGTTAAATATAACAGGGACAGGGGCGGACTGACCATTTGGAAACTCGGGCACTGCCCGAGGGCCCGGGGTCAGTAAGGGGCCCCATGAGATGTCCCTGGTACCTTTTTCATAGGCTTTTTTGAGTTTGGGCAAGGACACAGGGGCCCCATGATCCTCTATTGCCCGGGGGCCCCATGAGTTGTCAGTCCGCCCCTGTACAGGGATCAGTTTAACACAAATAACCTCTAGTCCACTACATTACCTTTTGTCTGATCTGATGTTTCTGGAACACACCTGCAACTGTGGTACAAACTCAATCTGCTGGCTGAACGAAAAAAAAAATCACATAAATAAGTACCCATCCATGGCCAGCTTAAGGCCTCATGCACACTACAGCTCAAAAGAGCTGCTTCCACAGGTGTACTGCTGAACTTTTTTTTTCAGCCTATAAATTTCCTTCTATGTTAGCCTATGCGTGCCTTAGGCATTTTCGGGAGTTTAGAGGCAGAGAAAAAAAAACATCAATTGTGCTTTCAGGAGAGGAGTATTTGAGCAAAAAACATTCAAAAGCTCCTAAACACACATTAATGCTTAGCGTGCTCCCGTAATAGCACATTCTGATGGCCAGATAGAGTATATTAATGGCAGACATGGGAATGCACGTGAATGCTCATTAACACCTATGCAAAACGCGGCTTCAATTAGCTGCAGTGCGCATGAGGCCTTATACTTGGATTTCCCCTGCTTTACCACTGCTCAGTTAAGTGCCTGAAGCTGAAGTATATGCACTTGCCTTCTGGGTCTGTAGGAGCTTGTGACACTCTGTCTTAACACCAGGCCAGTTAGTGATCCCACATGGGAAGTCAGTAACTCAGTTGTGATAACGCTAGTAATTTGTAACATATACAGGACTTTCTTTCATTCCTGGTGGCAAACAAAAAAGGCAATGGATTATAGGTTAGTAGGTTAGTAAGTGCAACTAGAAACGGAGGAATTAAAGAGTTAATAAAAAAACAGGACCCTGCATTTACTATATCTGGTCCCCCACAGTACACAGAACATGGAAGTACAATTATTTTAATAAATTTAAACTGCTAAATACCTTTTCTCATCAGCAGTTAGAGCAGTGACTTCTATCAGTGTCCAGCAGAGCACTGATTAATCTTGTAGGAGGAGTTTTCATTCTCTGCTGATAGCACTATGAGGCTGCATAACCCCTGATCCTTTGTCTGGACAGTGCTGATTGGCCCTGTGCTGATTGCATGCACTCTCTCAAGAGGGAAAAAACACTTCTCTATCAATACACACCAGACTGAGCATGTGCAGCTTGCCTCCAAGGCTCTATTCTATCAGCAGTTGGATTAGGAACAGGAGAAGAAAAGGGGGATCAGAGAAGACAGGATCAAACAGCCTTTTTACAAAATGAAGAGGATTAACCCCTTAGGTTCCACAGTGAGTATAACAAGTATGCTTTACTGCATATACAGAATGATTTGACTGTTGTGGGTTTAGTAACACTTTAAAGTAAACCTGTTCCTTTGCTCTGTAAAGTCAAAGCACAGGTTCACTTTAAGCAAGGAAGCTAATTGCACCTGTCCTGCTTACATTGAAGGGATACTATACAAATATGTACACCTTTAACTAAATTATTTAAAACATCTTGCTTAAAATCCTGAACACAAATCATATCAAATCAAAACAGCAATATATACTCTTAGTTAAACGTATATTAATAGTTTAGTTGTGTACAGAAAATACAGTATACTTAAAAGCTGAATTTTAAGCAGAAACAAAGTACACAAGATAATGCAGCTTTGTAACTGGTAATACATCATTGAATGTATTTTTATTGCAGGCAGTGTAGGTACCTGAATATGGCCTGCGGCCTCTTGCAGTCCATGTACATAACAGGGCTGAAGTGTGAGATGAAGAAACGGTACAAGGAGCCAATGGGGTCATGTGCTGGCAAGAGAATGCAGAGTGAAAGAGATGTGCTAATCACTGTGCTTCTCCTTTCACTGTCCAATAAAAGACTCAGGCAAGTGCAGTAGGACCTGGGCTCAGTGGAAGTGATTACATCATTCTGGCCATTAGAGTGAGGGCATTTAGTGGCAGAAAAAAAAACTGGGGGGGTAATATAGGTGAATATTGCAACAAAAGCTGATTTTTGTTATTTAAATTTTTTTAATGGGCTATTCAGTCTTGTTATTTTTGGCTTGAGTCCTGTTTTATCTTTACTTCTACTACATGATATGCTAAATTCACCTGCATGTAAGAGCCAGTAACTCCTTCTGGTGGAAATCGTAAAAAAAATAAATGTTTATGCCAAGCACAGGAAGGGGTAAAAGATGTCAAGAGGCACTGGCGTTGATTTACTGCAGGAAAATTGACTGCTCACTTTGCAAGGGAAGTTGCACTTTGCATGGAATTTTTCTCCAGAGACTTGTGAACGAAGTGTTATTTCACTTTCCAATGACATAGAAGGAAAATTAAAAAAAAAAAAACAGCATTTTTCCTTACTTTTGCTTCTTCTGTTACTGCTGCTGCTTACTTCTGGTGCATATGCTATATTCACCAGCATTTAAGAGCCAGTCACTCCTTCAGTCTATATTCAGCATGCTGGTAACTATATAAAAAATCACATCCTTACTGTACGTAGGAAGGAGTATAAGATGTCAATAGGCACTGGGGTTCATTTACTAAAAGTAAATAGGCTTTTCGCTTTGCAAGGGAAGTTGCACTTTGAAAGGGAAATTTTTCCGCAGACTAGCCAATGTAGTGATTTTATTTATTAGAGGTACTTATATAGCGCTGTCAATCTACACAGCGCTTTACATATATATATTGCACATTCACATCAGTCCCTGCCCTCAAGAATCTTACAATCTGAGGTCCCTAACTCATATTCATACATACACATACAAGGGCCAATTTAGACAAGATCCAATTAACCTACCAGCATGTCTCAGGAGTGTGGGATAGGCACAGGGAGAACATAGTGATATTTCACTTTTAAAGATTACCCAATCACTTGCAAGGAAAAAAAAAGTGAACATTTTTTTTGCCTTTAGTAATCCCTCTGTGTGTTGACTAGTTCACCTCCTGAACCTGCCTATGGCTTCTACATTATGCTGAGCACATGTGAATTGAAAGTCTACCTGGCAGAGAAAAGTACATTATATGAAGGTCAGTCGCTCTTTGAGTATCCAGCATATTAAAAAAAGGTTAAAGGATACGTTCACCTTTAGTAACATGTTACATGTTATACCTACAGTATATTCAGGGTGTAACATGTAACATACTATTAAAGTACCTGCCGACACCCCGACCCAATCCCCCATAGTGATAGTGGGTTGAGGATCCTGTGTCCGTCACAATTCGAATACAGCACGGCCGTGCGGGGCTATGCCCAAATAACCACATCACTCATTTACTCGTTTCCTGTGAATAAATAGACTACAAGTACCATAAGCCATTGCTGCAGACAGCTAGTAGTTCTCAATGAACTGCAATTGGGTTTTTGAGTACTCTCATAGTTCATTGATCTTATTGTAGTTCGTTGCTCTTCTGTATGGGAGATACAGGCAGACAGCTCTACTGACTGTTCATTCATTGATTTACCTGTAGTTCATTGATCTTCCATATGGGAGGTATGGCAGACAGCTCTACTGACAGTCTCGTAGTTCATTGATTTACCTGTAGTTCATTGATCTTCCATATGGGAGGTATGGCAAAGAGCTCTACTGACTGTCTCGTAGTTCATTGATTTACCTGTAGTTCATTGATCTTCCATATGGGAGGTATGGCAGACAGCTCTACTGACAGTCTCGTAGTTCATTGATTTACCTGTAGTTCATTGATCTTCCATATGGGAGGTATGGCAGAGAGCTCTACTGACAGTCTCGTAGTTCATTGATTTACCTGTAGTTCATTGAGCTTCCATATGGGAGATGTGGCAGACAGCTCTACTGACTGTCTCGTAGTTCATTGATTTACCTGTAGTTCATTGAGCTTCCATATGGGAGATGTGGCAGACAGCTCTACTGACTGTCTCGTAGTTCATTGAGCTTCCATATGGGAGGTGTGGCAGACAGCTCTACTGACTGTCTCGTAGTTCATTGATTTACCTGTAGTTCATTGAGCTTCCATATGGGAGATGTGGCAGACAGCTCTACTGACAGTCTCGTAGTTCATTGAGCTTCCATATGGGAGGTGTGGCAGACAGCTCTACTGACTGTCTCGTAGTTCATTGAGCTTCCATATGGGAGGTGTGGCAGACAGCTCTACTGACTGTCTCGTAGTTCATTGATTTACCTGTAGTTCATTGAGCTTCCATATGGGAGATGTGGCACACAGCTCTACTGACAGTCTCGTAGTTCATTGAGCTTCCATATGGGAGGTGTGGCAGACAGCTCTACTGACTGTCTCGTAGTTCATTGATTTACCTGTAGTTCATTGAGCTTCCATATGGGAGGTATGGCAGACAGCTCTACTGACAGTCTCGTAGTTCATTGATTTACCTGTAGTTCATTGAGCTTCCATATGGGAGGTGTGGCAGACAGCTCTACTGACTGTCTCGTAGTTCATTGATTTACCTGTAGTTCATTGAGCTTCCATATGGGAGGTATGGCAGACAGCTCTACTGACAGTCTCGTAGTTCATTGATTTACCTGTAGTTCATTGAGCTTCCATATGGGAGGTGTGGCAGACAGCTCTACTGACTGTCTCGTAGTTCATTGATCTTCCATATGGGAGGTGTGGCAGACAGCTCTGCTGACTGTCTTGTAGTTCATTGATTTACCTGTAGTTCATTGAGCTTCCATATGGGAGGTATGGCAGAGAGCTCTACTGACTGTCTCGTAGTTCATTGATTTACCTGTAGTTCATTGATCTTCCATATGGGAGGTGTGGCAGACAGCTCTACTGACTGTCTCGTAGTTCATTGATTTACCTGTAGTTCATTGATCTTCCATATGGGAGATGTGGCAGACAGCTCTACTGACAGTCTCGTAGTTCATTGAGCTTCCATATGGGAGGTGTGGCAGACAGCTCTACTGACTGTCTCGTAGTTCATTGATTTACCTGTAGTTCATTGAGCTTCCATATGGGAGGTATGGCAGACAGCTCTACTGACAGTCTCGTAGTTCATTGATTTACCTGTAGTTCATTGAGCTTTCATATGGGAGGTATGGCAGACAGCTCTACTGACAGTCTCGTAGTTCATTGAGCTTCCATATGGGAGGTATGGCAGACAGCTCTACTGTCTGTCTCGTAGTTCATTGATTTACCTGTAGTTCATTGATCTTTCATATGGGAGGTATGGCAGAGAGCTCTACTGACAGTCTCGTAGTTCATTGATTTACCTGTAGTTCATTGATCTTCCATATGGGAGGTATGGCAGACAGCTCTACTGACAGTCTCGTAGTTCATTGATTTACCTGTAGTTCATTGATCTTCCATATGGGAGGTATGGCAGACAGCTCTACTGACAGTCTCGTAGTTCATTGATTTACCTGTAGTTCATTGATCTTCCATATGGGAGGTATGGCAGAGAGCTCTACTGACAGTCTCGTAGTTCATTGATTTACCTGTAGTTCATTGATCTTCCATATGGGAGATGTGGCAGACAGCTCTACTGACAGTCTCGTAGTTCATTGATCTTCCATATGGGAGGTATGGCAGACAGTTCTACTGACTCTCTCGTAGTTCATTGATTTACCTGTAGTTCATTGATCTTCCATATGGGAGGTATGGCAGACAGCTCTACTGACAGTCTCATAGTTCATTGATTTACCTGTAGTTCATTGATCTTCCATATGGGAGGTATGGCAGACAGCTCTACTGACAGTCTGCAGGAGCCTGACATTGCACCTGCAATCTGTTGATTGCTTTACAGGTTCCTCAAATAAATACATAAATAAATACATAAATGTACTTTTTTTTAACCTGCAAAAAACGTGCATTTATTATATTTTGTAAAAGGTGAACGTATCTTTTGTTGAATACTGAATACTATAAAACTCTAGCGAGCCATAGAGAAGCCTATGCCTACCAGTTGACGATAAACATTCATTTCTAAGGCCTACATACACAGCATCTCCAACTGAGCTCAAAAGCAATTTCAGTCACTTTCTGTAAGTGTGATCAGAAAACATGAACAAGCCAGTTATGACAACGCAACATCTTTTCGAATGAAGCCTCGTCAGTAGAGAAGGAAAGATTGCTGAGGTAGTTGCTTACTAGCAAAACCTTTCTTTGTGTATGCCTTGAAGCTAGTTCTGAGATCCTGCCACATTCTGAATTCCTACATCATTAGAATCAGTGACTGTTTATTTGAAATTTTAATGAAATATTTACTTTATAGAGCTATAAGGATTAACTGTGATAATTGAGTGTAGCTGATCTGGGGCTTTCAGCTGAACGGGGCCCCATGTTTGAATACATAGCTCAGCAAGAATGAGCAAAGCGAGCGAGTGTATATCTGCCTGTCACTTTCTCTCTACATGTTGCTTTTTCTTGTGAAGATAAGTGGGCCTAATGCTGAACAAATAGTGGATATCAGAAGCCACTGAGAATTATTCTCTTCTCGCTTTCCCATGGCTGTGTGATAGACGCTGAGTCAAAGAGCCCCCCTCCTCTTTGCAGAGCAACAATTTTGTCACCAAGAGCAAATCCAATTGAAAAGTCCCTTAGACTGCAAGGGAAACTCCAGTTGTCAGAATCAGCAAACAGAATGAAAAGGACTCACTGGAGTAAATTGGCATCTGCTGCAGCCACCGAGGCTTGTTATAGGCCGTTTCATTGTCTGGAGAGACATTCAGCCATTTGCAGTGATAATAGGAGAAATTAATGCAAATGAGTGAATGAAATGAAATGTATTTTAATGCAGATTTGAGGCACTCTTATATGCTGCTTGATAACAAGTCTCCATAGGAAAAGGCTTGCATTGTGAAGACTTTGTTTTTCTCATTTCTCCCTCGCTAGTGCCTCATAAGGGTGCTTTGTTCATAAAGTAAACTTTTTCCCCAAACTGTTGACATTGCTCATTTGTGTGAATTTTAGACTTTCTTTTACCATCTATTGTAAACAGGAATGATCTACGAAATGCTAATTGTCCATGGCTGAAACGCAGTCATTATCCTCAGTGTAGCAATAGTCGGTTTCTCGTTATGACATGTACTTCAACAGTAAAATGTAGGTTCTACCAACTTGTGTTTCACAACTGTCATTCAGCACATCTCGTTTTCCAGCTTTAAATCTGCTGTCTTTACACTTAGGGGTTGATTTAGAAAGAATTTGCATAGTCATTCAGCCTGTGTAAGTGTGTGTATGTTCAATCTGTGGGTATGGGGCAAAAAACATGAATGTACATGCACGTTCACTGGACAAACAGCTAGGCAAATTCTTTCTAAATCAATCCCTTACATTAAAGTAAAGTGAAGTGTTTGTGTGATACAATTTCTCAAACTGATTAAGCTAAATTGGTATTAAACCCAAAAGCAAACATTTATTTTATTGCTGCTAACCAATTCTTAGATGTGATGGCTGTGTTAGTTTCCTTTTTTAGGCTTTCTTTCCTACATTTTCACCTGTTGATCTGGCCAGTAAGTCTGTTGTTTTTCAAAACAACAATCTGTCCTGTAGATGTAGCAGTTAGAAGGTTGAGATAAACTGTTTACCACTTATGAGGTGCTTACAATGATAAAAAACAAAGCAAAGCAAAGCAACACCCCTGGAAATGAAAAGGAGGGAAGTGTTTATAGTCCAAATCAGAACAGCCCAAGAGGACAACATTGCTCATTTATAGATACACTGCAGGTGCGTGAATTTGTCAATCTAAGGCAAGATCACCAAGCGAAAATAAAGGAAAATAGTCTGGGAAAAAAGCAGCAATCTCATCCAATGGCTGTTTACTATTACATTTATTCTTTTGGGTTTGTATAAAATTTAATTGAAATTATATTTTTATTTGACTATAATTTTAGCAGTTATCAGCAAGTTTTGACAAGCTTTAAGTAGTGCTGAAGTTTGCTAAAGACTGCTTAAAGGCTAAGTTCACCTTTTCAGGCAGAATTTCACTTTTTATAATAATTAGAAGCCCTTTCTAATGTGTTTTCTGCCCAAGCCATCCCAATGTGCTTGCCTCTTACGTACCTAGTCCGTGGCAGCCTTCAATCTGCACCTTATCTGTTCAAAATTTAAAAAATGCTCTCTGGGCCCATCACTTCATTTAGCATAATGTGATCATTCAGGAAACTTCCTATCTCATCATGTGCTGCCTTACTGCATCACAGACATGTTTTACCTCTCTGAACCATACCTCCCCCATTACTATTTTTTATTTCCACCCACTTTCCTACTTCTACCTTTAAGATGGTCATATACTGTACAATCTGATTGTACAATCTTCTTTACATCTACCATCAACTATGTAGTGCAAGGGCATAGCTGAATTGATACAAATTTAATTAATTTTTTAGGTGGGTCCTCCCATTCCATGCTTTTGGTAAATCTAAAGGGATTTGTACTGAGCTTGCATAGTATATGACCAGCTTTATACAAGTACATTGGATGAAGAGACACTTAGCTGTTATTGTTCTTGTGTAAGCAGACCAATTTCACTTTCAGGCCCCATTCACATCTAATGTGGTGGGATCACACTGTTTTGGTTCCTTTTTTTCCTGCAAAATGCATAGGGCAGCCCCTTAATTTCAATAGGCTGAATTATTCTCAACCTCAAAGTATTGAGCTTCAGATAAAATTATGGAGTCAAGTGATATTGAGTAGGGTGAGAGGAATAATGATATGTTGTGAAACATATTTGTAGAATCTTTACATAGTACATGTTTGTACAAATGAAAAATAAATGTTGGGAAAAACACACCATGTTTTTTTTATTTTTATGCCTATAAAAAATTTATACATTTTAGCACCATGGTATATGAATTGCATTGCTACGCACCTTTGCAGTCCCATATTTGAGGAATTTTAGTTTTCTTGGAATTTTAGAGATGTTGGTGCCTTTCCAGGCAACCCTGGCAACATGTACTTAGGCCTGGTTCACACCTATGCATTTTTTTGTGTGTTTTGTGTTTTGCAGAAACACACAACAGTTCATTTAACATGGTTTCCTGCTGCATTTTTGTACTTTTTTTTACCACAGCACATTGGATGCTTTCAAGGACTGTCTATTGACCAAGCTCTGTCCATTGAGTTCCAGTGAGATAAGAGGAACACTAAGGCCTGGTTCAGACCTATGTGTTTTTGGTGCTTTTTTACAGAAATGCACTACAATCCATTTAAAATGGTTTCCTATGGGACACATTCACATCTATGCTTTTTTCAGCTGCTGCGTTTTTAGAAAGGGTTGGAGACTTTTTAAAATGCAAAACGGGGCATTTTTGGTTCAATAGACTTGAGATGATACACTGCAGAAAAGAATGTAGTGCGCTTTTGACGTGTTTTTTTATGTGGTTTTTTTTATATATTTTGAATTTTTTTATCTGCCCAACAACAAATTGGCCAAAAAAAGCATAAACACACAAAACACATTAAAAAACGTGTGAAAATCGCATCAAAATGTGTGTGCAAAAATACCAAATGCACCGCAAAAAGCACTGCAGAAACGGATCATAAGCAAACTGCATAGGTGTGAACCAAGCCTAAAACATGGTGTGCTGGACTATCTATTAAGTCTGGCTTGTGTCTGTAATAAAAAATATGGCTGTCACATGTACTAAGGTAAGCTATAATTACAAGAAAGATTTTGAAAACATTAACCACTTGCCCACCAGAGGATTTACCCCCTTCCTGACCAGGCCATGTTTTGCGTTACGGCGCTGCATTACTTTAACTGACAATTGCGCGGTCATGCAACGTTGCACCCAAATTAAATTTCCCTCCTTTTTTTCCCACAAATTGAGCTTTCCTTTGGTGGTATTTGACCGCCTGTGCATGTTTTATTTTTTGCGCTATAAAATAAAAAGTCAGACAATTTTGGGAAAAAAACAATATTTTTGACTTTTTGCTATTAAACATGTCCAGTAAAAAAAAAATAAAAATAAAATTTCATCATAAATTTAGGCCAAAATGTATTCTGCTATATGTCTTTGCTTAAACAAAATCTCAATACGTGTAAATTAATTGGTTTACGTGAAAGTTATAGAGTTTACATATGGCAGTATATATACTGGAATTTTTTTTTGTACTAGTAATAGCGGCAATCAGCGACTTATAGCAGGACTGCAGCGGGCATTCGGACACTGGGGGGAACTAACTTGGTGTCACTGACATCCCCAGTGACACCAATCTAGTGATCAGAGCTAATACAAAGCACTGACACTGTACTAATGGCACTGGGCAGGAAGGGGTTACCATGTGGGGCAATCAAAGGGTTAACTGTGTGCTGTGTGCTGTTTTACTATAAGCTGTGTGTGCTTTCAGCTGTAAGCACACTGCTTTGTATGGCTATGCAGAGTCATACAAAGCAGTGTGCAGGAGCTGACAGGAGAGAGAACTGTATTGTTTACATACAGTTCTCTCCCCCTTCTGTTATACTTGGCGATCACCGGATGATGAGTAATTACCGGCCGGGACACGGTGATTGACAGACGAGGCCGCGAACAGCGGTGTGGGTAGGGTTTTCACACGCGCCCCCCACCCGGAAATGCAAAATCACGTATATATACGTGATTTTGCGCACCCCTGCCGCCCTCTAGCAGTATATCTGCTATAGGGTGGTGGAAATGCGGTTAAAACCCATCTCCAACTTTTGTTTTGGAGAGTGTGGGATGGGAATAGAACCTGTCAGGTTTTTATTGCCATCTGTGTCCCCATCAGGAGACTTTATCCTCTATCACAGGGACCAGGCGTGATGTAAAATCTCTTTAGTTGGGACAGAGACAGTAATATAACTTGTAAGCAGACTGGAGAAATGTTAGAACCTTTGTATTTTTGCTGTATGTGCCTTCTTATCGCAGCAATCCTTTTATTTCTTGTTCTGAGGTCACTGGGACAGGAACGTAGGTGAAATCTGTAGCGGAGTCCAAGACAGAAATACAAATGTAATTGCAATATTTCCCCTACTCTATCCAAAGTTAAACAAGCATGTTTTGGCTGGATTTGCGCAATAACAGGTGTCAGTGAGATATTTTTCATTCAGTAGATTTTTCTTCTGGATCCTGGATAAAATGAGCAGTTTTCGAAGTTGCTAGTCAAGAGTTGTACAGTGACCTGAGACTGTTAAACTGGCAGGCAAGGCAGCCAGGAACTAAAAAGGTAACAGAATCAGCATTGTCCAAAAGTTCCAGACCAGTGATTAATGTGTAAGATAATGGACTTGGGAAATAAGTAAACACTCTTGTGCTCCCTGCTTTGTGCTTCAATGACTTGATGACAAGGGCAGATCAAGGTGAGAATTTGAGCAGAGCTGCAGAAAGAGACAAGACTATCAACAAAACAATGAGTGGGAGACTACCGGGCTGGATTGTAGGAAAAATATTAACTTTCTCTCAATACAAATCCTATTTATGTACCTATCCTTTATCCTTTATGCAACTACGTTTAAATACCCTAACTGATAATGATTTTAAAGCTGAATTTGAGCCCAGCAGCTACAGCAAAATTCACAGTTCCAATACATATGTGTGAACAGTTCTACCTGACTTTTTTTTTTTTTTTAATCTGTTCAGCCACTCTTGTGATACACACCTCTTCCATCCTGCATAGCTAGAAAGGTAACACCACTTTTTCTTTTTAATGTAAAGGAATGCGTTGGGGCCACTCCTCAGCTCCTAGCCTACTGATTGGGCAATGAAGGAGCAGGAAGACACTGTTGAAGTTATCTACCTGCTGTTCTATCCTATATGTTCATAGTCTTATGGTGGCCATACACACTTTGCTAAATGATCTTTCTTTTCCGATTGATCTTTTCTGATAATTGATCTATAGCTGACAACCCTTTCATTTGATAAGCTGCTCATAGGGAAGTTGATTTCTATTGATAGTTACAGAATTCGTAAACCCAATATTTCATATTCCTGATATGTGCCTGCTGTACCATGTACTTGTATGGAGAAAGTATACTGTTCACTTTGTATTGCTCCCTTTGTGTGAGATCCCCGATGTTCCAGTCCCTCTGCTCTCCATTTTAAAACAGCACGGGTATGAGAGTGCAATGTTGTCAGTTATCTAGCTGTGCTGGGAAGTCAGCCTGCTCTCTTCTAATGATCAGACACGCTCCCTGGGAAGTTCAGTGTGCTACTGTTTCTCCTTCCCCGGCTGTTATGCAGCGGAGAACAGAAGGAATGTGATCAGTTATAAAAAGGTGAAAAAGGTATTTATAATGTTATATACAGTGGGGATCAAAAGTTTGGGCACCCCAGCTAAAAATTTGTATTAATGTGCATAAAGAAGCCAAGGAAAGATGGAAAAATGTCCAAAAGGCATCAAATTACAGATTAGACATTCTTATAATATGTCAACAAAAGTTAGATTTTATTTCCATCATTTACACTTTCAAAATAACAGAAAACAAAAAAATGGCGTCTGCAAAAGTTTGGGCACCCTGCAGAGTTAATATCTTGTACTGCCCCCTTTGGCAAGTATCACAGCTTGTAAACGCTTTTTGTAGCCAGCCAAGAGTCTTTCAATTCTTGTTTGAGGTATCTTTGCCCATTCTTCCCTACAAAAGTCTTCCAGTTCTTTGAGATTTCTGGGCTGTCTGTCACGCACTGCTCTTTTAAGGTCTATCCATAGATTTTCAATTATGTTGAGGTCAGGAGATTGTGAAGGCCATGGCAAAACCTTCAGTTTACACCTCTTGATGTAATCCCCCGTGGATTTTGAGGTGTGTTTAGGATCATTATCCATTTGTAGAAGCCATCCTCTCTTTAACTTCAGCTTTTTCACAGATGGCATCAAGTTACCAACCAAAATTTGCTGAAATTTTATTGAATCCATTTTTCCTTCTAGTCGTGAGATGTTCCCTGTGCCACTGGCTGCAACACAACCCCAAAGCATGATTGATCCAACCCCATGCATAACAGTTGGACAGAGGTTCTTTTCATTAAATTCTGTGCCCCTTCTTCTCCAAACGTACCTTTGCTCATTCCGGCCAAAAAGTTCAATTTTAACCTCATCGGTCCACAGAACTTGTTTCCAAAATGCATCAGGCTTGTCTATATGTTCATTTGCAAAGTTCAAACGATGATTTTTGTAGTGAGGACGCAGAAGAGGTTTTCTTCTGATGACTCTTCCATGAAGACCATATTTGTACAAGTATCTCTTTATAGTGGAATAGTGTACCACAACTGCAGTGTCTGCCAGATCTTTCTGGAGGGATCGTGCAGTCAAACGTGGGTTTTGAATTGTTTTTCTCACAATCCTGCGAGCTGTTCTGTCTGATATTTTTCTTGGTCTTCCAGATCTTGCTTTAACTTCCACTGTTCCTGATGACTGCCATTTCTTAATTACATTCCGAACAGAGGATATTGACATCTGAAAACGCTTTGCTATCTTCTTATAGCCTTCTCCAGCTTTGTGAGCGTCAACTATTTTCAGTTTCAGTTTTCTAGACAACTGCTTATAAGAACCCATGGTGCTGATTGTTGGGGCAAGGTCAGATGAGTCAGGGCATTTAAACCTTTGAGATTGACATCACCTGGTCTTCCCAGATGATGATTGAGAACAATCCATGACACTGGCAGGTCTCAGCTTTTCAAAGGGGGCAGTGTATGCTATAAATTCTGCAGGGTGCCCAAACTTTTGCAGACGCCATTTTTTTGTTTTCTGTTATTTTGAAAGTGTAAATGATGGAAATAAAATCTAACTTTTGTTGACATATTATAAGAATGTCTAATCTGTAATTTGATGCCTTTTGGAGATGTTTCCATCTTTCCTTGGCTTCTTTATGCACATTAATACAAATTTTTAGCTGGGGTGCCCAAACTTTCGATCCCCACTGTATATATATATATATATATATATATATATATATATATATATGTGTTGCCTTTCATTTCTGTTGTAGACTGAATGTTTTTTTTACAAGGCGAGGGTTTGCAATCACTTTAGAATATGGTCATAATTTACGAACGTAAATTAACAATTGTAATCTCCTAATCTGATCATCATTCAAAATACGATCACATTCATGATCAAAGTATCTTAATGCTGCTGATTGGTGCAAAATGATTGATAATATTCCACCCTGGCCTGACTCAGTTTGATTGAAAGAGAGTCTAAATTGATCTGAAGGGAAGCTATGGTTGTTCGATTGCTTACAGATCTGATTGTTTTGATTGAGTTGCACATCAACTAGATAAAAAGAAATCAAAGCATGTATGGCCACCATTAGACATATCACGTAATTACCTTCCCATATAACTTTCTTACTTACAAATCATGTACTTAACTTTACTCGTACCTCTCAGACTGTTCAGAGGGCTATAATAACAAAAATGTAACTTGATTGAAGTGTTTTGTAATATTCGCCCTGAGTTTACCTTTACAGCTTCAACAATTCAGTTTTGATCCCTTATTTTAGTCAACTGGATGTGTCTACTGGTGGTAATAGATATGAGATCATTCCCAGACCCAGGCAAAATTTCCTTTTTATGGCCTGCTTTAGGCATTGATACTAAGTAACCCCACAGCAACAAATAAGTCTTCTATACAAAAATACAAAAGCTTTCTTGAGGCTACTATTCCTTTAACAAAGACTACACCAAACGCTACTCCAACTAATTGTGAAGCCATCACACAGCATACGTAATACTCTACTTCATTTAATGTCTACAATTCTCTAATGGAAAACTGACAATTCCACTGCACAAATGATAAACTACACCTTTAACAGAATCTAATGATCCTTGGGCATTCACCATAAATTGGTCCTATTATCAATGACAGCTATGGGCCCAGAATGATTCTCAGGTGACTGTCTTTGTATAACAGGCCTTGGTCGCTGTTTTAAGGATCACAGATAGGACATTCAGAAACATAATCATTTATTTGAAATTACTGAGCAGTCATTAAATATTTACTGTGGGTGACTCCCACACTACGCAGCAGTACTATGGAGCAAGTTTGGCAACTGAAAAACCAGAAACGGATATAGAAAATACCACACTAGTATTTACCTCTATCCTTTTATCAGTCTATCTATCTGTCTATCTATCTATCTATCTATCTATCTATCTATCTATCTATCTATCTATCTATCTATCCCCATATATCTATCTATATATATGTGATATTTCTACAGTATATATATATTATATACAGTATATATATATATATATATATATATATATATATTTATAATATACACTGTATATAATGTGTGTGTGTATATATATATATATATATATATATATATATATATATATATGCGTAATATATACTGTATATAATGTATATATATATATATATATATATATATATACACACACACACATAATATACATATATATATATATATATATATATATATATATATATATATATATATATAATATACAGTTTAATATTTATTTATATATATATATATATATATATATATATTATTAATAAACTAATAATAAACTAATACTTATTATAAATATTATATATATATATATATATATATATATATATATGAAATATATATTTACATGATGATGAGCTTCTGTACATACGTATGTGTATCTTGATTTGTACCGGGCAATTTGTTAGTTACATGTTTTTCTTTGAGTTTGTTGATGTGGTCCTTTACTGCCTGTGGTATTGTGGATACTGCTGAATTAAAGAATTTATTAGTTAAAAAAAATATATTATATATATATATGTATATATATATATATATTTTTTAAATAATAATAATTATTATTATTATTATTATAATCTATCTATCTTTGTTATATTCATATATTACTCAGAAGTCAGAAGCATTTCTTTTCATTTGCATAAGAACATATGCCCTCCCCTGGCAGTCTCAGACCTCATTAAGAACAGTGCATGGAGCCTAATAATGCAGTATTCTATTACATTTAGAAAACATGCTTGTATGCGATGATGACACAAGGCAAGGACATTGCAATACACAGAGCAGAGGAAGGGAGAATGTCTAAAGAGAGGACACATCACACAGAATAACTGACAACCCTATTGTTTACACGGACTTTGATTGTTTCTTTTGTTTTGATCCTATGTGCTGCTTGTCATTTTCGCATTGTGGTCCGAGCTCCGGGATATTTTTAGCAGGCATCATTGTATTGTAATAGGACAAACTGCAATGAAAACAGATAATGGAAACTCTCTTTAGAGGTATGATAAGCAGTGCTTAGCGATAAATGCCCAAGCAGGTGTCACTGCATTTGGACAAGTAATTACCGGAGAGGTAGCTATAAAGTGACATTTTCAGCCCTCCAAATTGTAGACCTCAAACCTTATACCTCTCAATTAAGTGTAGCATTTGAAATGTTTTTTATATACATCTTCCATACTGATAAAAAGGTATCATATCCCAAAAGGGATGCATCTTTTTCTTTTCCCTGAAACCAAACAGCTGCTACGCTCCTTTACATAAATCGCAGCATGAGATCTATTATTTCAGATTCTAGGTGGTTCAAAATTCCTCATATCTTTTGCCTGACAGAATGTTACATTTCCAAACATTCTAATAGAGGCTGTTATAATTAATGCATTCATATCAACATTTCAGCATCATTAGCGGTATGACATACACGATTGCTGTGCCTCTTAAGGTTTAAAAGAGAAATCTATTTGCCACTCTATGAAATTGAGATTGACTATATGGCATTCTGGAATAGGGATTTAATATTAACACAATATGTACCACATGAGGACAAAAATAGAAAGTGTATAAATGGATGTATACTAAGGTGTCAGTTAAAGAAGATGAACTTTCAAGGTTGCCAAGTTATCTCATTAATCGCTGACACATAGAAATTATATAAATTCTTTTGCTGATTGAATTCATTTTGTATTTTACCTGGTTTCATTTAGCTCAAGGACTCGTGTAATTGACATGTGCCTGTAATTAAAGGGTTGAGATGACGGCCGCAATGCATGTTTTTTACTATTACTTTACAAATAAAAGGTTTCTTCAAGGTTTCAGCATTAAAGGCAAACTCCAGGAAAATGTAAAATGATCCCTTACAGTGGGACTGCACCTGCACTGCAAGGGCTAATTGCTCATTTTGTCTAGCAGAGAGGAAAAACACTTTTACTTACTTGATCCTCTGCTCCCCCTCTGAAGATGGCGCTTCCCCATGTAGTGGTGGTGGACTGTCCCTTGGCATCAACATGTCCAGTGCAGGGCTTCGGACCTTGCGTTGGTCTTGATGACATCAGAACTCTATACCGCTGGGGTGTGGGGAATAAGAAACTGTAGGGATGGCCTAGCAGCAAGGAGGGGACTGGGTAAGTAAATCTTCTTTTATTGTTCCTCTAGACCTAAATGAGCTGTTAGCCATCACAGTGCAGGCACTGCCCCACTGCAAGGGATAATTTTTTTGTTGCTTGGAGTTGTCTTTAAGGGTGTGAATGAGGTTTAGGAGGGCAGTATTTTCAAAAGGAACATAGGGACATGACCTCAAACTAGCAGGAGGAAAGTTCAAAACTAACCTTAAAATTGAAGTTTAGGATTTTACTTTTTTTAAACTATACTTAACTAGGTGGGTGCAGCATTGATCCAACGCTGCATCTGTCCCCAGCCAGTTCGAAGGGTGAGAACTGAGTGATCAGGCAGTGCTGATCGCTCAGTTCTCTCCCTCAGCTCTGAGTAGAGAGCCAGGACTGTTAGTTCAGGGGGAGGTAGCGGCTGGCTCAGGCTCTCAGCACATAGCTTAAAAGCTGAGCTAGGTGCCAGTCTAGTGATCTGGGTGGATCCCGACTTTAAAATCAGCCCCCAGCCTGGAATTTAGCCAATTGTCAGCTGAATACAGGTCACAGGAGTGCAGAACGAACTGCAATCCTGTGATCCACAGAGGTACAGCCAAACAAGCTTTTTTTCCTTTAAAAAGTATTATTTTACAAAGTAGTTGGTGCTTGGAACAGACTTTCAGAAGAGGTAGTGAGTCTAGGAATTTAAATATGTTTGGGATAAATGTAGATCTATACTCAGACTAAAATAAAAAATAAATAAAAATGGGCAGACTCTATGGACCACTTGTTCTTTTTTTACCATCACTCTTATATATTTTTTTTATAAAAATGCAAATTGTTTCAGTGTGCATTATATTATATACACTGTTTCATATTGTTGGCATGTTCCATTAACTCCCTGGTGCCCAGCCTGCAGTTTGGGCTACATTCACATTTGTTGTGCTGCCCCAGCAGTCAGTAATGAGAGTTCAATGCATTGGTTTGTAAAGGAGTAATGACATTGATCTCTACTAGCCTCATGTGACTTTTCTGAAGGCCAACACTGTCTTCTGTAACATGCCTACAGTCTCCAAAATCATTTTCTTTACAATACCTTTTCAATACTTACGACTCATGTGCAGTCACAAATGCTTTACAGTGATTGTAAATGTTTGATTTTATTCAAGTAAAATAGCAAACATACTTACCTGCTCAGTTGGTCTGTTCAATGGTTTTACACAGAGCAGCTCCATTCTTCCTCTTCTGGGGTCACCTGACGGCACTCCTGGCTCCCCTCCCCTGCAAAGTGCACCCATAGCAAGCAG
This sequence comes from Staurois parvus, assembly GCF_062004578.1. Classification (NCBI taxonomy): domain Eukaryota; kingdom Metazoa; phylum Chordata; class Amphibia; order Anura; family Ranidae; genus Staurois; species Staurois parvus. The sequence goes on from NW_028317803.1 coordinate 743,624, forward strand.
CTTGCTAGGGGGCAATCGTGCATGCTCACTCCTGAGCCCTGCTCTATGTGTCCATGTGACACACAGAGCATGGCTTAGCCCTGTCCCAGCTCCCTCTCCATTTGCTGTGCTTGACTGCAGTAGGAGTCAGTGGCTCCAGCTTGTGTATCTGAGCCAATGAGAAGGGAGAGAGACTTGTTTCTTGGGCACATCGCTGGCTCAAGATTGGCCTCAGGTAAGTATAAGGGAAAGGTGGGGGGGAGTTGCATGCACAAGGTTTTTTCCTTAATGCAGAGAATGCATAGAGGTAAAAAATAAAAAACTTTCGGGCCTTTATAACCACTATAAGCTTCCATGGAGCAGCCAGCAGATATTGGATGGAAACATGGCTTGTTGTAACCATGAGTTTGAAATGTTGCATTAAGGGGAGAATAGGGTGTTGGAGTTGGGAACAAATTTCCCTTGATAGGGCTCTCCAGATATTTCCAAGTCTGAGTTTTGTTTAAAAGTCTGCCTCTAAATTGAGTTTGGAGTTGGGAACAAATTTCCCTTGATAGGGCTCTCCAGATATTTCCAAGTCTGAGTTTTGTTTAAAAGTCTGCCTCTAAATTGAGTTATCTATCATTTTTCAGTTTTAGGTGGGTATATGCTTAAAAATAATTTGGCTCAGTCAGGCACTTTACTTCACATAAAGGTTGAGATCCAGACCTGAAATGTAAAGACAATCAGACGTGAGACAGACATGAATTCCTATACTTCCAGCAGAACCGTGGCAGTTTAAATGGTCCCCTTTGACATAGCTTCAGAAGTGAATATAGCTGTCTGCCAAACTACATAACCATAACAAAAGCAAAGGATTCCTTACTGCAGAGAACTTTAAGATTTGACCCTGCAGTTATCATTGAACTAAAGCTACTGGTATCTTTTGGTAGATTTAAATATCTCAGTAAGAGCTAGGGAAGCACATGATTCTCAATACCTTTCAAGTTGAAATATAAATAAGGAAATAGCACTAGATTATTATTTTTCTTAGACACCATGCTTTGTTCTAGTGGGATTCCTGCCTCCTATAAATAACTTGATTTCTCTTGTTATGCATATGACAGAGTGAAGTTGCTGAAATCCATTAGCTGAAGTCACAAATTCAATTTAACAAATGCATTAGGTGTAATACTTTTGACTTCAAGATAAAAAGGTACCTGCCACTGCTGCATTGAGAGTGATTTACTAAAGATCAAGTGTGATGATGTTAAGTAAAGTGAACTTGTGTTTACTATAACAATCCAAGAGGAGACATTCCTATGTCATTTAAATTCCCTTGTATGTGATTGGATGTTTCAAGTAAAAACTTCAGTAAATTATCCCTACTGTTTTTAAGTCCTAAGTGTAATTTTTATCATACATAGTGAAAAAAAAATTAAAGCAGTTTTTTCCTGCACTCTATATGTCATGTTGTATTCCTGACTCCTGCACTCTATATGTCATGTTGTATTCCCGAATCCTGCACTCTATAAGCCTTTTTGTATTCTTGACCCCTGTGCTCTATATGTCATGTTGTACTCCTGACTCCTGCAGTCTATAAGCCATGTTGTATTCTTGACCCCTGTGCTCTTTATGTCATGTTGTATTCCCGACTCCTGCACTCTATACATCATGTTGTATTCCTGACCCCTGTGCTCTATATGTCATGCTATATTCCCGACTCCTGCAATCTATAAGCCTTTTTGTATTCCTGACCCCTGTGCTCTATATGTCATGTTGTATTCCCGACTCCTGCAGTCTATAAGCCATGTTGTATTCCTGACCCCTGTGCTCTATATATCATGTTGTATTCCCGACTCCTGCACTCTATACATCATGTTGTATTCCTGACCCCTGTGCTCTATATGTCATGCTATATTCCCAACTCCTGCACTCTATACGCCTTTTTGTATTCCTGACCCCTATGCTCTATTTGCCATGTTTTATTCCTGACTCCTGCACTCTATACATCATGTTGAATTCCTGCCCCCTGCACTCTATGTATCATGTTGTAGTTCTGACTTCTGCACTTTATAAGCCATGTTGTATTCCTGACCTCTGCACTCTATATGTCATGTTGTATTCCTGATTCCTACACTGTATACATCATGTTGTATTTCTGAACCCTGCACTCCATATGTCATGTTGTATTCCTGACTCCTGCGCTCTATATTTCATGTTGTATTCCATACTCCTGCACTCTGTGCACCATGTTGTATTCCTGATTCCTGCACTCATTACGCCATGTTGTATTTATCACTCCTGCACTCTCTACGCAATGTTAATTTACTGACCCACACACTCTATATGCAATGTTGTATTCCTGACTCCTGCACTCTATAAATTATGTTGTATTTCTGACTCTTGCATTCTGTATGTCATGTTGTATTCCTTACCCCTGCAATCTATAAGCCATGTTGTATTTCTGACTCCTGCACTCTATGTCATGTTGTATTTAGGACTCCTGCAACTCTATGCGCCATGTTGTATTCCTGATGATTCTTGCACTCTATACTCCATGTTGCATTCATGACTCCTGCACTCGATACACCATGTTTATTCCTAATTCTTGCACTCTACACACCGTGTTGTATTACTGATTTCTGCACTCTATACACCACGTTGTATTCCTAACTCCTGCTACACTACGCTTGACCCGCACACTCTATACACAGTGTTGTATTCCTGACCCACACACTTTATATGCCAACTTTTATTTGTGACCTGTGCATTCCATAAGTCATGTTGTATTCCTCATCTGTGCACTTCATATACCATGTTGAATTCCTGACCCACACACCCTATATGCCATGTTGTACCCCAGGCATCTGCACTGTACATGCCATATTGCATTCCTGATCTGCTCACTCTTTACGCCATGTTGCATTTCTGCCCCATGCACTCTATACGCCATGCTGTACTTCAAGAATCTGCACTCTGTACACCAGGCTTTATCAACCTTTTCAACACAGAGGAACCCTTGAAAAAACTTTATGGTTTCAGGAAAACACTATGAAAATTGCTATATCAGTGGTGTAGCAGTGGGAAATTATCTTAGGTGCAGAAATTGCTCATTGTTTAAGGAACCCCTAGCAACCTTTGGAGGAACCCTAGGGTTCCATGGAACCCTGGTTGAGTAACCCTGCTATGCACCATGTTGTATTCATAATCTGCTCTTTGTATACACCATGTTGTATTCCTGACCCTGTGATGATGTAGTTCTAGCACACACATAGGGTGGCTTTGGGGGAGGAGGAGAGTTTTCTATTGTACTAATGGCATGCTGGCTTTACCTCTGAACTGGTGAGTAAGAGGAGGAGATATGCTCTTGTACGAAATTGACAGATGACTTAAAATACCCTAAATATATTCAGAACTGTGACTTAAAAATACCCCATTTTTTATGGACATATTTCAAGTAGCCTCTTTAACAAGTTAGAACCACACTGGCTTAAATTTCTGTTCAGTAATTATCCCCTGCTATGCTCTTTGGCTGCAGAGTGGCAACAGGGACACTGTCTGGGGGAAAATTCAGAAAAACACACTTGCTATACTCTGCTACTCTGCATCTTTCACTACATAGCCTGTATGGTTATCATTGATGCAGATGAGAGATGGGGACATGTTGGTCATTCCACTGTTCTGCACACAATATTCATGGACATACCCCTGCTGCCTTGCATGAGTTAGCAATATATTTCCCAACATAACTAGGCATCAGAAATATAAATGTAACTTTATTTAGGTGGCTACAGATCAGCATTTACTACTTTGTTTTTCATATCTAATGTAAGTGCAGTTTTAGAGCGTATGTTTCCAATAGTCATACGTAGCTGACATATGAAGGTATTCAGAGCACTCTGTTTCAGTGTTGTTAGCTTCTGCAGAGCTATTAGAAAAGTGCACTAGTCCAAATTTAGGCTGCAAAACCATTAGTACTGATTGATGGGATTGAAAAATTCTCTAGAAATGTATTCAAGAGAACAAGACTGTTCTCAATGAACATCAGTTCCTAATTGACAACTTGGCCTCCATATAATTTAGTTGCTATCTCAGTGATTTAAAATCTTACATTTTCCACTCTTACAAATTCCATTGATATTAATAAGTTCAAGAGAAACTTAACTATGTAACAGACAACTTAGCTGAGCTGAAGAAAGGAAAGCTAATTTTATTCATCTCATCCGTCTCTTCTATTTCTTTTATATATTACAAATTAAACTGTATGTGCATATGCCTGGGCGTATTAAGGGTTTATATTTACATATTTGTTAAAACAAAATGCACAAGACTTTTTCTTCTAATACGGTGGTGTGCAGATCATTTGCAGGAACTGTGAATTATTACTTTGGTTCAGCATGAGTGCAGTAAGATGAAATGTACCTCATCTGTAATACACTGTGTAGACTAATATCAGCTTCTTTTTCCCTATATTGCAGTCAGATATTGATCTAGTAAAATGGTACCATATTGGAGCTGTCTGTTGTGGTATTCATCATGCTGTCATATCCCCATGGCCCTTGAGTTATTAGAAGCTAGCATTGAGAGAGTACTGTCATTATGCATGGTGCACAGCTTCTACGACATGTCATTAGTCCAGTAGTTAAGTGTTGCTTTTTTGATTTTCAAATAACATGTATAGACTCTTTCATCATTATAGTTAAATTCATTCATTTATAGTTGCTTGTTTTTGTGTAAGTGTTGGATTACAAAGAAAAAAAACACACTGCAAATTTGGACAATGGGGGATTTACTAAAACTGGAGCATTCAGAATCTGGTGCAGTTATACATAGTAACCAATCGGCTTCTAACTTCAGCTTGTTCATTTCAGATTTGACAATAAAACCTGGAAGCTGATTGTTTTTTGTCCACAGCTGCACTAGAATTTGCATGCTCCAATTTTAGTAAATCTCCCCAAATGTGTACTTTATATACGTATTGCTAGTAATTTTATAAATTATATCAAATTTAAACTTTTATTTTTCCTTAATGATTTGCAGATCCCATACAGATCCAGATCCCCACAGATTTGCAGATCCCTATATTGAAACATCCTCCTAACTCTTATCTGAACTAACTATCCCATACATTTGTGCATTAAATCATAACATCCCCCCTACCACCACCACCACCAACAACACGTAAAAGCTTAAAAGTCTAAAAGCTTAAACCTTGAAGCAACAATTTTATTTGGCAATGTTTACAGAAATCTCAACCAAACATAAACTATTTAGCCTATAAACAGGTCACCAATGCATACGCAGTAAACAAAAGCTCTGCATAAAGCATAACTAAACTGCATCCGAACATGACAAACTTAAAACACTTTTGATTCAATTTTTAATATTCAAAGCAAACTCACCCATCCATTCATGTCTCCATGTTTTAGTTTGTTGAGAAATTACTTTGAAAAACACCCCCTAGCATTTCTGGCTGCGCCCATCTTAAGTTAGGGCAGGTGATTCATGTAGAATTTATTGGAATTCATCTGCCCTTAGCTCAGGCGTGCAGACAGGAGGGTGTGTTTAGCTGAGAAACCCCTCCTCCTCTCCTGAAGAATTCTCTGACAACATTTGCCTAGGCCTGTGAACCAGGATGTAACTGAAGAAATATAAAAAAAAAAGCTTAAAACCAGTAAATATGATATACATTCCTATCTATTTACTAATGCTATCAGCATAAGGATTAAAATAGCTCATGCTGATTGAGAGAGTTTAGTCTGTCATCAGAGGCCCAGTTATTCTGGGGTGCTGCCATCTTGCTTGTTACCCCGACATACAGAAGAGCCAGACCAAGCCTTGAAACCAGGCTTTCAATTGCAGCATACAAGTTACAGACATCGCTGCCGTTCCTGTGACAGTCATATGTCATATCTTTCTGTATACATCCCTGACCAGGGTTAGTAGTCATAGAGTTAAAACCAGATTTTAATGGACTTATATAAAAAAGGCAAAATGTTCATATCAGTAACAGAGCTGCTCTGCAGCACATACAGCATACTATCATTACAGGTATTATGATGCAGAGTTACCAGAATACAGTATATTTTATAATGGTCTTTTACCCCTTTTGCCGAATGCTGAAATTTAGGCAAAGAGCGGAAAACTGCACCATCCTTGTTAGACCAATCCCTGATTCACTTGTTCCTTTAGAAAATCCCAGCTTGAGTATGGGGAGTTTCTGTATGCCCCTTGCCCACCCTGCATGTTCACCACAGAATGCATAGCATTGCCACTCTGTGAAAAGAAAGTGGAAAAATAACAGTTCTTCTGGCAGGATCAATAAGAAATGTAACTGTAATAACCCCTTAATGCCTGAAGGTTAAAAAAAGAATCCTAATGCCTGAACCCAGTTTTGCACCTTTGGCTTTTTTTGTAAACTGTACATATCAATGCAACTATGTAATCAAGGTACATTATACCCTGACGTTTGAGGATAAATTGAACCTTTATTTGGTCATAAATGTTAATGTCTAATAGTAAAGAAAAAACATTTTTTAAACTTGTGCTTGACCCACCAAAAATTAATTCTCCAACTCCACAAATGTGTGCCTAAATAATATACAGGGGCATATTTACTGCAAGGCAAACAAGGCGTTTGCCTTGGGTGGCATTTTTTAGGGGGGCGGCGCTGCCCCCCAGAAGAAGAAACTCACGTGGCAGGTTAGGGGACCAGTAGAGACACTGCCTGAGCTCTGCCATGGGATCTGAGAGAGGCTGCGGGCTTCTGGAGGGTGTAGGTAGAGGCCAACTCCAATTCCCGCACAAGGGCAACACTGGGGATGGCTAGCCACTTTCATTCCGGAGAGGTGCAGGTCAGTGCTGGAAGAATGCATCTGTGTGTCTGTGGGCCTAGGGATGGCCGGCTGCTTTCTCTCTCTCTCCACTCTTTTTTTTTTGGAGTGTCCGATTTTTGTGTTGCCTAGGGCAGCACAAACACCTAATACACCAGCGGTGATATACAGTATGTGTATATTATTTGCTGTTTGTACCTGTAGTAGGTTAAAAAAACAATAGCACACCTTTTTATTCTACCTTAAACACACTACTACTAAATATATTCTTTTTTTAAACCTACCTAAAACATACTGTCCCTGACTTTTGGACATAATCTTGATCTAGCTATTCTTTATTTATCTATTTATTTACACACAGTTTTTTTTACATTCTTCTCTGCCTAGGAGAATAAGATATGATATTTGTTTTCTCTCTATTCAGAGGGAGAAAGAGAGTTCAGCGTTGGTTTTACAGAATGATCATTGTGATAGCCAATCACAGGCTATCAAAGCGATCGTGAGATCAGAAGCCGGTCCCCCCGGCTCCCAGTTGTTAGTACGTGACCCAGAGCTGTCGTGACAGCTCGGTCTCTGTGCGGGGAGCATGCAATGGAGTGCACTTCCAGTACAAATGTCAGTGCGCATATATGCCCAATTCCATAACTCTGCATATATATGTGAAGCTGGACGCAGGGACACAGAAAAGCAAAAACTGTTGCCTCAGTGGTAGTGACAGACAGTGACATTAAAGGCATTGCTGTAGTTCCATTTAAAGTGGTATTAAACTCAAAACCAAAATTGCAGCTTACCAATCATTAGATGTGGTGGCTGCAACAGTTTTAATTTCTTAGGCTTTTCCCCTCTGGTTTCACCTGGTGATCTGGCTAGTAACACACCTTCTGTATTAGAGTGCCTCTAATCTGTATGATTGAGCACCAGGGGCACCTTTTGGTCAGTAGCATTGTCATCCGTGGGGGGGGAAGTGGAGTTTTGGGCCTCTTTTACACGGGCAGTTGTTCTGCCGCTTGAAAATGCAGGTTTTTTTATTTTGAAATTCCAACACTCCTGGCACAGAGATCACTTGCGTTTGTATATTGTGTTTATCTGCGTTTACGTGGCTGCGTTTAGCTGCAGTATTAAATTCCCTTCTTTTCTATAGCAGCTGTTTACTTATTTTTTCTTTGTACTGTGATTAACCGCGTTTATGAACAGATAGCTGCGGTACATCACTCCTAGACGCTGCATCTTTTTTTTTCCTAAACGCATAAAACCGTATGTTATGAAAACATTGCTAAACGCAGTGTGTGAATGGAGCCATAGGGATGCATTGTCTGCATTTAGCTGCAGTAAATAAGTTCCTCTAACCGCAGCTAAAAGCTGAAATCTAACAGCCAGTGTGAAAGGGGCCTTAGATGTACTAGCAGATTTAAGTACACTAAAAAATTGAAGCCAAATTCCAGTTAATACTAAGCAGTCACAGCATACATAATACAGTAATAGCTCGGTTTACGAATTTAATTTGTTCTGCGGGATTTTGGTATAGCAGAAAATTCGTAAACCGAAACACTGTTTCCCATGGGAATGCATTGAAAAGCAATTAATCCGTTCCTGAGGTCAGAAAAAAGTCAAACACATGTCTTTTATCTGTTCAAAACTCTTTATAAAGTGCACTTTTTAAAGGCATTAATACTGTATAGGGACAGGATTACTCAAGCAATAACATGTCAAATATCGAACTTTAAATTTTAAAGCACACATAATCTTTTAAAACATGGTAAACTTTTCAAACAATTTCAACACTCTCTGGAGGAGGAGCAGAGCAACTGGGCAGCACTAATACAAGCAGGTTCTTCTTCATGTCTGGGCTGTTTTAATAGGAACCTTTCCATTGTCTACTGCCTCCGGCACCTTTTCGGCATTCCTCGGAAAGGGGACATGACGTCGGTGTCAAAACTGTTCACAAGTCTCTGGGCTAGAGCCTTAGCTGGGTGGTGCTGCTGTACAAAAGCCTGTAGGTTTACCCACAATTGGCATGCCTCCTTGAGTTCCCTGGAAGAGAGCTGTTCCTCACTTGTTTCCTCCTCCTCAAATGAGACCCGCTCCTCCATCACTTCCTTCTGCTGTTCCACCAGGTCCTCAGTGGTTAGCTCACGGTTGTGTATCTCTTCCATCAGCTCGCAGACATCTTCCTCAGTCACCTCCAGCCCCATGGTCCTCCCCAAGGAAACAATCTCCTTCAACACTGTTGACTCTGGTGCAGGTGCAGAAGCATCGGAATCAGGTGTCACAACACAGTCTGGCCACAGGTTGCGCCAAGCTGAATTTAGGATTCTATGGCTGACCCCGGCCCAGGCAATGGTGACAATCTGCAGGCAGCTCACGATATCAAAATGGTCTCTCCAAAATTCATGGAGGGCGAGGCTTGATCGACCTGTCATCTCAAAGCATCGCCGGAAAAGCTCCCTTGTGTAGAGTTGTTTAAAATTGGAGATGACCTTCTGGTCCATTGGCTGGAGTAGTGGGGTGGTGTTAGCCGGAAGGAACACGACTGTGATGAAGTTAAAGTCCTCCAGCAAGTCTTCCTCGAGGCCTGGAGGATGAGCAGGAGCATTGTCCATGAGCAGCATGGCCTTGAGCGGCAGGTTATTGTCGACAAGGTGCTGCTTGACAGCAGGACCAAAAACAAGATTGACCCACTGCACAAACAAGAGGCGTGTGACCCAAGCCTTTGGGTTGGACCGCCACAAAACGCTCAACTGCTCCTTCTTCGCCTTGTGTTTCTTGAAGGCCCATGGGTAGACATGGTAGACGAGCAGGGGCTTGATCTTAAGGTCACCACTGGCATTGGCGCAGGAGGGGGAGACGGTCCTTCATCGGCTTGTGGCCAGGCAATGAGGTCTCCTCTTCCGTGATGAAGGTACGCTTTCGATTCCTCTTCCAGAAGAGTCCAGTCTCGTCGCAGTTGAAGACCTGCTGAGGAATGTATCCCTCTGAAATCATGACCTCCAGGAACTCTGTAGCAAATTCCTCAGCTGCAGCAACATCAGAACTTGCGGCCTCTCCATGCCTGACCACGCTGTGGATGCCAGATCTGGTCTTGAATCTTTCGAACCACCCCCTGCTCACCTTGAAGCCTTCAGCATCGGCTGACATTCCTGGCTGTTGGCTGATGAGGTCAGTGTGCAAGGCCTTGGCTTTTTCGCAGATGATCTCCTCAGTCACTGTGTCCCCTGCACGCTGCTTCTCTTCAATCCAGAGCAGGAGCAACTTTTCGACTTCCTCCAGAACAGGAGGCCATTGCTTGGAGACCCTGGTGACTCCCTTGGCTGCATCTCTCCCAGTTATCTTCTCTTTCATCTTTAGGATGGTACCGATTGTGGATGCACTCTTTCCATACTCTTTGGTGTGGTCAGTCAATCGCATTCCTCCTTCATGCTTCCTGACAATTTCTTTTTTGACCTCAAGCAGAATCATCTCCTTCTTCCTCTTCCCAGCTTCCACTGCTTTCTTGGGTGCCATGACACCACAGTCACTAAGTGAGCAGAAAATAAAAAAAATGCTGTACTGTACACCCACACCCAGTCCAAGAGCCCCAAGTCTATCAGTAGCAGGCATGCACAGCACATGAGCTGACATGGAAACCACCCCACAATGCAAAACACACAGTAGCAGGCATGCACAGCACATGAGCTGGCATGGAAACCACCCCACAATGCAAAACACACAGTAGCAGGCATGCACAGCACATGAGCTGGCATGGAAACCACCCCACAATGCAAAACACACAGTAACAGGCATGCACAGCACATGAGCTGGCATGGAAACCACCCCACAATGCAAAACACACAGTAGCAGGCATGCACAGCACATGAGCTGGCATGGAAACCACCCCACAATGCAAAACACACAGTAGCAGGCATGCACAGCACATGAGCTGGCATGGACACCACCCCACAATGCAGAACACATAGTAAAAGACATGCAAATGACAAAGCTCACCTCCCTACCTTTCCACAGACTCCAGCATGCATGGTACTAAACCTCCCGGGTGCAACACCGACTCCAGCATGCACAGTGCTACTGTGTAAACCTCCCAGGCGCAACACAGACTCCAGCATGCACGGAGATATAAACCTCCCAGGCGCAATACATCCTGGGGAAACTTGCTTCGTATTGCGGTAAAAATTTGTAAACTGAGGCATTATTATCAATGGATTTTCATTTGTAAACCAAAATTTCTGTTAACCGAGGCGTACGTAAACCGAGGTATTACTGTACTAAGCAGTCACTGCAAACAGTTTTTTTTTTTTACTTTTTTGATAAATGTGTTATATAAATAAATACAAGCTGATTGTTGTAAGCACCCCTGGTGCCAGTGTTAAATGATTTGTCTCATCCCTGCACCTAATACATTCAGCTGGAGAGCTTGTTCTTTTGCAAAACAACAAATTTATTGGCCAGATTACCAGATGAAAATAAAAGAAACAAAGCATAAAAAAGGAAACAAATGTAGCCATCACATCTAAGAAATGCAAGTTGTAATTGCATGAATCGAAAGTTGCAATATAATAAATGTTTGCTTTGTGGTTTAATACCACTTTAAACGTTATAGCTTTTACAATGCTAGGGTTCTATAAGCCATTCTTAGTTATTGGATGCAGGCTAGAGAAAATAACAGTTTCTGAATGCATGTCAGAGTTATAATAATACTATTGTGTGATATTACTATATTAAACACCTCTGAACCCCAGCTGGTAGACTTGATCATCAAGGCCAATCTAGTGTGAACTTCAAACAAAACAGCCAAAACAATAAGTGAACCTATATAAACCTCTTACAGTGAGATCTCTGGGTATTGCATTTGTCTTATTTTCCTTTCTTTTCATTTTTTTTTCACTTGGACATTATTTAAAATTAGAACCTTGTTTTATGCGCAAACGAACCATATTTCAACATCTGCCTGCTATTTATAACATTAGTTACAAATGTGAGCCAAGCTTTCTGTACTATTTACATTTCATTAAAAATTAAAAAGAAAGGAAAAACATAAACACCAGATAAGTTTTGTTTGATGGTTAGGAGTTTGTGATTACTAAAGCAAGTTTTAATTAATGTTAACTATCTAGAGCTTCCTGTTTAATTTATATGTTAACAATTGCTTGTCCAAATTACTATCTGCTTACTTGTGGTTAAATAGAATAAGAGGTCACTGAAGATACTTAGCTCTTCTTTGGCTGGTTTTTGGTTGACAGATCAGCTCTTCTGGCTGTATCTAAATCAGTGCCGGGTCTAGTATGTCTGATCTGGGGGTGCAGTTAAAAAAAAGACAGAGGGCATAATGTCAGTAGTGTGACAGGGATGCATGAAACCAGTATTCCCTGTTCATTCGGCACACTTTTGCACCACAGAGTCATAACCTGGAAGTAACTTATCTTACAGATAGTGCAGAGGTGGTGCAGGAGTGAACTGGGAGTGCTGTCATTAGTTTAGGGTGATTAAACAGAACCTGTGCCCCCTTATATCAGGTGCCCCTAACAGAGTCCCTCCTTATATCAGAAGTTCTTCTCAGAGTTCCTCCTTACATCAAAGTTCCTATAACAGTCTCTCTTTACATCAGAGTGCCCCCTTACATCAACTGTCCCCATCAGAGTGCACCCTTACATCAACTTCCCCCATCAAAGTGCCCCCTTTACGTCAATTGCCCCCCTCAGAGTGCCCTCTTACATCAACTGTCCCCATCAGGTCTCATGGATTTGTGGATTCACTCTCAGATGTCTGGGGGTGCACAGCTAAAATCTGGGGGGGGGCATAGCCCACCTCAGCACCCCCTAGATCCTGGCCTGATCTAAATCCCCCTGGGTCTAGATTTTAACAAGGCTGCCCAAGATCTTCTTGTTGGTAACATGACCAAAACATCACTTGTATACATAATGCCTCACATAACAAACCAAACTTGTAATCATGAAAGCTAATAATATACACATCATGGTAATGTTTCTATAGGGGACATTCATAAAGCAGAACTGGGCTCCCAAAGTTATTAGGCCCAGTAGTGGTGGCAACCTTCGCTAATCCTCTGTCCGTGTTGGTATTTCACTGAGCTTTTTTGTGAAAGCATGGTAAAATTCCTCACCCTCTTATATCTTTAGTGTACATAATAGAATAGAAACTACACACAACGGTGTCTGGCTTGCATTGCTTGATAGTAACATAGTTACAGTACAACTCCCACTGTACCAGAGTAGACATTTTAATGAGCCCTTAAACTCAATGCTTACATGTGGTGACATTTCCAGTAATCCTCACTATGAGCAAGACAAGTTGAATTCCTTGTATTCACAGACATATGTGGTGGGAAGAACAGTGAGAAGAGTAGCGAAAATTACGCTATAAAGTGTTGATGTCCTTTTGCACCATCTGTGATGACATCATATCTACATCTGTGCCTGCTGAAACAAAAGTCACAACTGATGGCTGCCCAACCATGGCTGGCCCTATGGCCAACAGGTCAGATGGGTCCCTTCAGAGTCTAAAGAGGCACACAGGTTTTCAGTTATCTGCACATGTCACTTTTATATAATTGGTATGACTTTTCGTCATATTAGCACTTTTACTAACTAATCGCTACATTTAAAGTAACTTAATGTTGGATACTGGTAGCGCCAATTTCAATCAGTGGTTTCTTCCATTCCTTATGTCACTACAGGAATAAGCAAAGTGAATATTTGCCAGCACACCTTGGATCTTCAGTTAAGTTCAAAGGGCTTTTATTGAAGAAAGATCGCATGACAGAGTAGTGCAATGTTTTAGAGGCATTGCAGGGCCCCTTCGTCAGGTATGTGATGATAACATAAAAACAAAGAGGGCGAAACATCTGGCGCATTACCTTAAAACAATATGCTAAAAAATATAAGAGACAAAGTCTTTGTTCAGAGGAAGGGGACAGAGTCCCCGAAATGCGTCAGCAGCTTACACCATCTTGTCTCCAGTTGGAGGTGGAGAGCGGTCCACATTGTGTGTTTTTTCAACCACATGCCAATTGCTCACTTGCTTTGTGAATATTACCTTTGTCTCTTATATTTTTTAATACATTGTTTTAAGGTAATGCACCAGGCGTTTGTGCCCCCTTTGTTTTTATGTTTTTGTGCAGTGTTGGATTTCTGCGGTCTGAGGAGGGCTGCACTGCCATTTCTTTCCAGTCCTGGTTGTGAAAGGTCCATGGGATCACACCTAGAGTGACGGTGTCCATTTCTGAGTGTCAAGTGTCAAGTCTGACAATTTTTTCACTTGCAGGTATGTGATGATGCCTGACGAAGGGGTCCTGCTTAGCTCTGAAACATTACTCTGTTTGTCGTGATCTTTCTTCAATAAAAAAATGTTTGGACTTAATTGAAGATCCATGGTGTGCTGGCGAATATTTACAATATGTTGTGCATGCTTCAGTATCCAGCCGGTGGTTGCTGCAGTAACCAGTACTTTTGAGAGCACATTTCAGGAATGTGTACAATGGGAATACGGACTGTTAACTATAGGAAGAAGGACCCATAGAAGCTTATGGAATCCTCTGCATACATGTGGCCAGTCGAAGTAAGATTTCAGACATGGGATGTATAGGTTGGGATTGGCATGAGAAGGTGGATTACTTTTGTTAAGGGGGCTAGGGCAAGAAGGATAATTGTACTTTATGTGAAAGATCCCAGTAACTGTCTGTGTAATGTTTCTCCTGCCTTCCTATAACAGAAAAAACAATAACAAGACAGGGCGAGTAGATTTGAGAAGGAATCAGAACTGCTATATGCTCTCATAGCCAGGGCCATGGATATAGGGGTACCACCAGTCCTCCTGTATGGGGCCCAAGCCAGCAGGGGGGCCCAGGTAGCTGGGTGAATTGGATGTGGGAAGGAAGGGTGATGTACACAGTGTGGGGATGATTATGGAATGGAACTGATCCCTTGTATGACTCTTTCTGCAGCAGCTGAAAGCTGTCTTCTGCTCTCCCTCTGTCTGGCTTTCAGCTGCTGTAGAGAGAGACATACAGGGGATCAGTTCCAGTGATTGCCCCCCCCCACCCCCACAGTGGTGGTGGGTTCCCTCTTCTCCTACCCACCATCAGCTGCAAGCACACAATGGGATCATTTAAGATGGAGAATGAGGGAAGGGTCCAGTAAATATATTTACCAGCCCCTTTATTTCTTGAATTAACAGAATGAGTGATTGGTACCGATTACTCACTGTGTTCATTCACAAATGAAGCATATTAAACTCTGATTTTTTTTTGGGGGGGGGGGGGTCGGCTGTCAGGTTGGCTGTGTGGGGCCCTGTGGTTTCTAACAGCAGCCCTGCTCATAGCACCATAGTAATCAGCACATAGTGACACATATTTCATCAATGCTTCCAACAAGACTTTAGACACTTTGCTGTATGTCTCAATTAACTTCTAGAGAAAAGAGAAAAATTGCTTTGGAAGTTTATTCAGCTATCTTTAAAGTTTTTGACTTTTGCTGCATGAGCAATGTTAGCATTCCTTTTTTACAGAAAGGCAGAATTTTGTGTTTGAGAAGCTGAGCTCACTACGCCACAGTGGCTAACTAGCTTGTGTTTCTAACTACCATCACTAGAGTTGTTGAACCATGACACTACCTGCGTGGAGTTTGGATGTTCTCCCTGTGCTTGTGTGGGTTTCCTCCGCAAAGTCTGGTTTCCTCCCACACTGCAAAGACATGCTGGTAGTTTAATTGGCTCCTGCCCTAGTATGTGTATGTATGAATTTGAGTTTGGGACCTTAGATTGTAAGCTCCTGGAGGGCAGGGGCTGATGTGAATGTGCAATATATATGTAAAGCACTGCGTAAATTGATGTTGCTATATACATACCTGAAATAAATATAAAAAAATTATATTTTCCAGAAAAGGTAATAATGGACATTATTGTTTTTGTGTTGGGAAAAACATCTTAGATTTTCAAAGAACTAAGTGAGCTTCTACCATTTTACTACAAACATCTTTAGCATTTTGTTGGCAGGATGTTTGATACGAGTTTGTTTCTATTATGTATGGCCAATTCCATGTCAGCAGTTTTCCTTCCAGGAGTGATTTATCATTTGATCCAGAATATAGTATTTCAAACTCAATGTGATTAAAAATGAGGGTAGTCTGTCTCACGCCACACTTCTCTTCTATCAAAATAAAGAGCGAGTTGTGTTTTTATTTAGTACTAAATAGATACATTTTTGTTCCCCTTTCGGACATTCTGAACAATGCAGCGAGAGGCCTCGGGTGAATTTACTGATCAATGCTTATTACATTGTGCTGCGTGTACTACACTGTTATTTATGAACCTCCTTTCAAACCAAAAGTCTCGTTACATGAACTAGAGCTTTGTTAATACTCCCTGCTCTTGTCTGGATGCAGAAATGAAATACTGTATAAGATGTTGAGTACTATTACAATTTATTTAGTGACTGGTCAGGTAATGGGTTATGACAGATTAAAGCTTAACTTGGTAATAGTACTAATCTCTTCCAGTAGCTGAGATCTGCATGTCTATTAGTTTTGGCAGTGTTATCTCACAGCATTCTATTAAAAGAAAGGATGGGATATCTTATACCAGTTCCTTGTACCTTTAAAGATTCAAGTTCATTTTGTTACTAGAAGAAGGAGGGGAGAGAATAAAATCTGGAATAATATGTAAAAGGAACTTTGTTACCTTGGGCATTGGCTAACACCAGCATCTTGTCTCACTTCTACAAGAGACATTTTGGAAAGAATTCTGTTATTTGACTTTGGATGACCAAATATTTGAGTGAATAGTTAACTTTGGTGTAGGTTGCTGTGTAAAATTGGGTGTACCAAATTTTCCAAAGTTAAGTTTGACCAGGATATTTTCCCACTTGGTGCCCGTATATATAAAATTGTTCATCTTGATAAGCTATTCATTTTTTTAGGGCTAATCAAACATAACCTGATTAATTATTATTAGAAGCTTGCTATTATTATCAACAGATTGCAAGTTATCATAGGCTTGTGTCTTTTTGGGGGGAGGCTGGAAGCAAAAATATGTACCTCCCATGACCTTTGAATCATCTATCATTTCTCCAAGAATAAAGAGATAGAATTAAAAAAAAAGTGTAATTGTAATATAAACAACATACAAGTACCACACTTACAAACTCATTATATCAGAAGTATACCAACAAATTCTAAAGTAATCTGTTTGTATTAAATGGGATCCTTGAAATAGAATACAAGAATGCACATGCAATACTGTCCAGACGGTGACAATGACAAGATGATGATGATGAGCAGCAGCTTTGCTTGCAATACCACTGGGCCTGCCCCCGGGCTCCTTATTTACTCTGGGGAGCCTTATTGGCTGCTAACCAGGCTGGCTTTGCTTAGTACAGATCCCTCCCTTCAGCCTCTGTTGTGCTGGAGCTAAGACTGTTTACTGGTGTTCAAGAAACTGTGCCACGCTGCATACTCAGGTTTCTTGTTAGAGCAGCAACAGGAGGAGCCACTCCTCTGGAAGCTGAGGTCCCTCCCCATATGGAAGAAAAATATATTTGAAATATATTTTAAAAATATTCTTCCCAAATATATTGCCATATATTTGAAATGCTACCATTTTGGCCATATTCAATATATTTCAAAATATATTTAAATTAAAAAAAAATATATATATATATATATAAATATATATACTGCATGTTGAAATGTGTTTTTATTACAAAATATATGAAAAATATTTTTAAAAATACATTTCAAATATACAGTATGTCTTTAAAAGTACAAATCTACATTTTTGGAATGTATTTACAAATATATGTTAAAATATATGTAAAAATTACTTTTTTATGTTAAAAAAATGTGAAGAATATATTTTAAAAATATATATTTTTAAAAATATATCTTTTTAAAATATATTCTTCAGATTTTTTTTAAATTGTATAGTGTATGGCCAGCCTTAGTGTTAAGCATTATGTTAAAGTGGTTGTAAACCCTCACATATACCTAATGAAGTGACTGGCCTCAGCTGATACACAGAGATGAAACAAATCCTTCGACATAAGGTGCACCTGTGTATCTATAATCTTCTCTTCTCTACAGTTATTCAAAGTGCTGAATTTTAAAGCTTGCTGAGAGTTCAGAAAAAGGGGGCAAAGAGCTGAAGTTACACTCTGCAGAACTCAGGAGATCTCTGAGAACCGACTGGAGGGAAGAGTCACCCCCACCTCCACACAGCTCACAGGAACAGAGCTGAGGCTGTCAATCTGTTGGAGGTCCCTCCACTGTCACCATTTTTCTCTTGGTGTCAGCAAAACTTGTCAGAAGTGATTCATGAGGAATGAAGAAACAGAAAGAAATGACAATTAGTGATCTGGATTGAGACAAGTGAACTCTATAGAGGGATATACTTTGTTCATATATTTAATGTCTGAGGTTTACAACCACTTTAATGGTTATATTAGGGGTAATGTTTGTGTGAAGTATTGGGTAGATAAAGTTTGGGGTTATAAAAAGAGTGGAATCATGTCCCTGGGTATGCCGTGCAGCAGAGATCTGTAAATGATAAGGTTAGCTATCAAACGCTATCTTTTTTTTTTTTCAAGCTGTTTGCCAGGAGTTTTGTTTTATATCTGTCAGATCTGCTGCACCAGGTCAAGAACACATACTATGGTTTAGCTCAGAAGGACTACCCTTTGTAAGTTATAGAGGTTATAGGTGGTATTTTACAGTTACCATGAGAGACCTAGTTGGTGAGCACTATGTAAAAAAGACCACTGGGCATAATGTGGATTCTAACTGACTAAACACTCAAGATTCCAACATTGTAGCAGATGGGAACACCACTGATATCTCGATGACTAGTACCTTCATGCTTTAGATATGCAAACATTTCAAGAAAGCGGCAGAGCTCCTGCTGTAAGTTGTAGCCCTGTTCCAGTTTAGTGAAACAGTGTTGGCTGTTCACTCACTATATGACCTTAATGGATATCACATTAAAAGTGCATGTTTTAAATTAGATTTTTTTTCTTCTTTTTATGTGATGACATTTTGCATTAAAAATAATTTAAGCCTACTTCTTTCCTGTCCGTTTACAAATAAAAAAAAAAAATAGTTACACAAGGCTGGAACTGCTTGCTCAGTGTTCACAGAGCTTATTTCACGCACTCTGCCTGTTTCCAAAGTGGAACAGTGTGTGACGTTACATAAATAAAGATATCCATAGACTTCATCTCTCTAGTTTCTCTGGCAACAACAATTAGACTAATCTGCACAGAACAGGGACAAGTGATGACTCTATTTACAGCAGAGTGTGTCATGTAAAAAAAGTGTAAACAACATTTCTCTGTTCGTGACATAAAAAAAGTAAAAAGATTAATATATAGAAAACATATCATATATAAAACATTATGTATATTTATAAAAATTAAACATGTTAAAGAAACATATTAGCCGGACAGCATATGCAGGAGAAGAGTGCAGAGGGCATGCCAGTAGGCTGTTTGTGCAGGATAGAAGTGCAGAGGCTACAATAGTGGGCAGTATGTGCAGGAGAGGAGTTTGGAGGGTATTACAGAAAGCAGTAGAAGCAGGAGAGAAGTGCAAAGGCTACAATGGTGGGCAGTATGTGCAGGAGAGGAGTTTGGAGGGTATTACAACAAGCAGTACATGCAGGAGAGAAGTGCAGAGGCTACAATGGTGGGCCGTATGTGCAGGAGAGGAGTTTGGAGGGTATTACAACAAGCAGTACATGCAGGAGAGAAGTGCAGAGGCTACAATAGTGGGCCGTATGTGCAGGAGAGGAGTTTGGAGGGTATTACAGCAAGCAGTACATGCAGTAGAGAAGTGCAGAGGCTACAATAGTGGGCCGTATGTGCAGGAGAGGAGTTTGGAGGGTATTACAGCAAGTAGTAGAAGCAGGAGAGAAGTGCAGAGGCTACAATAGTGAGCAGTATGTGCAGGAGAGGAGTTTGGAGGGTATTACAACAAGCAGTACATGCAGGAGAGAAGTGCACAAGCTACAATAGTGGGCCGTATGTGCAGGAGAGGAGTTTGGAGGGTATTACAACAAGCAGTACATGCAGGAGAGAAGTGCAGAGGGTCTAGTAGTGGCAGTGTGTGCAGGAGAGGAGTTTGGAGGGTATTACAACAAGCAGTACATGCAGGAGAGAAGTGCAGAGGGTCTATTAGTGGCAGTGTGTGCAGGAGAGAAGTGCAAAGGTTATAATAGAGGAGAGTACTTACAGGAGAAAACTGTGACTGGTATGACAGTGGTAGTATGTGCAGGAAAGAAGTGCAGAACATAGTTCAGTGCAGGAACAGTGCAGAGGCCACGGTAGTAGCCAGAGAGGAGTGTAATACAGCTGGCAGCATGTGTAGAAGAGGAGAGTAGAGCATATGATAGAAGCCAAGATATACAGAAGAGGAGTGACTGTGAAAACGATGAAGAGGAATACATGCAGGAGAGTGAGATATGTGCAGGAGAGTAGTGCAGAGGGCCTGGCATAAATCAGAATGTAGAGGAGTCTGGAGGGTCTGGCATAGGGTGGTATTGGGGGAATCGGAGTGTAGAGGGTCTGACATAGGATAGTATGTAGAAAAATGCAGAGGGAATGACAGCAAGTGGTATGTACAGAAGAAGAGTCCAGAGGATTTGGTATGGGGCAGTATGTGCAGGAGAGGAGTGTAGAAGGTCTGACATAGGGCAGTATGTGCAGGAGAGGAATGCAGAGGGGGTGACATAGGGAAATATATAGAAGAGAGGGTTGCAGAGGGTAAGGTGGCACTAGCATTTACAGGAGAGGTGGAATTCTGAAGGTATTAAGTTTGAAGGTATGTATAGGAGAGGAATGCGAAGGACATGACAGTGGGCAGTCTGTGCAATAGAGGAAAGTGAAGGTTCTGATAGTGGGCAAGAAGGACATGCAGAGGATTTGAAAGCATGTAACATGTGCAAGGGAAGATTACGGGAGCATTAAAGCAGCCTGTGGGTAAAGAAGTGGAGTATGGATGGTTTAATGATGGGCAATGTGTACAGGAGAGGAAGGCACAGGTTCTGACATGGGCAGTATTAGAGAAAAGCAGTGCAGAGGGTCTAACATGGGGCAGCATTTGCAGGAGAGAAATGCAGAGGGTCAGACATGGGCCATTATGTAAAAGATATCAGCGCTGAGGGTATGACAGTTGATAGTATGTATAGGAGAGCAGTTTGGAGGGTCTGGCATGGGTCAATATTTGCAGGAGGTTGTCATTCGGCACAATGTATAGGAGAGGAGTGAGTAGGATATGATGGTGCACCGTATGTATAGGAGAAGAGTTTGGAGGATATGTAAATGAGAGTACTTGTGAGGAAACAATAGTATGTATAGGGGAGGAGTTCTGATGTAATTATGTGGGAAGTGTGTAGAGGAGAGCGGAGTGTCTGATATGAGACAGTACTGTATATACAGAAAAACAGTGTGTTAGTCTGAGGGTGGGTAATATGTGCAAGAGAGGGGTGCTGGAGATATGGCATGGGGCAATATGTACAGGAGAGGAATATTTTTTTTTTGGCTGACAAGTACTTTATATGGATACATCATAAGTCTCTTAAATACCTGATATCTCACCTGTGACAATCAGATACAGATTGGAGACAGGGAGTCCCCAATTGGTGTCTGAGCACTGACAGCCTGCAAGTGAGAACCTGGAAGTGCTCCACACTGAGCATTTGCAAGTTTTCTGGTTACAAAGGAGACTGGTCATCAGTATCAGCATCCTGATTGACTCTCACTGCAGGATGATCGACTATCACTGACAGCCCAACTGTGCACATAGTGCTTGCAGAGCCTCTGTCCTGTATATTATGGAGCTGCCATGAGACTTCAAGAAGATACTTGTGGGACATTGCTGGAGAGGAGGTAGGACATGTCACTTTAGAGTGTTGAGGTGTCAAGGAAGGAGTTGGGAACACTTTTGCAATCTTTTGCAAACTGATTGGCTCACTCTTGTAAGCCAAATAAGACATTATTTTCATTATTTGCTATTAATTGTGTGCATGCTATATTAAGCTTGCATTTTATTCAGTATGTTAAATTGAGTTCATTTTATGGGATTTTTTTTCCAGTTTGTTAATAATCACACCATCACAAAAAACTATTTTATGAAAAATAAAACTGGCCTACAGTAATTTAAATGGCAGATGGATATATCTTATTTTATTTATTTCTTATATGTATTACAATACTAATTCTAAATGTTTTTTTAATTAATTTCCTATAGCTGTTTCTCCTTTTCCAGAGAATCACAGAGGAAAAGAGTTGCAATTTCTTTCAATTAAAAAAAAATGGGTCATTTGATTTTGCTTTGTTCTAAAAGAGCCATTTTCTGTAATTTTTGCTATCTGGTGTACATCTGTGTCTGTTTGTGTTCAACATTTTAATAAACTCCTTAATCAGTTAATGTGTTCATACATTTTAATTTAAACACTTCGGAAGACCGTATATTAAATTTAGCACCTGATCACATGTAGATTGGAAGATATCCAGTTTTTTTTTTCTTGTAAGGACCACTCTTTCCTTGTACACTACTGAAATTAAGATTGTCTCCCAGGAGAAGTCAATTAAATTATGACAGTATGTTACATGTGCAGTAAAGGATCTGGATTATTTGCATATTCTGCCATTGTTGTAATTAGAATAAAATATGTAAAATAAAAATGCTGTAAGAATATATCTTTATCATTGGTTCCCTCATCTGTATTACACATTAAATGAAACTTGCAAGACTAGCAGATAGAAAAGCATGCAGCTGTACATATCTTTTGTGTTATGGAAAACCATTCTAAGAACTTCCATGGGTACATTGGGTGTAATCTTTTCTAGGCAAGTGAAGATATAAAGGATCTTCATATGCTCTTCTGCTTTTGGCAGATACTTAAAATTCACACTTTGAACAGTTCTGTGTCAGGCCCTCCATTAAGACAGTGGAATAAAATTCTTGCAGGTCACTATTTCTCAGCAAATTTGGTCCAAATGCATTGCTACAAAATCACTAATAGGACAATTTAGTGGAACTTGTCATTTTTTTTCTCTAGGTCACTGCTTTTTTTTATAGGTTCAGCACAGAAATTTATCTTAATGAAAGGTTCACTTCAGATTTTTTCCTAGGCGATTTAGTGGTAAAAGTGCACATGTCCATGGATATGGCAGAAACCTTTTCACGCATTATTTTTAGGAGCGATGTTCAAAGTTCAGTGTACAGGACATGCAGGCAGGTAGGGAACTTTAATGCAGAAGATACATTGTGTGTCTTATCTACCTTAAAAATCCTGTCTGCTTGGCCATTTTTCCTCTAAAGTTCTGCTTTAAGCTGGCCTTACACTCTAGTAGAATTATGTCCAAAAATGTTTGTTTTAAGAATGTTTGTTTGATTTTCCATTGGTTAGTGGGTTCAAATTGGTGTTTGTTTTCAGTGATGAGAAAATTCTAAGAAGCAGGATAGAATTTTTTTTTCTAACAGTGAATGTTTTTTCCATTTGGGAAAGTTCATTCAGTCCAAAATTGAATGTTAATTTCAAGTATTTTCGAACATCATCAAATGTACTGATGGAAATTTATGCATGGATGTATGTCCAAATGTTCTTTCAAAATTCTGTTAGTTTATGGCCAGCTTTAGCTGCAATGTAGGCTAAAGGAAGGTCCATGACGTGGTTGTGCTGTATAGCAAAGTTGCCTGTGTAGCCCTCTTTTAGAGGGGTTATAAGAAATAGCCCTCTGCAAACAGGATACTGTAGGTAAATAAGAGAACCAGAGCTTTCGCTAAGTGCAAGAATGGGATTGATGATAATAAAGTTGGCAGTGCTTCCACCTAGGACTGGACCTGTGTGAACAGAGGGGATTCCCTTCCTAGGCAATTACCCAGTAATCTAATCAAAGTAATTGGGAGCAGAGGGACGACTGCAACCAGCATATAACATTAACTATAAGTATAGAGATGCACCTCAGTATAGCAAAAATACAAGCTTTATATAAGAAATGATTTTTAATATCACATACATCCACTGTACAAACAGGTATTATCAGCAGAGGGCCCAACAAGAGTCCTGGTGGAGTTGTGAACATATGCCTAGGTACTGTATATATATATATAGTTATTGATAAACATACTTCCAGATAAATGTTGCAGTGATGCAATGTGGCATCCGCCTTGGTGACCTGAAGATGAGATCAGTGGTTATAGGGTGACCATCCAGCCATTGTCCAACCAGCCTAAATTGCAGTTTCACACATTTAAACCGCGGTGTGGCACTGGAACTCAGTCAACTGTGTGGTTTA
Organism: Staurois parvus; assembly: GCF_062004578.1. Lineage (NCBI taxonomy): Eukaryota > Metazoa > Chordata > Amphibia > Anura > Ranidae > Staurois > Staurois parvus. The sequence continues at coordinate 767,717 of NW_028317803.1, forward strand.
ATGCACAGTTGTTTCTAACCTGACATCCACCTCTAACTACGAGAAGTGGCAATCGGATGCCTAACCTGGTTCTAGGCTATGATGGTTAATAAGCCCTAAGCTAAAACTAGCTATAGAATCCCAAACCAGAAAGGATGGGGTTAACTAAAATAACAAGATCTGTATATAAACTGTAATGTAAACTCCATTGCAATAAACAGGTTCATTTACCAATATACTGGAAGGTGACCAGTACACATATACAGTATCACAGACCTATCTATCTGGCACTGTGCATGTGAGATAATAACAATAGGACAGAGATAATTCTGTCACAAGGATAAGGAAGCACACTCAAGAAATTATGGCCAGCTGAAACACTTTTAGAACATAGGAATACATGTTCCTTCTGGTGTGAGTTTAGCATCATGGACAGGACATGTGGCTGTGACTTTCTCTCTCTCCACTTCCTCCTTCCGAGGTTTCTAAGCCATCTCACCAGAGACAGGAAGTGCTAATACATAATTATACATAGTTCTTTGATATTAGTAGCTAACAGTAGAGGGCAGCAGATCTCTACGCCTGCCTCACAGGTCTAGCTGACTGAATAACAAACTCTGTGGCAGAAAAAAACAGATCACATATATGTATTTAACTATGTATTTAGTTGTGTCCTGGAATTTGGCTTTCAAGCATAAGCAAAGGATAGTGGGAATTTTCATTTGTCTATGTGCATATTACCTACGGTCCTTAAAGTGTTACTAAACCCAGGACCCTGCATTCACTATATCTGGTCTCCCACGGTACACAGAGCATGGAAGTGCAATTATTTTAGTAAATATAAAATGCTAAATACCTTTTCTCCTCAGCAGTTAGAGCAGTCATGTGACTACTATCAGTGTCCAGCTGAGCACGTTAGGAGAAGTTTTAATTCTGCACTAGAAGGATGCAGAACCCCTGACCTCTGTCTGGACAGTGCTGATTGGCCCTGTGCTGATCACATGCACTCTCCCAAGAAAAAAAAAACCTCTGTAGCAATACACACCAAACTGAGTATGTGCAGAGTGTTTCCACACGATATGTCTTATCAGGAGATAAGAGGAGGACACTGGAAGAAGGGAAGGATCAGAGAAGTCAGGATCAAGCAGCGTTTTTACACAGTGCAAAGGTTTAACTCTTTAGGTTCCATAGTGAGTATAACAAGCATGCTTGTTATATACAGACTGATTTTACTGTTGTGGGTTTAGTAACATTTTAAAGGGTCAATATCAGATAAAGTAGAAACATTTTTTACTGCTACAATGAAGATAAGAGGAACATAATCATAAAGGTGGGATGAGAAAATATTGTGTATGCATGGCTTTATTTTGTAGGCCCAAAACAACATTTTTCTTTTTCCATTATTATGTTAGGATTGTGTTAAAAGTAATCTGGCATGCGTGAATATTTGTTCATGTTACCTGCCACAATATGAGCTTTTGAAATTTTGTCTTTTGATTACTTAGTTCAACGATCATGCAAAATGACCTGTTAATTTTCTTTTAAACATATTTTTCTATATTTTATCCTTATTATATGTGTTGTATCTCTCTTGTTGGATGTGGTAGACTGGTATTAAGGCAGGCCATACCATATGCAATTTTCTTTTCTTTCTCTTCCAGGGGTTGAAGGAAAGAAAATTGCTTGATTCCCCCATCTATACAGTCAGTGTTGATGGGGGAATCACTCGTGTGAAGCTATTGTGTTCTGCCGGTGGGGAGCACGGGGAGCCTTCCCCACCAGAATATTATGAACACTGCTGGCGGCTACAGTCTCTAGCAATGATCAGAGAAAAAAAAAACAGACAGGTTGGTTGTACTGAAGTCAGTCCTACTGCCCACAGATGGATCAAAATTCAACCAGTTCCTGCTGAACCTGCTGCTGAAGTTTGATCTGTCTATAGCCAGCTTAAGTCTGTTGGGGCAAATTTTACATTTAATTCACAAACAAAAAAATGAACTCTATATTTTGATTTTAGTTAGGCTGACCATACTTAAGGGCTTATTACTTGTAAATATTTATACCTTTTCCCTATGCATATGTACATTAGTTACCTAGGACACGTCATACAAGTATGAAAGGGGTGCTTAACTTTAACCATTGTAAAACTTTCAAAGACCTCTGTAGCATTAATTTGTAGCCCATAAAAAAAAGCGATTGTACCAAAATGACCTAACTACTACTATTACTCCCGTATGCATACTTGATCCAGTAATTCAAAATGATGAAGCCTGTTAACTTTGAGAAAGGATTCCCTGAGAGAACACAGAAGGTGTAATATAGACTTTTGTGAGGTCACAACATTAATATCACACAATCTAATATCTTTTAAAGCAAGGATACAAATGACTTCATCTCAAAAATGTGCCCCAGCCCTCTAATTCTTATTTAATCTGTAATATTATACATCATTAAAATTTAAATGTGTATTCCAGGCTACATACCACTATGACATATATCCAACATCACCAGCTCACCCCCTATTTTTAACATATCATTAGCAAACAAATAATAATCAGTCAGACATGAAGTTGCATTAGAAGACATGAACAGTTTGCAATGAAGACAGGGAAAATAATTGAAAGTTGCAGAAAGGCTGTTGTTGGATCTTGTAAGAAATGGCTAGAAAATTAGATTAATCAAGGAGCAGACATTAAGAAGAAAGTTTGTGCGAATGGCTGACAGTCTTGCTCTTTTCCTCATTTCAAATGTTGGCAGAGTAGCAGCCAGCTCCTAGGGAAATGTGCTCCTTTCATACTTGAGTAATTGATGAATTGTATGCAATATGCAAATGAGAATCCATAAATCTTATGAATGACAGCTTAATTTATGTGAGCCTTAATGAATGCAGGATTAGATTTTAATTAAATATCCTCAAAGGCACCCTGAGTAGTAGTTTTTTTAGGCCTTGTTTTTTGAAGACTTGTTTCACATGCAATGCATTTTATAGAAGTGGAAAATCAGCCAAAGCTGCTAATGCAAATGGTCTTGTGTTCCGATGAAAAAGTATTGTTCAGTTTTGTAAAGCAAACAGTACTTGAATTGATAATAAGCCTGCACAGATTCAAAGATCGCAGGCTGTTTTGAAAGGGATTTTCTTCTAATTTATAAGCTTTACTTCTTGTGTTTTACAATTTTCCTGCTAGCTTTGTTATTTTATTATAATAGGCATTATTTTATGCTTTCTGCGAAATTATTAATATAGCATTTTACATTAACAGGTTGTTCAAGGAACAAAGTACAGTTATCTCATTTAGCGACAACAAGAACAGGGTGTAATTTAAAATAGAACTCCAAATAAAACAGGCAATATAAAAATGTAATATTATTATATTTCTCTTTATTTATTTATTTTTTTTGGGGGGGCAACTTTGGACTACAAAAGACGTAAATAGTTATAAGACAAACTTTCCATAGTGCATTGTGGACCCAGCTATGCACTGCAGACAATAAGATATCCTATAGTGATCCTTATAGTAAATCTGGCTAGCAATAGCAATTGACTCCCAGTCATTAGGAATAATGTTGATTTAAGTGTGCAGTTCTCATACTGATATTCATTTAGAACTTTACAGGAACATATCTTGCTCTGATGGACTCTAAGCAATATTGCAATTATCTAAGACCTCATTTAGGACACAATAGATGACACTAGATAGAATGTTAGAAAATTACATCAGAGCTCAGGACTGATGTAGTCTCAAGGGTCCTGGCTCCACTTGTACCTCCTGCATGCTTGTGGTATCAATCAATCTGCCTCCATTATTTTTCCTATTGGCTTTTTTATTGGGTGATCAAGTGATTGAATGGAAAGGAATAGTATAGGTTAGGGAAAAGAATTAGAACCATGAAAGCATTTACTGGGGCAAATATTTAACCAATTGCCTGCTGCCCTATAGCAGATGTACTGCTACAGGGTGGCATGGCTGCACAAAATCACACATATATATATATATATATATATATATATATATATATATATATATATACAGTTGTGTTCAAAATAATAGCAGTGTGTTGAAAAATGTGAATAAAGCTCAAAATCCTTCTAAAAGCTTTTATTTCCATACACACAAATGCATTGGGAACACTACACATTCTATTCCAAATCAAAACATGAAGAAAAATAGATCAAATTTGTGTTGTTCCTCTAAAAAAATTTAAGAAAAGTGAATATTAGACTGTTCAAAAAAATAGCAGTGTTTGTATTCTTCTTTACAAACTCAAACATTCACTATTTAAACTGAAAAATGTTTGAAGATTTTGCTTTCCTTTGAATCACTTAATGAATATTTAGTTGTATAAGCACTGTTTCTGAGAACTGCTGTACATCTGTGTTGCATGGAGTCAACCAACTTCTGGCACCTGTGAACAGGTATTCCAGCCCAGGATGATTGGACTACATTCCACAGTTCTTTTCTATTTCTTGGTTTTGCCTCAGAAACTGCATTTTTGATGTCACCCCACAAGTTTTCTATTGGATTAAGATCCGGGGATTGGGCTGGCCACTCCATAATGTCAATCTTGTTGGTCTGGAACCAAGATGTTGCACGTTTACTGGTGTGTTTGGGGTCGTTGTCTTGTTGGAACACCCATTTCAAGGGCATTTCCTCTTCAGCATAAGGCAGCATGACCTTGCGTAACCATGCTTCATTGTCTTCACAGTGTACTGTGACTTGAATTTAGTGTTTGGGGGTCGTCTGACAAACTGTCTCCAGCCACTAGATCCAAAAAGAACAATCTTACTTTCATCAGTCCACAAAATGTTGCGCCATTTCTCTTTAGGCCAGTCAATGTGCTCTTTGGCAAATTGTAACCTCTTCAGCACGTCTTTTTTTCAACAGTGGGACTTTGCGGGGGCTTCTTGCAGATAGCTTGGCTTCACATAGGCATCTTCTAGTTGTAACAGTACTCACAGGTAACTTTAGACCTTCTTTGATCTTCCTGGAGCTGATTGTTGGCTGAGTCCTTGCCATTTTGGCTATTCTTCTATCCATTCGAATGGTAGTTTTTCGCTTTCTTCCACGCCTTTCAGGTTTTGGTTGCCATTTTAAAGCATTTACGATCATTTTAGCTGAGCAGCCTATCATTTTCTGCACTTCTTTATATGTTTTCCCCTCTCCAATCAACTTTTTAATCAAGGTACGCTGTTCTTCCAAACAATATCTGAAACGACTCAGAATTTTAGGGAGAAATGCACTGTAACCAGAATGTACAACATTTGCTGCCTTCCTTCCTTAAATAAGGGCAATAATTGCCACCTGTTTTCAAAGAATGAATGACCTCACTAATAGAACTCCACACTGCTATTATTTTGAACATGCCCCTTTCAATTAGTGATTCAATTACACAGAATCAGCAGCATGCATTTCATGACTGTTGTGTCTGTTGGATTTCTATTACTCTACTACACCTGCTAGTAAATTATTTGCCATCTAGAAATATAATTTCTACCAAAAACAGTTATTGATCAGGTTAGTGATGTCTGACTGCTATTATTTTGAACACAACTGTATATGTGTGATTTGCATTACCGGGCAGGGGGGGAAAACTATTTGTGGGAAAAAGACAACATAAATTTAATTTATGTACAGTGCTGCATGACCCTGCGATTGCCAGTTAAAGTGACGCAAAAAATGGCCCGGTCAGGAAGGGGGGCAAATCCTCTGGAGGGCAAATGGTTAACTACCAGAAAAAAAAAGCAATTCACAGAGGTGATATAATTTCCTCCAGTGGCCAAACAGATCCCTTGTTTTATTTTCATTTTAGACAATGAAAGATTAATGTTGATTGGCCTTATAGGCAAGTTCTTCACTTTGCAGAGAACATTTTATTGTTACAGTCTTTATAACTGTCCCTATAGTATAGTATAATGTACAAAGTATATAACTTAAAAAAGATCGGAGCACCAATTTTACAAGAAAATGTTGTAAAGTATCTTATAAATCTCTTCTATGTCTTTAGATGGCTTTCAATTGTGTTGTTTATTCAGGAAACTAGAAGATGCAGATGTTTAATGAGAACTGACAAAAACTAATTTCACAACTGTGTAGATATCTGGCATTTTTTGAATTGTAAAGTATACATCAATCTCCATCTCTCTTTAAAGTGTCCTCATGAGAAATTGGTTACTACTGGTTAGTCAAACCAACATAGTATACAAAACTGATGCCTAGCAGGAACTTACCATGCAGCAGTATTTATGAACTTTCAGTCTGCACACATCTAAATACAGTTGCAAAGACCACAATTATTCAATTGCTAAAAGTTTAAAGACAGAAAGAATAGGATGACTTTCTTTCCAAATTCCATGAAAAAAATGTTACTTATTCTTTTAAATACATGTGGACAGGATGAGCAGATACAACATAGCAAAAAAACATATTGTGCAAAAAAAAACAAAACTCACTAATACAGTGCAATCTAAAAACTAGTATTATTGACTGGGTGAGTTATATGTTTCACTTTAAATAGTTTCTACTAGAAAACATTTTCACACAGTTACAGAGAGTCACATATTGATCATATTTACCGATCATATTCATCATTAATTGTAATAATTTCATGTTAATGTAGAGAACATGTATCGTCAACAATGTTCTCTCTGCATTTAAAGAGAAAATGGACAGTAAAGGAAAGGAGTATAAGAAAATGAAAAAAGGCAAGAATAGTGAAAGACAATGAAGAATGAGCCAAATGAGAGACCACACAACAGGCAGAGGGAAGAGTATAGAGGCCAGGTGGAAAGTGGAGGCTTCCAAAGTTTCGATGTGCACCCCTCAACATTAATGTTTATAAAGAAGTATAACTATCAATTCGAAGTTAGGCATGGGCATATTGGATCCATGGGGACCACTCATTAAGGGTATCCTCATATTGTGAGCATCTATGCGAATGCTTGTAAGTTTTGTATTGATCAAAAATGAGTCCATCTTTTAACTTTGGTAAAGTACACAAATTGTTTATTTCATGCTTTATCGATGGTTTGTTTGGCTGCTAAAAGCACATCTATAGTTAGCTTGAATTCAGATTTGGTGAGAAAGGGAGGTTGGAGGTGAAGAAGAGCAATCCAAGGGTTTTTGGGAGGAGGACATTTGAATAGGGTGTGTAGAAGATTAAACACCTTGGTCCAAAATCTGTCTCGCATGGGACAGGTCCACCAGATGTGAAGCATGTCTTCAGTAGTGTTACAGCTTCTAAAGCATACATTGAAATTAACAGGAGGGTGGTTTATATTTTTGCTGCTTGCAAGAACAAATACTGTCCATGATCAATAAGAGAATGGCAACAATTAATCACAAAATGATGGAACCTTTGGAACAAGCTGTAGCGTAATGTGTTTTTTTGCCTATACATGTTAATGGAGCACTGCAGCTCTGAGTACAGCATTGGTTGATTATGGGGGCTTCTTTTTTAAAATTGAAGAAATCAACTGCAGACAGTGTTACATTGTTTGTTAAGTGGTAACTCTTTTTTTATATGCTTAAGTATAAAAAAATGGAAAATTAATAACCCAAGAACAACTTTCTAAAGTATATGTAGTGCGATATATATATAATTTGCCAAATGACTTGTCTCATTTGCAGAAGAAATTATTTCAACTGTGTTTGAGCTATCAGAGAAAGATCCACTTGAGTCTTTCTTTCCATTTTATGTATGTGGCACATATCTTGAAATGGTGAGGGCATATTCTTATTATAGCACCTTGTTTATGCAATAAATACAATCATTTTACATGAATTATTAATGAATTTTTAAGCAGATCAGAACAAAGTGCTGAAGATTAGGGAGCCTTCTGTATTGTGCTTCTCACAGCCTTTTACAATATATGCATGATGTGACTATTTTTAGGACCTGTTAAATGATGCATCTGATGATGAACAGAGTCTGTGTACTTTAAAGCTCTAATAACAAAGAGTCTAGTTTGTATAATGACCTGACAATCTGCAGGGAGGCAGGTATCAACAGTGATTGTTATATACATGTTAACAAAGCAATAGAATATGATTTAAAGTAAGTTGGATATGTGAATGATTCCATGGAAGGAAAGACGGAAGGAAGGAAAGAAAGAAAGGAAAAGTAAAATAAAAAAGAAGAAACAAGAAAAGAAAAGAAATAATGCTTAGCAACTACATCTCTTTCAGGGGATCATGATAGAAGGGTGCTTACTGGTGCTTTAACAAAACTTTACCCAACAGAACAGAGGACATTAATAATATAAAACATAATTATTAAAGCTAATAAAACATAGCAGGCCTAAGCAAAATGAAATGCCTTTCTATTACAACTTCTGCATAATAGGCCCAAGCAGAGCCTAACCAATACACTATGTAGATTAGACAGTGTTATCCCTCGGGTGTTTACTAGCCTACAAGCCTAAGGAAAGGCTTACAACTTCTTGAAGTGTTGATAGGCCTATATATATATATATATATATATATCTATAAAGAAATGTTTTGCCAAAAATAAACAGTATATTTTTGACAAAACATTTCTTGATATGGTGCCTTTTTTTTTACTATAATCTTGGATTCAGGACTGGGAAATTGTTTATCCCACTTTAGCACCAGCACATCAACAACAAAATAATGGCTAGCTCTTCACAACCTCTAAAGTCAATATATTTTGCAGAGAAATTTGAGGAACCAACACAATATGTTTTTTATGTATTCCCATTCACAGAATAACTAACGTGATAAAACAATAAAATAATATAAGATAAGAGGGGGTGCAGCGCTATACAAAAATCCACAGTATTAATAAAAGATATTAAAATAGCAAATATAGTGACAATGTGCAAATAAAAAGGCCACTGAATGGTGGCTATAGAAGTGAAGGAAGTGTAAAATCAATAAATAAGTCCAAAACAGGAGTGTTGGTGAGATCTCAGATGATACTCAGATGTCCAATATATGGAACCGTAAAGGGGGTGACAAGATATGTAAAGATTGCGCACTCACCAGATAAATCTTAATGCTAATAGATAATAGAAAACCACTGGACATCTGGGGGTTTATTTACTAAAGCTGGAGCATCCAAAATCAGACTCACTTCTGCATAGAAACCAATCAGCTTCCAGGTTTCATTGCCAAAGCTTCATTGAACAAGCTGAGGTTAGAAGCTGATTGGTTTCTATGCAGAAGGGAGTCTGATTTTGGACTCTCCAGCTTTAGTACATAAACCCCCTGGTGTCATCCAACCGGTCTGGTCAGATCTGGTCAAGTATCTCTCACTGCCTGGTGCTGTCACACTTAGAAGTAGCCTTTTGATAGATGTGGCTGCTCTGTGAACGTATCTGGTTCCCATAGGAACTCAAAAAGACAGAGAGGGCCACATAGTGTAGTATCCTTAGGATGTTTATTCCATATGCAGGCACATATACAACAAAAAAAAGGTACTGACAGATCAATACTGACCAAATGACTATGTAAGATGGCCACCGGGGGGCCCCTCGTGGCGCAGGTGGCGTAGCGTCACACCTGCTGTAGCTCTCTCTGACGTGTTTCGAGCGACTGCTCGTAGTCATAGGGGTGCAGATTACCTTAATAAAATAATATAATATTGCTCGCTTCTATGGATAACAACTACCCATCTAATAAATCACCTCAGTGTAAAATATATAATATAGCCAAAATTGCGTTGTTTTTCTAAAATAAATAGCTGCTAGTGCACCAAAACCTTATCTCTTATCCGGAGTAACTTATAAATACTGTGATCAGTGCAGTCCTACAATAGATTAATAAATTACAAAATGAAATCACAAAAATATGTATAAAATAAGTTCATTAATCTTCTTTGGAATACTTCCATCCTTCTGTAACCACCAAGTTCTCCAAAGCATATATATGCAAATATTCTGCCACCAGATGTCTGCTCACCTCCAGCAATATGATCTCACATAATACTATGTTTGGTCTAACTGCACTTTTGGTTACAATATGGACACTGTAGATTGACTTGATGGACCCCAGCTATCATTCACAACTCGTCCAGAATTTAACTCCAACCATCACATCACCTCATAAACAAAAGACTCCACAGTGCGTAAACTTTAAAACGTTTTAATATCTCAAAGTAAATAAATTGCACACTCACATGTGAAGGGTGCCCAATCGTACCAAGTACAATCAGCCTCTGTTATTATAAATATTCCCGAGATCCGTAGACCTGTGCCGTGGAAATTCAGCAATGGTTGAATTCATGCAGTGGTAAGAAACAATGATTACCGTGATGTCAATCAATGAACACCGCTACTGCCACTACCATCACCGGCTCTGTGTGTGTGGGGGGGCTTTGGATGATGTCACAATGCCATCCTGCACTCTCTACATTGACGACTACAAAATATTAGGATAGCTCCATTCATATACTTTGCTGATCATAGCAATCAAAATTAAAATTTTAATTTTATAACTAGACTTTGAAGCTGGAGGCGAGCAGGCTGCATCACCTACTGACTTTTTGTATTTCCAGCGGATTCAGCTCCAAGCTATCAGGTCTGCTTTTTTAATACTTTACAAGAAGGAAGATGATGGATATTGTAAAGTGGGATTTTTTCTTGCTGGTGTTCCTGTAAGAAGTCAGTGAGTGGTTCACTATAAAGTTACAATTTATCTAAGACTTTTTTTTATTTTGGATGTTGTAAGGGAGTGTTAAATCCCCTCAAAAGTTCTTATTTTTAATTTGAAAGCCCAGCATTGCCTTTCACCTTGTGATTACTGTTATTGAAAACCCCTATGGGCCTGCATGAGCCACTGAGGAGTGGATGTTCATTCTCTGACTTATTAAGTTGTGAATCTGTGTCTAGGTTTGGTACATAAACAGTTTCACAAATCTCGCTCAAAGTATACAAATGTTGCAGAGAATCCATTGAAGTCTATGGGGTGAATGTTTTTATTTGATTCTGGCAATTTTCAGGGCTAATAAGAAAGCTATCGATGAAAAAAATGAATAGGAAGCTAAGTGCTCATCAAAGTTGTCAGCTCTCCATAGTATCTCCAATATACCTTGATAGCATCACTACTGTAAGCCCATCATTTTATAGAAAGGGGGATGGAATATTTATTCCTTCAAATGATTGGCTTTGTTGACTAGGAACAAGGCTGTGACTGCAAAAGAGTGTGATCCTCTATTGGGCATTCAACATGTGACATTCATCTCATGTTACTTCATCCACTTTGTACCTGTACTTACTTGCCGATTAGTTAGTGGATCAGTGATGTTTATATAGCTTTTTTTCCCTATGTATTAGTGGTTCATTTTGATGGCTAGGTGTACCCATCAGGGATCTACATGGTCACAATGTGAAATTCAGTACATTATGTTTATTTATGGTGAGATCATTAATTGTCCATCTTTGACCAAACGTTAAATTATCATCCATTGTACTACTTTACAATTATTTGTATGCTTTTTGCAATAAAGTTTGTAAAAATCTTTTAGAATTTTTTTCTGTGTCTTTCTTGGGTGCCTAAAAAAGACCTATTTTATATGATTCCTTTGGATGTGGCACATCTGGTTGAAACAGATCATGTAGCCTTTCTGTTTGATTATGCAATATAGTGTAGAAATAATCAATATTGATGCAGCGCTGTGACAAATAAGTATCAAATCAAATATGATTAACAATAAAGTGGGTTTCAACCGTGAGAAAATAGTGAATTCTGTGTCAAACAGCCCGCACAAACTCGGCACACAGTGATTCCCTCTATAACATATAAATTGCTATTTATAGATGGTACAGGCAAAAAAATGCAGTCCACAGTAAGTATAGATGTATAAACACGTTTTTAGAGGACACACATGCTCCTGTGCTCGTGCAAAGTGGTAGGTGACAATCCTTGTATGGCTAGCATGCCCGCTCACCTTCCCCCTGCGACCCACAGGGGCCAAATAGCCTTACGGGTCACACCTTGACCCTATGCGTTTTCTCCAGGTGCAAGACACTCTTCACTCTCCAATGCTCTCTCCTTCACCATCTACTATTCCCCCTGAATAGGTACTGCTGTGCATGTACTCAAAAATTCATGGGATGGTGGCAATCATGAAACAAAAACACAAAGATCCTCCATAGTGCAAAACTGTATATCACGTTTATTCTGTTTAAAACCGCCAAGTTGCAACTCACATTTCAGCAGACGAAATTTCACTTGTGACACCTCTCATGGGTGTACTGAGGCACTCTGGTGTAGCAAAATGGCGCCAACCCGGAAGTGCGTCACCACGTCACTACGTCACATCTACGCGTTACGCCACGCCCCTCGTAGCACCTGGAGAAAACGCATAGGGTCAAGGTGTGACCCGTAAGGCTATTTGGCCCCTGTGGGTCGCAGGGGGAAGGTGAGCGGGCATGCTAGCCATACAAGGATTGTCACCTACCACTTTGCACGAGCACAGGAGCATGTGTGTCCTCTAAAAACGTGTTTATACATCTATACTTACTGTGGACTGCATTTTTTTGCCTGTACCATCTATAAATAGCAATTTATATGTTATAGAGGGAATCACTGTGTGCCGAGTTTGTGCGGGCTGTTTGACACAGAATTCACTATTTTCTCACGGTTGAAACCCACTTTATTGTTAATCATATTTGATTTGATACTTATTTGTCACAGCGCTGCATCAATATTGATTATTTGTATATATATATGTCCATTTAAAAGGTGAGGATTGGATGTTGGCAGCTGTCTTTATATTATATATTGTAAACGCAGCAGCGCAGGTGGATTCACCACTTATTTCCCTCAATATAGTGTAGGTTGTTACTTTTTTCTGGTAGGGAACCTGAAAGCCTTTCAGCCAAAAGTTTGTGATTCACAAACTTAGGGATCCAAAATATTCACTGTGAACTTATCAGAACCTCATCGCTGTTTGTGAATAGAGATAAATAGCAAGAGACCAAATTACAGCTTAATAGAAACACTTCAAAGACATGTTGGTAGGCTAATTGGCTCATGTCTAAATTTACCTTAGTATGTGTGTGCATGTATGGTATGTACGCCTATGAGATAGGGATCTTAGATTGTAGGCAGGTATTGAGGGCAGGGACTGATATGAATATAAAGTATGTAAGGCATTGGGTAAAATAATTTTTTTCCAGTACTGAACAAAATTTTTAAATATACGCAAAAAACCCTCCATGTTTCCTTTAAATAATAGTTTATCTTCAGTCGTTTAGTGTAGTTAGTGCAGAAACTGCCATGTAAATTTGCAAACTGTATACAACAGTATCAAACTGCCATCTAACTACTTTCATTACCAAAACAGGATTTCAATTACATACATTTGTTTTAGTTTATATTTCTTTAAATAGACTGTGCATGACCTTTGTAGCCATAAAGCAAAGTTTTACAGTTTAAAATATAACATAATCAAAAATTGTGACAAGGCAAAATGTTCATAAATAAACTGCAGAGACAACTAAACAGTATTATGTTCTCTTTGATCCTCTATAACCTTTGTAGTTGGTATAAAGAGCTGACCCAAGAGTACACCACTTGCACTGAGACTCTTAAAAGTATTTCTTGCAGATTTTTTTGTGACTTATTTAACAGCATTTTGTATAGATAAGAACAGATTCTGAGAGGTAATGAATAAACATGAATTCATCCAATTTGGCTGTTCACAAATGTATTTAAAATATAAGTATCTAGTAAAATTGAGAAATACATTTTTTATATGTCTAAATAAGATGGGACAAAAGAGGTTAAAGTGTAAGTTGGGATAATCAATGAATTTTTAATCACTTCCCACAAATGGATGTACTGCCTTTGGTTTCAGTGGTTCTACCAGGGTCATGTCTGCAGCAATAAAAAAAACAGCATTTTTGCTTGCACATGATTGGAAAATGTAACTCAGGAGAGCTACATCTCATTCACTGAGTAAGTGCAACTTTCTTTGCAAAATGAACAATCTATTTGCTTTTAGTAATTAAACCCAATAATAAAGTTAAAATTTAGCTCCAAAACAGAAGCTCATACCACCTCAAAGTACAATTTTTCGTATCAGTTCATACAATCACCTTTTGGGACACGGCAAGATCAAGGCTCAGGGTTATAGTAAATTTATGAGCAGAGTTGACTGGGAGAATTTTTTTAATCTCTAATGCACTGCATGACCCTTGAATTATGGCCAGCAGGTTTAGGGCTCATTCACACCATATCAGTTGACATGCGTTGATCTGCAGAGCACATAGATATACAATTATTTTCTTTGTTTCTCCATTCTCACTGTAATTCTGCATTGAGGTGAATTGCAGTTTATTCCCTTCACATTGGACACCAGCCTGCACCCACTTTTTCATGAGAGCAAGTGCAAGAACAGTGTGCACCTAAAGTACTTTATATTTTATCACTCCCATTCACCACTCCCTATCCCCATAGGTAATGCTCTATTCTCTGAAATATTCTAAAACTTCAGCCTGTGATCTTTGTCTCTAGTAAATTTGGGCCTAGCCTTGATATTTACAATTTTCCTTCTGCTGTCCAATTGTACACTGCTGTGTCATCTGCAGTCTCCTAATTCTTGTAGTTAAACCCCTGCCTTTACTCTTTTTTTGTAGTTCTTTTTTTGTAGTTCATTCCGTTCATTAAAATTTCTAGCTGCTAGTTGGTTCCATACCGCTCTATGATCTACAGTTTATTCATTCTTAATGTGAGGTTGACTGCAGGGGCAGTATAGTTTTGCTTCAGCGAGAACAGGACAGACACACTGCTGGCCAATATTGATTTACTGGTCAAAGCTGGTTAATTACCAGTTGATGAAAAAGCATGTGTTTCTTAAAAGGGGCTGAGACTGCCATTCACTTCTCTTACACGGGTCTGTACATGATGTGCAGCATATGGACACTTACCTTGCTTAAAAAGAAAATAAATAATTCCAGAACCAAATATGCATTGTCAGTGTACGTTATCACTGAGATTGTCAAGTAAATTTGTACTGTTTAATAACACCACATACAGATTTAGGGCTTCTTCTAAGGCAGTGTTTCTCAACCTTTTTTCAGTCAAGACACCCTCTAAAAGTATGGACAATCCCGAGGCACACTTTAAAATTATGGACAGTCTTAAGGCACCCCATTCTAAGATTTGAAAAACTGTTCTAATAGTTTTGTATAACGCAGCAACATCCACACATGTAGAACACCCAACATTAGAGGTGATTTATACTTCCAAAGCAAATACACTTTTGCACACTGGTACTGAGTAGTATTCCAGTGTTTCTCTTCTCCCTCTATTTTTCTCCATCACTGAGCTAATGTGACCCCAGCACTGATGGAGAAGGGCAGGGGGGGTGTCAAATTAGGATGGTGTGCAGGCAACTGACATCCTCCTTATCAACTGATGATGTCATTGGTTGTCATGATGTCGGTGGCTAGAAGGTCGTAACGGTGTACAAGGAAAACCTGTGGCTTTGTGTAACTAAAAGGCAGGCTTGTTCCAGTTTTGGTCAATTTTTAGAAATTTTGCCAAGGCTCCCCTGAAGAAACCTCAAGGCACCCTGGTTGAGAAAGGCTTTTCTAAGCTGTTCTTTAAAGGATTTGCATATTTTTAAAGCTGCATAAAAAAGACTCTCCCCTGTATTATATTTTTCTTAACATATTCATGTTGGTACATGCCCTCTATGGCAGTGCCCAGCTTCTTATGCCTTTTTGACATTAGTTAATCTATTAGCTATAAAAATAGTCAGAATTTAAAACAAGATTTGACCCCCAATTCACTGAATTTCAAACAAAATTCATTGAGCTTTTTGCAAATGGATCAAAGGCAAATTCAGTGAAAACATTGTAGTAGTCCTTAGTGACTCTTAGTTCATGTCAAATATGGTGTTTCTACAAAAGGAAAAATAATAATGTGATAAAAGAGAGCATGGCTCACCTGTTGACTATTATTTCTCTTTTAGCACAGAGGCAAACAATGTCATTTATCAGTGTATGTTCACGATTAGGAAAGCATATTACAACTAAGGCTCCATGCACACTGGTTTAAAAATCGCTGCTTATACAGAAGTTTTATGTTTTACCTGTAGTAGCAACTCAGTGTTATCTTATGTGTCCATGCACATTAGGACGACTAGAGGCATATTTTAAGCTCATTGTTTAGAGGCAGAAAAAAAACCCTTCTAGTGTGCATTTTTGTAGCTTTCTGGCAGAAAAAATGCAAAACTCTCCTAAACTGTGAGCAGCACAGTGGCTTAATGGTTAGCACTTCTGCCTGGCAGTACTAGGTTCATTGGCTCAAATCCCAACCATAGCAGCACCTGCCTGGAGTTTGCATGCTCTCCCTGTGCTTGCATGGGTTTCCTCCAGGTACTCCGGTTTCCTCCAGGTACTCTGGTTTCTTCCCACACACCAAAGACATGCTGGTAGGTTAATTGGATCCTGTCTAAATTGGCCCTAGTATGTGTATGTATGAATGTAAGTTAGGGACCTTAGATTGTACACCCCTTGAGGGTTAGAGACTGATGTGAATGCACAATATATATATGTAAAGCACTGTGTAAATTGACAGCGCTATGTAAGTACCTGAAACAAATAAATAAATAAACTCACCTAAACTATGTACAAAAACACTCTATATCAGCATTTTTTTCTGCCAAGGGAACTGGCTTTTTTTTTTTAGCCCAGTGTGCATGGAGCCTTCTAGTATGCATTTTTGATTGAAAATGTTAAACTCTCCTAAACTTGCCTAAACTGTGAGCAAAAAGCTCTATATCAGCATTTTTTTTCTGCCAAGGGAACTAGCATTTCTGGAGCCTAAGAATGACACTAAATGCTAAGCCTGCATGCTGCATTATTTTCCAGGTCCTATATAATGTGTATTTTATTTATTTATTTATTTTAGGTACTTACATAGAGCTGTCAATTTACGCAGCGCTTTACATACATTATTTTCCAGGTCCTATATAATGTGTATTTTATTTATTTATTTATTTTAGGTACTTACATAGAGCTGTCAATTTACGCAGCGCTTTACATACATTATTTTCCAGGTCCTATATAATGTGTATTTTATTTATTTATTTTAGCTACTTACATAGAGCTGTCAATTTAGGCAGCGCTTTACATACATATTGTACATTCACATCACTCCCTAACCCTCAAGGGGCGCACAATCTAAGGTATTTTCAGTTGCTATTGTGTTGGAAGAGCAAACTCACATAATATGAATGTCACTTATCAGCCAAGATTATACTCGTTCTTACAGCCTAAATCCAGCAGATATAAAATATATAGATCGATTCAGCTCTGTAAAGGTGCCAGTCAGGTGTTCTGAATTGCAAGAAACATGCTAATAGGAAGAAAGAGTGGAGTGACAGATAAATGAGCTCATCATTGTGCTACTAGACCTCCTCCACTGTTAGACAGAGCTGTGATGTGTGTTAGACCTGTGTAAATCCCAGAACCGGATGGACAGAAATACAAATCTTTCGGCAGGTAAAACAGCTCTCATATACTGTACGTATGTATTTTGTTTGTTTACTTGCCGGGAGTTTAGCTTTAGTATAAATCAGATTCTTTAGAACTGGCAAATTATTTATATTTTCAAAGAACACACCCGTATGTACAGGTAAATCAGTCGGTACCTCAAGAAATCTGTCTCAATTAGCTTTAGTAGCAGGATGCAGTTTACTAGACAAAGGAAATTTGAAATTGCTTGAGGAATACATTTGAAATATCTAGTATTCCTAGGTTGTTTGTAAGCTACCTAACAAAAGTTACGTCTGCTAAGCTTTTTATCAATAATGCTGCTTGTAAAGAATCATCCCATCCCAACCTGCAACCTAAAGGCAATGGCTATAATAAGTACATAAGGCAGCCAAAAGTCGCAAAGAAACTGCTTCCTTGCAACGTTTGTGATTTGGAACATTGCAGTCTATGGCACTCATGTCGCAAGGAAGAGGCAGAAATTAAGTGCAGGAGCTACTTTTTGTTGCTGTGACTTGAGGCACAGAAGTTAGATGACACCCATTAATGTGTTTTTACTTGTCATGTGATGTCCTGTTTCACACAACGAAAGACGCTTTAAAAGTCGCAGCAGTGTGAACCTGGGCTAAGTAGTACCCTCCCTCTTAGATTGTAAGCTCTAACGAGCAGGGCCTTCTGAATCCTCCTGTATTCATTTGTATTGTAATTGTACTGTCTGCTCTTATGTTGTAAAGTGCTGCGAAAACTGTTGGCGCTGTATAAATCCAGTATAATAATAATAATAATAATCATAATTAAGCAAATTTCAGCAGTTTCCTGTAACTAATAAGGTATGCAGGTGGATAAGATGTCCACTTTTGGAAAAGAGTCTAAAACTGTGCTGATATAATTATGTTATAAATCTATAACATCACAGTGTTACTGCTTGACTTCATGAAATAAACATAGGACACTTGATTTTGATTTTCTTGTGTATATTAAAGTATAAGGAAGTGGAAATGCATTAGAGTAAAAAATTAACAATCCTGCATTTATGTGTCAATAAATTAGCCAATATATAATTTGCTAGGTAGAAAGAGATGGTTCTCTTGCAAGGAATACTATGCCAACATGATTTATAATTTAAACTATATTTGTGTCATTTACATTTGGCTCTAGAATTGAATACATTCTGTTATTGAAAAATAGATAAGGAATGTGCTTGTGCATACAGAAATGAATCATAATACCCATAGTAACATTATAGGCTACATCTAAACTGCCTTACCTTATGGGCCTCTACTGTTCTTCAAGGTCGACCTTAGTATTTCTCATCAGTTAACCTTTAAAACAGTAATACAACACTTGTGCACAGAGAGCAAGATACATTTGGATTATTTTACTATTAATGAAATAAACATGAAATTTTTATATGTATATATATATATATATATATATATATATATGCAGTGGATATAAAAAGTCTGCACATCCCTGTTAGAATGTCTGGTTTCTGCGATGTAAAAAAATGAGACAAAGATAAATTATTTCAGAACTTTTTCCACCTTTAATGTAACCTACAAACTGTACAACTCAATTGAAAAACAAACTAAAATCTTTTAGGGGGGGGGGGGGAGTGAACATAAAAAACTAATATAATGTGGTTGCATACGTGTGCACAACCTCTTCTAACTGGGGATGTAGCTGTGTTCAGAATTAAGCAATCACATTCAAAATCATGTTAAATAGGAGTCAATACACACCACCAGCATTTAAAGTGCCTCAAGCAACCCCAAATAAAGTTCAGCTGTTCTAATAGGTTTTTCCTGACATTGTCTTAGTCGCATCCTGCAGCAAAAGCCATGGGCCACAGAGAGTTTCCAAAGCATCAAAGGGATCTCATTGTTAAAAGGTATCAGTCAGAAGAAGGGTACAAAAGAATTTCCAAGGCATTAGATATACCATGGAACACAGTGAAGACAGTCATCATCAAGTGAAGAAAGTATGGCGCGACAGTGACATTACCAAGAACTGAATGTCCCTCGAAAATTGATGAAAAGATGAGAATAAAACTGGTCTGGGAGGCTGCCAAGAGGCCTACAGCAACATTAAAGGAGTTGCAGGAATATCTGGCAAGTACTGGCTGTGTGGTACATGTGACAACAATCTCCTGTATTCTTCATATGTCTTGGATATTGGGTAGAGTGGCGAGATGGAAGCCTTTTCTTACAAAGAAAAACATCCAAGCCCGGCTAAATTTTGCAAAAACACATCTGAAGTCTCCCAAAAGCTTGGGGGAAAATATATAGTGTGGTCTGATGAAACCAAGGTTGAACTTTTTGGCCATAATGTTTGGCGCAAAAATAATACTGCACAGCACCAAAAGAACTCCATACCCACATTGAAGCATGGTGGTGGCAGCATCATGCTTTGGGGCTGTTTTTTTTCAGCTGGAACTGGGGCCCTAGTCAAGGTAGAGGGAATTATGAACAGTTCCAAATACCAGTCAATACTGGCACAAAACCTTCTGCTAGAAAGCTGAATATGAAGAGGAGCTTCATCTTTCAGCATGACAACGACCCAAAGCATACATCCAAGTCAACAAAGGAATGGCTTCACCAGAAGAAAATTAAAGTTTTGGAATGGCCCAGCCAGAGCCCAGACCTGAATCCAATTGAAAATCTGTGGGGTGATCTGAAGAGGGCTGTGCACAAGAGATGCCCTCACAATCTGACAGGTTTGGAATATTTTTGCAAGGAAGAGTGCGCAAATATTGCAAGTCAAGATGTGCCATGCTGATAGACTTATACCCAAAAAGACTGAGTTCTGTAATAAGATCAAAAGATGCTTCAACAAAGTATTATTTTAAGGGTGTGCACACTTATGCAACCATATTATTTTAGTTTTTTAATTTTATTTCCCTCCACCTAAAAGATTTCAGCTTGTTGTCCAACTGTGTTGTTCAGTTTATAGGTTACATTAAAGGTGGAAAAAGTTCTGAAATTATTTATCTTTGTCTAATTTTTTTACATCACAGAAACCTGACATTTTAACAGGGGTGTGTAGACTTTTTATATCCACTGTATATATTTATGTATGTATGTATGTATCTATCTATCTATCTATTGTAACTTATTTTTGTATAAGTATATATATATAAATGTTATGATTTTTGCCACCTATTTATGTCATTTTCAGTGCCATTCTTTCATTCTTTTAAACCACAAAGCCACTATATTATCTATAAGTATTGTATTAGGAAATAAGAACTCCCTTTGTAGGGTAGACCCTGTTCTAAGTGTTATCTTCGTAAGCATACAAATACTGAAATAACCTAAAGTCTACTATATATATATATATATATATATATATATATATATAGTAACTCCTGAACTACATACTATTTCATGAAGCAAAATCCCATAGTCATTCATCCAAGAAAAAGGACTTTATTAGTTAATATGGCACAAACACATGGCCATTTGCGGTGTACTTCGAAAGCTTTGCCTAAACTGCAAAAAGCTTGTCAGGATAGTAAAAATGTAGCTCTGGTTTCCTAAATGTTTGCGTGAACAGGTCTCACAGGTATAATGACTTATGAAGATAAATTCATTTCAGTAGCACTGAAAGCACATCAGAATACCCTAGTGAGAATGAGCCTTAAGATGTTACCTACACAAAGAAGAAAATAGCTTCAAAGAATGTAATCTATAAACTCCCTAGGAAGCTCTACCTAAAGAATGCCAGTCATGATGATTCTTAGCGAAGTCAATGCTTTCTGCTGAGCATCTAGACTATTTTATTATTACTACCTCAAAATGGCTATATCCAGTGTCTAGTGGTAGGCACTCTTGATACAGTAAGTAGAATGTAATTTAAACTCCCCAGCTATGAAAGTGAAACTCCAGCAAAACCTTTCTTAGTTTTAGGTGGCGTGGAAAAAGGCTAAAACATCTTCAGGTTTGTTATCGCTATCTGTTTTAGTTAGAGAGCTTCACTTTTACTTCCTGTCATGCAGACATCTAAATGATGATGCAATTTTGGGCAAGCTTTGCGCTTTTCAGTATGTTTTACATGCATCACTTATTTTCAATTGTGAAGATCATCAAGCAACAGAGAAAAGTAAGTTCAATGTTTCCTTAACTATAAATAACCACTCTGCATCCTCCCAACATCTTCTGCATACATTATTATTATTATACTAGATTTATATAGCGCCAACAGTTTGCACAGCACTTTACAATATAAAGGGGGACAGTACAATTACAATACAGTTCAATACTAAAGTTGTCACCAAAAGTAGCTTTACTTGCTTCCAAACTAAATGGAAAGTTCAGTAGTTATAGTGATAGTGCATCCACTATTTGTTGTCATACCTTTGTCCTAAAATGAGACACTCTTTACTAATTGCAATCTGCATGGGAAAGGTCTTGCTATAATTAGGCAAGTATGTACATTGCACATCTGGCACAGCATACTTGCACATTATTGCAGAGTAACCTCAGTGTTTGCCTTCCTTTTGTGTGAAATATTTAGTGCTATCCCTTGCCATTCAGTCTGCTGTTACCATCTTCTTTGCTGCATGTACTGGGTCTACCATTTTCTTTCCCCAGCTTTTGGGTAATCACTAATAATGTAACTCCTGCACATGTGCGCTGGAGTTGAAACTTGCAGATACCAGGAATAGGCTGGAAATGTACACTACATGACGTGTCCTAGGTAGTACTCACAAACATACACATATAAACAAAATTGCTAGGAGAAACATGAAACAGTTTTTTTTTTATTTTGGCAGAAGAGACTTATCCTACCTCTTTTTTTGTAGTTCGGTTCTGCTTTAAACTGTCTTTCTGATTTAAGATGGGGATATAAGTGACTTTGAACGTGGCATGGTTGTTGGTGCCAGACGGGCTGGTCTGAGTATTTCAAAAAGTGCTGATTTACTGGGATTTTCACGCACAACCATCTCTAGGGTTTACACAGAATGGCAGTTGATAGAAAGAGAAAATATCCAGTGAGTGGCAGTTGTGTGGACAAAAATGCCTTGTGGACATCAGAGGTCAGAGGAGAATGGGTAGACTGGTTACTGCGACATTCAGATGGTAGGGTCTGAATTTGGCATAAACAACATGAAAGCTTGGATCCATCCCACCTTGCATCAACAGTGCAGGATGGTGGTGGTGGTGTAATGGTGTAGGGAATATTTTCTTGACACTAGCAAGGTGTACCTAATAAAGTGGCTGGTGAGTGTGTGTGTGTATATATATATTTATATATATATATATATATATATATATATATATATACAAAAAAAAAAAGCTAAAAACCTCGGACCTTTGTGTGGCCTTCATGAAATGGGTTTCCATGACCGAGAAGCTCCATCCAAGTCTTACATCACCAAGTGCAATGCAAAGCATCTGATGCAGGGGTGTAAATCACGCCACCACTGGACTCTAGAGCAGTGGAGACATGTTCTCTGGAGTGGTGAATCATGCTTCTTTGTCTGGTTATCTGATGAACGTGTATGGGTTTGGTGGTTGCCAGGAGAACGGAACTTGCCTGACTACATTGTGCTAAGTGTAAAGTTTGGTGGAGGAGGGATTATGGTGTGGGGTTGTTTTTCATAGGTTGGACTTGGCCCCTTAGTTCCAGTGAAGGGAACTCACTTATGGTGTCAGTATACCAAGACATTCTGGACAATTTCAAGCTCCCAACTTTCTGGGAATAGTTTGGGGATGCCTCCTTCCTATTCCAACATGACTGCACACCAGTGCACAAAGCAAGTCCATAAAGACATGGATAAGCAAGTTTGGGATAGAAGAATTTTACTGGCCTGCACAGAATCCTGACCTCAACCTGATAGAACACCTTTGGGGTGAGACTGCAAGCCAGGCCTTTTTATCTGACATCAGTGCCTGACCTCACAAATGTGCTTCTGTTAGAATGGGCAAACATTACCATAGATACATACCTAAACCTTGTGGACAGCTTGCCCAGAAGAGTGGGCCAACTCAATACTGAACCTTATTATGGACTAAGACTGGGGGATGAGATTAAAGTTCATGTGCGTGTACAGGCAGGTGTCCCAATACTTTTGGCAATATAGTATATATATATATATATATATATATATATATAAATAACTTCCTAGCAATAGTGGATAGTGTAGAGTAAAAGCAAACTGCAAGACTATTACCAGAACTGTTGAATCGGTGAAGGCAGGTTCACACCTCATCTTCTCACATGCTTTTTTTTTTTAATTACGTATCACATTTAGCTGTTATTTTTCATGTGAGTTTTTTATAAAGCCAGAAGGCTGTCACTGTACAGGCCAATCATCTGCCATTCCTATTTTTATTGTTCTTTACTTCTTGCATTGGTTTACCGTGTGTGCTTTGCTGTTCAGCTGCTTTTATGTGCAGAGCGGTGTGGAAAATTGCAGACATGTTGCAATTTTCTGATCTGTTCTGCACTGCAGCCAACAGCTGAAAGTGTCAAATGAGTGCATACAAAACAATTGTTTTTGGTGATTCTGCACAAAAATGCAGCTCTCTGCACAATTGTGAACCTGCCCTGGCAGTGATGAGAATGAATATCATACCTCTTTCCTCTTGCAGTAGGCCATGCTTCCTGCAAAATATGAAATTGCTCATATTTTGGCAGTTATTTTGTTAATAAGTATAATAATATGAAATTCCATATATATGAAATGTATATAATATTTGTATAATAATTAGAAATTCAGTAATATGACATTACATAGAGAAAAGGAGAGAGGTGTCAGTACAGATGTGTAAACATTGATAAAAATATGTTTTCATCGGCTGGTGGTGGAGTAGGGGGTAAGCAATTTCAATTCAATATTTTGCATTGAAGTAAATAGTTTGCCGCTAGTTCAGAGAATGTATTTTTTACCAGGTGCATCTTGAAATATTGGCCAACACCACTCTGCTTAACCCAAAGTGCTACAATGTTTAGTTGGTCTAAATATGTTATTTTTAAATGTACAATAGGCCCCGTTCACACCTATGCAATTTGCTTTTTGTCCGTTTTTTGCAGTGATTTTTGCAGTTCATTTTGAGTTTTTCTATATGCATTTTTTATTTTTTTTACCGCGTTTTGCATATTGTTCAGCTTTTTTTTTTCTTAAGTGGATTTTTTTTGTTGCTGGGCACAATAAAAATGTAAAATGCAAAACATGCCAAAAACGCCTCACTACCATGCATTTCAGCAGCTTCTCCAATGAACTCTATTGCAGCAAAAACACTGCTTTTTGCTTTTAAAAAGGTCCCTGACTTTTCCTAAAAACGCAGCAGCTCAAAAAAGCATACAGGGAGGAACAGAAGTATTTGAACACCCTGCAATTTTGCAAGTTCTCCCACTTAGAAATCATGGAGGGGTCTGAAATTCACATTGTAGGTGCATTCCCACTCTGAGAGACAGAATTAAAAAAAATTTCAGGAAATCACATTGTATGATTTTTAAAGAATGTATTTGTCTTGCACTGCTGAACATAAGTATTTGAACACCTGAGAAAATCAGTGTTAATATTTGGTACAGAAGCCTTTGTTTGCAATTACAGAGGTCAAACGTTTCCTGTAGTTCTTGACCAGGTTTGCACACACTGCAACAGGGATTTTGGCCCCCTCCTCCACACAGATCTCCTCTAGATCTGTCAGGTTTCGGGGCTGTCGCTGAGCAACACGGAGTTTCAGCTCCCTCCAAAGATGTTCTATTGGATTTAGGTCTGGAGACTGGCTAGGCCACTCCAGAACCTTGATATGCTTCTTACGGAGCCACTCCTTGGTTATCCTGGCTGTGTGCTTCGGGTCGTTGTCATGTTGGAAGACCCAGCCACGACCCATCTCCAATGCTCTGACTGAGGGAAGGAGGTTGTTGCTCAAAATCTCACAATAAATGGCTCAAATCATCCTCTCCTTAATACAGTGCAGTCGTCCTGTTCCCTTTGCACCCCCAAAGCATGATGTTACCACCCCCATGCTTCACAGTAGGGATGGTGTTCTTGGGATGCAGCTCATCCTTCTTTTTCCTCCAAACACGACGAGTGAAGTTTAGACCAAAAAGTTCTACTTTGGTCTCATCTGACCACATGACTTTCTCCCATGCCTCCTCTGGATCATCCAGATGGTCATTTGCAAACTTCAGACAGGCCTGGACATGTGATGACTTGAGCAGGGGAACCTTCCGTGCAATGCATGATTTGAAACCATGACGGCGTAGTGTTCTACCGACAGTGACCTTTGAAACTATGGTCCCAGCTCTCTTCATGACATTGACCAACTCCTCCCTTGTAGTTCTGGACTGATTCCTCACCTTTCTTATCATCAGTGATACCCCACGAGGTGAGATCTTGCATGGAGCCCCAGTCCGAGGGAGACTGACAGTCGTCTTTAGCCTCTTCCATTTTCTAACAATTGCTCCAACAGTTGATCTATTTTCACCAAGCTGCTTGGCAATTGCCCCGTAGCCCTTTCCAGACTTGTGAAGGTCCACAATTTTGTCTCTGGTGTCTTTTGACAGCTCTTTGGTCTTGTCCATGGTAGTAGTTGGTGTCTGACTGACTGTGGGGTAGACAGATGTCTTTAAAGAGCTCAGACAGGTGCTACTAAGTTAGATTAACGAGTGGAGTAGAGGTGGACTTTTTAAAGGCACAGTAACAGGTCTTTGAGAGCCAGAATTCTTGCTATTTCTTAGGTGTTCAAATACTTATGTTCAGCAGTGCAAGACAAATAAATTCTTTAAAAATCATACAATGTGATTTCCTGAATTTTTTTTAAATTCTGTCTCTCAGAGTGGGAATGCACCTACAATGTAAATTTCAGACCCCTCCATGATTTCTAAGTGGGAGAACGTGCAAAATTGCAGGGTGTTCAAATAATTCTGTTCCCCACTGTAGATGTGACACATGTTCCATAGGAAACCATGTTAACCACTTGCCTACCGGGCACTTATACCCCCTTCCTTACCAGGCCAATTTTCAGCTTTCAGCGCTGCCGCACTTTGATTGACAATTGCGCGGTCATGCAACATTGTACCCATATGAAATTTTGATCATTTTTTTCTCACAAATAGAGCTTTCTTTTGGTGGTATTTAATCGCCACTGGGCGCTTTACTTTTTGCGCTATAAATTAAAAAAGTGCAAAATTTGAAAGAAAAAAAAAAGTTTATTTGTTTCTTTTATAAAATTTTTCAAACAGGTATTTTTTCTCCTTCACTGATTTGCGTTGATGAGGCGGCACTGATGGGCACTGATAGGCGGCACTGATGGGCACTGATAGGCAGCACTAAAGGGCACTGATAGGCAGTACTAATGAGGTGGCACGGATAGGCGGCACTGATAGACAGCACTAATTAGGGGTCACGGATAGGCGGCACTGATATGCAGCACTGATAGGCGGCACTGATAGGTGACACTGATGATGGGTACTGATAGACGGCACTGACTGGCATCACTTCTGGGCACTGACTGGCGGCACTGACTGGCACAACCCCTGGGCACTGACTGGTGGCACTGACTGGCAGCACTGCTGGGCTGCACTGGTGGGTGGCACTGGTGGGCAGCACTGGTGGGTGGGCACAGGTGGGTGGCACTGGTGGGCACAGGTGGGTGGCACTGGTGGGTGGGCACAGGTGGGTGGCACTGCTGGGCACATGTAGGTGGCACTTCTGGGCACAGGTAGGTGGCACTGCAGAGTGGCACAGGTGGGTGCACTGCTGGGCACAGGTGGGTGCACTGCTGGGCACAGGTGGGGGCACTGCTGGGCACAGGTGGGGGCACTGCTGGGAACGGGTGGGCGGGGCTAGTGGGCGCACTGCTGGGCGGAACTTGCGGGTGTCACTGCTGGGCACCGATCATCAGGGCACTGATCATCAGTGCCCTGATGATCGGTGCCGATCCCCGCTCTGACAACTGCCGGTTCTCGGCAGTACTTTCCTCACGATCTGACAGCGTGAGGAAAGTGCAGCCGAGAACCGGCACTTGCCTTTCCCTGTGATCAGCGTGTCATTGGACACCGCTGATCACGTGGTAAAAGGCCGGTGGGATCGGCCTTTCACCACATCACGTGATCAGCTGTGTCCGTAGGACACAGCGATCACGGAGATCGCCGGGTGCGCGCCCCCTGGGGCGCGCAGGAGAGCGCGTTCTGGGAGGACGTCATATGACGTCCACTCAGAACTGGCCGGCCGCGGTGAAGCCGTCATTCGGCTATGCGCGGTCGGCAAGAGGTTAAATGGACTGTAGCGCGTTTCTGTAAAAAGCACTAAAAAACGCATTGGTGTGAACAGAGCCTAAATTGTTTTAACTGGGGTCTGTCCTAGAACATGTACAGAATACACCAGCAATTTTCTCTGTGGAATTATGAAGAGTCTTTTGTGCAGTAGCTAGTTAAATGCAGGCATATTAGAGGAAATAAAAAGTGAAAAACAAATCAAAGAGATGACCCTTTAGAATGCTATATTGGAATTACTTCCTGCCACACACTGACAAAACTAAATGAACCTTTTCTGACCCTTGACTCAGCGAATCTTGAAAAGTGCATTTTGAAAATATAAAGCATAGAAGCTATGCCGTGTTTTGCAATGTTTTTCTTTTTCCTTTATTTTTATGGGTCCTGGCAATTTCTAAAAGACCTTGTTTTCATTTCTGGTCACCACCTCGGCAAACTAATCAATGAGGCATGAACTGCTATCTGCAGTGAAAGAAATGAAAAATAAACCACAGATAATCCCTCAGTTAAAAGGTTATTCTGTGCGATAAAAGCTATTTTGTTAATTTATTTACTTTCTGGTACAGAGAGATAAAGTGAAGGAACAATTAGAGAATTCAAGTTAAAGGGATTTTAAAGGGCAGTGACGACTTGATATTTTATGCCCCTCGATTTGGTTGGGTACGTAAAACGATTGTTCTTTAGACAAACCCACTTGCCGACAAAAAGTGAATTTTATACAATGTAGAGGTAAATATGCCGGTATAGATTTATCCATTCAATAGTTTTCTTTTGGCATTGTTCACATTCTTGCTAGGAGGTTTGTTTTCCGTGTCTTGTAAAATAAATGGGACAGCAAATACCTACAGTTGTCAGGAATGCAATCAATCTCTTAAAAAGGCATTGGAAATTTACTGGGGACTGATTTCCTAGCTTTTTGTTCTTATTCAGCAGCTTGTGATGTTAACATTTTCTTTTTTTCAGCTACATGAACAAACATTTAAGCCCAAGTAAAGATTGCCACCTTGCTGTAAAGGCCAAGCTGGATAGGCACTGCTTTACTTAATATCCAAATAGTTGTGTGCTATTCTTCTAATTCTAAAGGATTATTCAATTTTTTTTTTTAGAATGCAAAACAATGTCTTCTCAGTGTTAGTAATCAAATGATTATATGTTGATCTAAGACTGACAGTATATTTCAGGTTTCAACCTAGGGGCTACACATAGGTGCCACAGGCTTGTTGGCTTCTCCCACTTCACAACTGTGGCTGTCTTTAGGCTGTTCAGCCACTTTCATTGTCGCATGTTGATCAGTGACCCCACTCAAAGTATGATGATATAAAGTGGTTCTAAAGGCTGAAGGTTTTTTAGAATGCATAAAGGTAAAACACGTTCTGTGTGTGAGTCTTCCTGCTCTCTCTCTCCTTATTGGTTCAGCTACTGTCAATCACAGCCAGTGAGAAGAGAGCAGGGGTGGGGCTGAGCCACACTTTGTGTGTCTATAGATAAACAGAGTGGGGCTGTGGAGCGAACATGTGTGAGTGCCCCCAAAGCAAGCAACGTGCTATGGGGGCACTTAACAGGGTGGAGGAGCCAGGAGCACTGGCAGGGAACCTGAGAAAGGGAGGTTTTGGCTTCTCTGTGCCAAACCATTGCACAGAACAGGTAAGTATGACTTTTTTTTTAAACTAAGCACAGGAGGTCATCATCTTTGCATGGGGGCCATTCAGAGAACGCTTTGCATTGGACAAGGTGGAGAAGTGGGGTGGTGATTTTATGCTCTATTTAGAGAATTCTTTTCAATCATTTAGAGCATTTAAAACATTCTCTGTATGGTACCCGTGCTGAGCAGCTGACCTACTGTGTTCACAATGCAGCAAAGCAGCCATTCAGCATGGAA
The DNA here is from genome assembly GCF_062004578.1 of Staurois parvus. Lineage (NCBI taxonomy): Eukaryota > Metazoa > Chordata > Amphibia > Anura > Ranidae > Staurois > Staurois parvus. The sequence continues at coordinate 797,269 of NW_028317803.1, forward strand.
CCCGGAGGGAAATGGAGATCACTGGAGATGCGGTGTCTACTTCAGTGATTTCCAGCTTTCAGGGGCAGGTATGGTGTATACATAGGTACATTGGTCTAAGTTGGACCAATATAACTATGTATAAAATATCCATGTCTAGAATTTAACTTTCATACCACCTGAAAAGACACTTAGAAAATACATCCGCTCATAACCAGGACAGTGATTCTGTTTTCGCTATGTTATTGATTTGTGGAATTATTATTAAAGCAGAGTTCCAGTCAGTTTTGTGTTTATTATAAGTCAGCAGCTACAAAAACTGTAGCTGGTGACTTTTAATAAACACACCTTTACCTGTCCCAGGGTCCAGCTTTGTGCTCCCCTGCACCTTCCCTTCTCTGCCTCTTCTGTCCCTGGCACCTGCATCACAACTGTGGGCACCATGCTGTGACAGCTTGCAGCTTCAGAGCCGGGTGCCCACTGTGCATGCACGAATTGTGCTGCACATTCCCATTGATTGGGCAGTCTTCTGGGACCTGTGAAGGTTCCCAGGAGACTGCGGGAGGAAGGAGGGGGCCGAACTTCTGGCTCACTTTGCCGCAGTGAACTGAACCAGAAGTGGGAGCTGGTACCTGTCCAAAACAGGTATCCGCTCCCACCAAAATATGCCAAATATGGCAGTGGAGGGGGGGAGGAGGCAAATAAGTGAAGCATCTGGTTTTGAGTGGAACTCCGCTTTAAATTCCAATCCAATATAATTGCATTCCATAGTAATATCATGAACCTATGAATATAATACACTTAACATGAATATCCATTCTCTAGAGGGATAAAAAGCATATAAATACAATTTTAAATTATTTCTAACTACACTCTAAGATAAACCTAAAACTGACCATGTCCACAACATACATTTCCACTGATATATTATTAACATTATTTTCAATTTTAAAGGATAAGTTCACTTTTGGGAACATGTTGCATGTTCCATTTTTAGAGCGTAACATGTTCCAAATGCTGCAGCCGCTGCCCGATATCCCCCTCCCTGTGACAGAAGTATGGGGAGAAGTTCCCTGTGCCAGCTGTCACTTTTTAAAAACAGCACAGCCATGTGGGGTTCCACCCATGCAGCCGCATCATTCATTCACAGTGTTCTGTGAATGAATGAACTACAAGCCCCAACAGCCTTAGTGGCTGTTGACTTGTAGTTCTGAATGAGCTACCACGGTGCTGTGATAGTTGAATTGAGTCTTCCTGTCAGTATATACGCTGTCCCATACATCCCGTATGTGTGTAAGCAAATATACTAACAGGTCTGCAGGAGACCTGCATGGCACCAGTGATCTGCTGATTTTCAAAATAAATTTAGGCCAAAATGTATTCTGCTACATGTCTTTGCAATGCTTTACAACCTCCTGCAACCAAAAATAATAAATGCACATTTTTTTACTTGCAAAAAAATGTGCATTTATTATTTTTGGTCCAAAGGTGAATTTATCCTTTAATATTGTTTTTTTCCTCTTTGTATATATATATATATATATATATAAATGGATTTTGTGTTTGTGATTCTTCACTATCCCATTCAGATATCCAGTTAATGCATTTGACTCTAAGAATATTCCAATCTTTGCTGTTTTGCTTCAGTCAGCTACTATTTCCTCAATTCACTAAAGTTATCAGCCAAGCATTAATTCCAATGATCCAGTAAGGGACTTGGAGACATTTGGGTGTATTTGAACTGTTGAACCAGTCAATTTTATATGCTAAGCACATTTTGAATTATATATACAAGGTAATCTTTAAATCATCTGTTAAACTGAGCTAATTAGGTGATGCCTGGCATGATGGTAGATTCAAACTCTTAAGTTTAAAGATTTGAACATAGGTATTTATGTAGCTCTGAAATGCCTCAGTGCATCCATCAAGGATTTAAAAACTAGATTGTTTATTACAATTTGAATTTGGACAGGATTACAAAGGCACTACTTCTAAAATTCCAGCTGCACACCCATAGCTTAGATGGAAAATTAGATAGCTTTGCATAGTGAAATCCAAAGAATTGTAAATCTATTAGGCAGAAATAGGAAAAACTTCGATTTGTTGCACTTGCAAAATCAGAGAATCAGATGAGTAGCCATTAGAGCACATTTGTCAACTAGAAAAAAAATGTTAGCTTATGTTGTCAAAGGCATAGAAAATTAAATCTGAAGTTTAATCTGCTTTAATTTTGTTTATGCCCCTCCTTTAACATGCTATTAACAGTTTTTAAATAAAACCTTTGTGATTTCAATCCATACCTTACTTTAGACCCAATGACATCATCACTAGCTTTCTATGTTTCTCTATGCCATGCAGACAGATCGGGGTTTATTTACTAAAGCTGGAGAGTCCAAAATCAGACTCACTTCTGCATGGAAACCAATCAGCTTCTAGGCTTCATTGCCAAAGCTTCATTGAACAAGCTGAGGTTAGAAGCTGATTGGTTTCTATGCAGAAGGGAGTCTGATTTTGGACTCTCCAGCTTTAGTAAATAAACCCCATCATGTCTGGTGATAGGGACCAGTAGGGTGGTGTACATAGTTTCCTGAAAACATCACAGCACTTTGTAGTTCATTCAAGCGCCCTCAGTGGGATGTCAGCCATGGGCTGGCTCTTATGAAGAGTTATGCAAGTATCAAAATGTGTTAATGGGTGGATATCAGTCTGGAGGAGTGAGATTTCCTAGGCAGGCTGTAAAGTTCTCATGTGATGCAGAGCATTCATGAGTGAAACAACTGAAATCCAATTAACGAAAACGGTGGGCCAGGGACAGTATGATTGATTTTGGTTTAAGCACCCTGTGGGATAAAGGCCACTTGATCTGCGGCTGCAGATAATGGCTAAGGCACTGATCTGTGTATTCTGACAGCTAAACAATAGCTCGGTGGGGAGGATTCCTGCATCCACCCCGAATGCGTGGATGGGCAAATTGGTTCAGTTTTGAGTGAGGTTGGTTGTCAAATTATGGCTCAGCCCCACATTCTATACTGGGAAAGCCACTCTCCTGTTGTAGACTCCATGGCTCTGTTGTCAGTTTGAAAGCCAGACTGTCCTCTCAGGAACTGCTGTTAGTGCTTTTTATGAATGACCTCTGCAAACAGTGTTTGCAGGTTTTAGTCATGAATGTATTTCAACCTTTAAAAGAGAAGTGTGGGATTTTTTTTTTAATTTATACTTACCTAGGTGGATGCAGCATCAATCAAATGTGGCGTTTGTTGCTCACTGGCTCTGAGGGTGAGAACTGAGCGATCAAACACTGCTGATCACTCATTTCTCCCTGCTGATCTGATCAGAGTGTGGTGACTGTCAGTCACCGCTGTTTGCTCTGATCTCCCCTGTGCTCACTGGAGTGCTGGGCTGTGGAGGAGGCAGGAGTGGCTGGCTCAAGCTATCAGCAGCTTGCTGAGAGGCTGAGCCAGGTGCCTGTCCAGACATCTGGGTGCATCCCAACTTTAAAGTTGGGATCTTTCCGCAGCTTGGACTGGCTGAGAGACACCAGCCAAGATCGTATAATTAAGAAAAGGTTCAGCACTTCACATGCAAGCACATACAAAAAAAAAAAGTGCATGAGCATTATTAAAAAAATGAACAAGTTCATAAAGTCCCACACCAAATAGTGTGCCAAAACATATATAATCTTCTAGTGTCCAATATATAGCTTTGTGAAATTCCTCTTTGTGCTCTACCACCATGTAGCAATATACTGTACTCACTAACCGTCCATGACCCCTTAATTAAAAGATCAAATGCGCTTTGTGTCTGACCAAGGTTTATAGTCTCAGTGGATTTCTTCTCAACACTTTCCCCATTTAATGCCACAATTCCAGATCAACATGAATCAAAAAGAGAACATTCCTCATGGTGTAGTAAATTTATTAAAATAAATATCTATATGAACAACAAAAATGCACTCACATTTGTTGGTGCCCAATCCTTGGCACTAATACACTCAGCTGTATTACGCTACTGCCACTCCTATCATTAGAGCTGGTGTGCGTTCCAATAGCGGATATGACATCAATGGACCCAGATGTGGCTTGATGTAACACTCTGCCTCTACATGTTTCACCAATCTGGTGTCCTCAGGAAGTCCACTGTCGGCTGAAAACAGGTCACAAGAGTGCAGAACTAGATGCACTCCTGTGATCCACAGAAGTACAGCCAAACGAGCTTTCGCTGTCCTTCTCCTTTAATCATTTCTTACTAACTCCCTTATCTCTTAATTTTTACCCCCTTCCTTATTTGCTGTTTGTTTTTCTTTTTTTACTATTTGTATACAAACTATATTTTTCTTTTTGTTTATTTTTTAAAAAGGGCTTTGATTTAATTGGCACAAAACTTCACTATGCTTTGTATCAGAATTTTTAGCACCTTTATAGAAAAGAGAAATCACAAAAGGAAGTTTACACTATTGATGGGTTATATAAGCTATCAAACTCCCAGATGGAATTAAAAAAATCGGTTATCAGAATATTAATGAAAACCTGTCTCTGCAATTTATGCAAATGTAGTGAAAAACGTAGGAATACAGAAGCCACGAGAACATGGAAGTGCACTTTTTTTAGTTAATATAAACTGCTAAATACCTTTTTTTCATCAGCAGTTAAAGCAGTCTTGTGACTTCTGTCAGTATCCAGATAAACACTAGTTAAAGCTTATAGGAGGAGTTTTCATTTTGCTCTAGGACAGGGGTCTCCTAACTTTCTAAGCAAAGGGCCAGTTTACTGTCCTTCAGACTTAGGGGGGGCGGACTGGAAAATGTCCTGGCATCAGTGGGAATAAACAATACCCCATCTTTAGTGTTAGTGAGAGGAATTGTGCCCCATCGATGGTGTCATTGGGAGAAATTGTGATCCATCATTGGTGTCATTGTGCCCCATTCTTGGCATCATTGGGATGAACTGTGGCCAATTGTTGGTGTCATTGGTGGGAATTGTGCCCAATCATTGGTAATACTGGGAGGAATTCATTGGTGTCAGTGGATTAAATAGTGCCCCATGGGCCAGATAAGAGCAAGCAAAGGGCAAGCATCGAGCCCCCGGGCTGCAGTTTGGAGACCACTGCTCCAGGAGGATGCAGAACCCCTGACCTCTGTCTGGACAGTGCTAATTGGCCCTGTGCTGATCACATGCACTCTCCCAAGAAAAAAACAAACTCTAGCAATACACACCAAATTGAGCATGTGCAGAGTGACTCCAGACAATATGTCTTATCAGGACATAAGAGGGAGATACTGAAGGAAGGGGAGGATCAGAGATGTCAGGATCAAACTAAATTTTTACACTATGCAGAGGATTAACCCAGTAGGTTCCACAATGAATATAACAAGCATGCTTTACTGCATATACAGACTGATTTTGCTGTTATGAGTTTAGTAACACTTTAAACAAAATATACCATTCCTTCAATGGCACTTTTAAATCCAGTAAATCCTACACCTTTACTTGTTATGAAATGTTTCTACCTTAAACTGTGTATTTATAATATACTTTGTTCCCATTTTCAGCTTTTACTTTAACAATACTTGATATCTCTTATGCTGTATATTTTCCATAGTTTTATGGCTTTTATGAAGCTGTAATATTCATCATCAAGATCCTGTGATAGCTTTACTGTGTTCATTCTAATTTAACTATACTGCATGCTCTGAATTCTCTGATCCAAGTTCAAGAGGGCTGTGATATTTAAGGTCCTTGTTTTATAAGTGATTGGAGAACTTTTTGTCTATACTAGCTATAACAATTAGAGTGACTCATCATTTTCTTCTCCCAGTGACAATGAATACACATACTATACTGATTACTGTACCTTTACTCAAGTAGCATTTGATATGCTTTTTGTAGCACTCTTTTCTTGCATAGCAAATTAGAAGGGATATTTGAGACACTTGTGCAGACTGTGATGTGAGTATTATAATATCTAAAACAATATACAAAGAAAAGAAAGGACAAAAAGAAATGGAAGAAAAAAGAAATGAATGAAAAAACAAGAAAGCACTTTAATGACCCCATGTATTAATCATTAAATTAGGTCAAAATGAGTAGAGTGACAAGGCTAACAAAGCTACAATTGTTAACGTATACAGTATCTAAAGACACTTTTTATTCCTTGACTATTTACTAGGATGAGCAAAACAAGCAAAGTTTGGCTCATAGGAGGTTCAACAAACCCCACAGGAGGTCTGCGAGCCCTGAACATTTTGCTGACCCATAGTAAAGTCTATGGAATCTTAGTTTTGCTGTTTTGTTCTACCCCTTTTCAAGGCTATTGTGCAAAATGTTGTTCAAATGGACATGGGTAGCTGGGCATTGCCATGGGAGACATGCACCAATGCAAACACAAAAATGCAGTTAAATGTTGAGAGTGTCTTTTATTTTGTCTTAAAGAGTAATATTGAAAACACACAAATCCTTCAAGTTACATTCTTGGTAGATGCCTTAAACCTTCACATGAAGTTACAGAACAGTTTGAATAAACCATTTAAAATGACTATTAGGCCTCATGTACATTTGAGGTATAAAAACATCTGTTTTACAGCCATTTGACCATTTTTTCTGCCTCTAAATGCCCATCCATGTTTGCCCATGTGTCAATGCACACATAGGCATTTATAGAAGTGTTTAGAGGCAGAAAGAAAATCACTTGGGTTTTCAAGAGAGGGGCGTTTTGACCAAAAAAAATAGCAAAACATGCCTAGGTGCATTTAGCTCTTGAGTGTTTACTCATTTCAATGGCCAGGATAAATTAATATTCTGGCCAATGAAATCAAGCGCTTGATGCTCCTAAACGTGCCTAAATGCATTTGAAAAACATGGCTTAATTACCTTTTTAACCTGCTGTTCTCCTGTCAGGAAAAAAGCATTTGCAAAAGCCCCAGTGTGCATGAAGCCTAAAAATAAAACTGATAAATGACAGATCACCTGGTGGCCCCTGTTTGTGAACAGAGTGTCGGGGGGGATCCTGGGTGACCTAAATCTCCAGCCAGTTTGCTTACAAACAGAAGTCTGATTTTTGATCTATCATGTTGTGGTTGGGTAAGGTTGTTGGGAAATGGGTTTTCATGGGGTGGGGCTGCTACATTGCGTGGCAATTGACTCTACATGACTGAATGTTGAGATTGTTACTGGATTTCCTTCATTAGATATTATTTACATTTTTTTTATAAAATACTTTTGCCAATGTGTGCTCCAACTCCCCTCCCCCTCCTGAACCATACCAGGCCACATGCCTTCTGCATTGGAAGAGTATCTTGCAAAAGGGACAGCATGGCTTCCTCCCCTTCTCTTGCAAGGAACCTTGTCACTGTGTTAATGTGACAGAAGGCCTCATCCCAACATTCTGTACCTCAAAACTGATGTGGGGGTTTGTGGGGATGGGACTTATAACAATCTGGAAGCCATCTTTAGAAAAGGGACCCCAGATATCCAGGTTCCCCTAGGGAAATTTGTGTGGAGTACATAAGTACCCAGTGTTACTCATTCCTACAAAAAAATGTAAAAAGTACACTCTCCGGCCACTTTACTAGGTACATGTGTTCAACTGCTTAGTGACACAAATTGCTAATCAGCCAATCGGATGGCAGCAACTCAATGCATTTAGGCATGTAGACATGGGGAAGATTACTTGCTAAAGTTCAAACCAAGCATCAGAATGGGAAAGAAAGGGGATTTAGGTGACTTTGATTGTGGCATGGTTGTTGGTGCCAGACTGCTGATCTACTGGGATTTTCACGCACAACCAACTCTAGGGTTTACAGAGAAAGAAAATAGTTGTGTGGATGAAAATGCTTTGTTGATGTCAGAGGGGAATGGGCAGACTGGTTGCTGTGACATTCAGATGGTAAGGTCAGAATTTGGCATAAACAACATGAAAGCATGGATCCATCCTACTTTGTATCATTGGTTCAGGTTGCTGGTGGTGGTGTAATGTGTTGGGGATATTTTCTTGGCACTAGCAAGGTGGATATTTTCTTGGCACAAATAAAGTTGCCAGTGAGTGTAAATAATCACATAAATACAATGACAAGGTCCTTTATTTGAAAAAAAAAGTAAATAATGTCCCATGATGTAAATCCATCAATCACGTCATCCAGCCATGTAGATTGGCATCAATCATGATGTCTTGACGACCCACCACCCAATGATGTTGCCCTGCCACTTCTGCTTCTCTGTCACAAATGGCATGAAGGCTGCTTACTATATTAATTCAAGCCTGTATGTCCTTTAGCCTTAGTTCACACCGGTGTGTCTTGTCATGTGATTTGACAGTTTCAAATTGCATGACAAGTCGCACCCTGTTGAATTGAATCGTTCAAATCGGTGAGACTCCGTCGGAGTCACATCTATTTTCAAAATAGTCCCTGCACTATTTTCAGTGATTTCAGGTGCGCTTTGCATTGACATCTGTGTATGAAGTTGCATATATGTCAGGCAAGCTGCATATGAAATCTCACCCGGTCCGCGGCTTTGGAAACACACTACTTCAAGTGAAGTAGCACAATTTCAGTGTCACATTTGGTGTGAATCGGGGCTAAAAGCTGAACTCCAGGCAGGTGTAAAATACACAGATCAATATACTGTAGCTCTGTATTCATCAGTAGATCAATAAATGTATCTTTTAATACACGCAGCGTAAGTACCTTAACTTGACCTGGCATTAACTTCACTACAAAAGCATTCAGATGAGGAGAAGGAGCCAATCAATTGTGCTGCAGTGCAAGGAGTATGCTGATAGGTGGAGACAGCAGAGTGTCAGAGAGATAATCCTGGTTTTTTCCTTTAATTGTCCATTCGCAGTGTAGTTGTAAGGACAAGAACTCTAATGTTGCTGAACTGCTGCAAAAAAAAATCAAGACTCGACAAGGTTGTACTGTATGCAAGAGCTACACTATATTGCCAAAAGTATTGATATGCCTGCTTTTACACGCACATGAATTTTAATGGCATCCCAGTCTTTGCTCATAGGGTTGGTATATTGAGTTGGCCCACCATTTGCAGCTATAACAGCTTCAACTCTTGTCCACAAGGTTTAGGAAGCTCATTTGTGAGGTCAGGCACTGATGTCGAACAAGAAGGCCTGGTTCGCAGTCTCCCCTCTAATTCATCCCAAAGGTGTTCTATTAGGTTGAGGTCAGGACTCTGTGCAGGACAGTCAAGATCCTCCACCTAAAACTGACTCATCCATGTCTTTATGAACCTTGCTTTGTGCAGCGGTACATAGTCATGTTGGAACAGGAAGGGGCTATCCCCAAACAGTTCCCACAATATTGAGAGCATGAAATTGTCCAAAATGTCTTGCTATGCAAAGTCCAAGCCCCCCTTCCACACCCAGACCAATTACTATACCATGAACACCGCTTTGACATGTCAGTTTTGGATAATTGAAATGAGTACTCACACAATTTATTGTGCAAAGATTCTCAACTCCTTTAATAAATCACCCTGAATGCATTTCTTCTAGTTTGAAAGAAGATATCACTGTTAATCTGTGCTTCCTTTGTGATCACCTTCTATTTTGAACAATTTTCCATCTTGTGGATTTTTGGACAGACAGATGTTAGGAAATGGTTCACTACAGAGACTGTTACTCAAACAAAAGAAAATAACTATACTAACATTATAACTTGATTTATTTGCTTTTGATATGTGTAAATAACATCATTAGAATCACTCAGGTTGTTTTGCGATTCAAAAATTGACACTTTTATAGTCGTCAAAACTCTCAAGTTAGCTTTCCTAACAAAATCTAATTTTATTGAGACTACAGTTATTCTCTTAAGCATTTTCAGAATGCTAAAAGAAAAAAAAACAACTAACAGTAGAAGAGCAAATATTTGTAACAAAAAACTAAAACTAGAAATGGTAATTGTACAACCTTATTGAGACTATGGTAATAAGAGCAAGGTTCCCATATGGTTGCATCCCCGAACATCCTTCACAATATACCTCAATTTTATATGTGTCTAATTTAGGCAATGTTCAATCAATAAACCAATGTTCAATCAATAAAAACTGTAACATTTTAGAGTAAATTAGAACTAGAACCCCCATATACCTTCATATTAAAAGAGAATCAATATAGTTACACAGTTACATAGTGAGTAAGGTTGAAAACGTCCATCCAGTTCAACCAAAAAAAAATAATTCAGTTGGGGCAGCAGAGTGGCTAAATGGCTAGCACTTCCACCTAGCAGCACTAGGGTCATTGGTTCAATTACCAACCACGGCGCCACCTGCCTGCAGTTTGTATGTTCTCCCTGTGCCAGCATGGGTTTCCCTTGGGTATTTTGGTTTCCTCCCATGCTCCATGCTGGTAGGTTAATTGGCTCAGAGCTAAATTGTCCTGTGTATGTATGAATGTGAGTTAGGGACCTTAGGCTGTAAGCTCCTTGAAGGTTAAGGACTAATGTGAATGTACAATATATATGCAAAGTGCTGCATAAATTGATGGTTCTATATAATTACCTGTAATAAATAAACAAAGTAGAAAACATCCATATACTAGAAGTATAGTATGGTATAGTAGAAAAAATCCTATACCCAGAGTTGATCCAGAGGAAGGCAAAAAAACCGTACAAAGCATGGCCCAATTTGCTTCAACTGGGGAAAAATAAATACCTTCCTGATCTCCTAGGAGAAAATTGGATTTTCCCTAGATCAGTGGTCTCCAAACTGCAGCCTGGGGGCCAGATATGGCCCTTTATCTAGCCCTTGGGGCACTATTCCATCTGCTGACACTAACAATAGGGCACAATTCCTGCCAAAGTCACCAATGATGGGTCATAATTGCTTTCTGTGACAGCAACGATGGGGCACTATTCCTCCCAATGACACCAAAGATGGAGCATCATTTACTCCCACTGATGCAAGGACGTTTCTTCTCTCACTGGCTACAATCTGTCCTTCCTACAGTGTGAAGGACGGTAAACTGGTCTTTTATTTAGAAAGTCTGGAGACCCCTGCCCTACATCAACTACGTCTAGTGTTATTACCTATAAATGTTAAAGTAGAACTGTAATAAAAAAGAAAAATTGTAAACAGGCAGGTTTTAAATTCAGAAGAGGTTTGCTATGTCTCTTCTTCAATAAAGCTGCTTACCTGCCCGATCATGCTGTACAGAGAGCTGTGCACACACATCCAGTCATTGAAAATGACTAAAGATCAATACTCAGAAGACGACCAGCGGTAAGGGAGCTCCAAAACACTGCAGCGCTAGACTGGAGCTAAGGATAGTTTCATGTTAATATCATGTTATATGTTGTGCATTTATAGTAACAGTATATGGTTGTATAAACAAATCCTTTTATAGATATAAAACTACTGCTATGGATTGCCAGACAAATCTGGGAATCATTGCAAAATAGTGGATTATCTGATACAGGTTATTTCAGGCAAACCATACTTCCCCAACTTTCCTGAATATGATCATGCTGGATTGGATCTGATTGTTTGTGATTGTAGAGATCCATGAATTTAGCAATCCCTGGCAGATCAGGAAAATATTCTTGCTCATATTCAGAAGTTCCTGCTAGTATCTGAGTTGCAGCGATTCACAGACCAATTGGATCTTCTGTAATTCGGTTTTACATATTTCAAGGGAATGTTCTTCTGTAAACAAACTTCATTGTTTTAATCATTTCGTTATGTAAATGGATAACATGGAAACAGGATGCGTGTATGATGTCAGCATTCCCTGGTGAGCTGTGTCCAGCAATCAGGTATATTCAAACGGATCTTTTAATAGAGTTGATAAAGTTTCAGAAAAATTTGATAGCATTAGCAGCCGTCAGCACGATAGCATCAGGTTCTAACTTGCCGTGCTAGGTCAACATGTACCATGGCCATTATAGGAGGAAGGTTCAGGGAAAGTTCAGGTCTATTGTTTTACCATGGTTACAAAACATAAAATGAGAGAAATCCTGTATTTGTAACATATTGCTGCCTCTGGGCTCTGGAGGTTGTATGTTCTCTTTTTTCTTCCTTAAATTGAATGCAGTAATACAAACCTTGTGATTATCTTTAGTGTAAACAAAGGAATATCCTCTGATCACTTCTAAAGTAAAACACAGATGTTTTTGGTTGACTGTTGATGTCATTAAGCTAAATGTTTATCTTTTATGTATTTGATCCTGTAAGCTTTCAGGGATCCAATTTGTTACTAAGTCAATAGAAAAATTAAATTTATTCATGCAGTAATTGCTGTAAAGTAAGTTTGAATGAATATGAATTTCTGTTCTTGGAATAGGAACACAGTTCGGCGTGAAATGTATTTTTATTTCACTTTTGATCTTCCTTGGTTTTAAAAAGTGCTAATGGATTCATACGCTAGAAAGATCAGCCACAAAAAAAGGAGCAAGGTGCAATTTATGGACGTCCGTGTGATAGCACATCATTGATGTTCCTCAAACCAGATTTCCAGCATGGGAAAGCATTTAAATATATAGCTCACCCATGGAGGCTTACATCTTTGCATCTGACAGTTGAAGATTTAAAATGTTTTAGTGACCTATTTTATACCGCCCTACTAATATTTTCATAATGCTTTGTGTTTACTGGCGGTCACTGACCAGGTCATTGTACAGGTTAGTGTAATGAGATATGCAATGAAGATGATTTTAGTTTTTGTATTCAGCTTTGCTTTACAATATAGGGTATCACTGCAGTGCACACTGTTTATCTGATCTGGCTGGCTATATGTTTTCTTCAATTATTTTCATTATTGGTTTACAAAAATGGACTATGATTGAGCAAATCAGTTGTACAATATATGATTTGCTAAATAAGCACTGGGAAATTTAAAGTCAAGTGATATAAAGACAGACTCCACTCCATAAAACAGTGAGTAATGAAGTATATAGCAATGGTCTGTAAAGTATATGTAAACCCTCACTTTGTAAAACAACCCAGTATAAATGGGAAAATGTAAGTAAAAGGTAAAATATTTATGTGTAAGTATATACATACTGTCATGATCATCATCATTATATATATATATATATATATATAAAATGATGATGATGATGATGATGATCATGACAGTATATATATACTTACACATATATATTTTACCTTTTATTTACATTTTTCCATATATACAGTATATATGCTATCACAATCTTTTTCCCCTTTTTTTTTTATAAGTGATCACATGCCCTCTGTTCTCAGGTGCAGCAGGAGCTGAGGGAGCAGAAACAGCAGCAAACTGGCCTTTAGAGTGAATGGCTGTGCATGGTGGGGATGGTGCATGAAGGTGGAGTGGCATAGTGGCATGTCAGCAGAAGTCTGCTCATTGGAGGAGAGCATACTGAATTTGCAGCACAGCAAGAAAACTGTTGTGTCTAGTGTGGTCAATTTTTATTAGAAAGCAGAGAACACCAGGTATTTCACACAAAGGAAGCAATAGAAAGAGAACAGGACACTTTTTAATACAGGTGCATGGTACAGCAGGCACATATTGGGAATATGAAATGTTGGATTTATGTATTCTTAAGGATCTTTTGGTGTATAATTGTGTATTTTACTCTCTAAACATTGAATAAAGTCTACTACTGTGTGTCAATCTTATTTAGTAAACATACTCTATGAAGCTAAATAGATTCTGTGGGGCTAATGCACAGTGGTTCTAAGCTGGACATAGGCCTAGCTTTATTCCATTCAGCCAGCAGGCTGAATGAAAGGTTCCTCCACCCACATAAATGTGATGGATGGGGAAATCCGCCACATACATGACATTGTATTTCGACAGTAGGCTGCAGCTGCTGATGGAGAAAAATTTACCAACATGTTCCTCCAACGCGAGACTTCTGTCAAGCAGGGATGTCCACACACTGATCAAAATTTGGACAGTTCCTCCTGAACCTCCTGAATTTTGATCAGTGGGCGGTCAGCTTCAGGCGTAAGGCTTTGCCTATGGCCACGCAGTACAAAAAGATGTACAAGTTGTATGCTTCTTTTTTTTTTTATTCTGTAGAGGTAAAAGGTTATTGCCCAACTAAGAGGTGTTCAGTTTAAGCAAAATTAATGTCTGGGCTACTAGATTTTGGTTGGACTAAAGCAAGTCAAAATACAGGGAAGACTCCAAGCTGCAAGTTTCTTATGATTAAACCATTTGTCTTACCTATTCTTAGTTGTATGAGATTATGTTTCATCTTCATTCTGGCCAGAGCTTTATTCATTACTGATGGCCTGTAGTTTCTGCAGGGCTTTATAAAGAAAGAATTGAGCTTTTTTATTATTGTGCCTTTTAGTGATATAGGATATTTAGTTATTGCAAACTGTCTTATTTTATACTGGGAAGCCAGTTGACTTGTCTGTGTGTTTCCTTTTACAGCTAGAACACATAGAGTATATTCTTAAATTACAGCTTTTTTATGTTCTCTTTGATCATGTGAAATATAGAAAGCAATTAGTTCATGACAAGGGATAGCTATGATAGTATACAGTTTATTTTCCTTTTCCCGTTCAGGTCTTTGAATATACTACACCATACACCGCGGGGACAAGAGTAACGTATAATAGCATGTTCTCATTCTCCAGGGGGAAAGGGTTAAACCATAACTTGAATAATCTTTAAATGACAAAAAATAAAGAAATTGTAAGACCTTTTCACACGTTAGATATGTATTGTCATTTATCATCTAGATATCAGGCTAGCAGTGTGAAGTAATAAAACATATCATCGAAAAATGTGCTATAGGTCTGAATCACTCTTTCATTCCACCTCCTAGCTAACTGTAGTATTAAATCAAACAAGCAGAACATTTCCTAAGGCAGCCATTGCCTTTTAATTTCCTGAAGAACCTTAAAATATCATTCATTACAAGTACTACACATATTTGGTTTTTAAAAGTCTCATAAATCAATAGCAGGCTGACTGTAATAATTATTACAAGTTAGTGCATAATTTTCATGCTGAAGGCTGCATGCAGAACTTTAGCATATGCAAACGAGGCAATTCAAACTGTGTATAGATATTAATATGAAGAAGCAGGTAACGAGGTACAGGCTATGAATTATGCATCAGGAGCGGCTGATCTTCAATGAGGAAAATGAATTCAGCATGTAATCTAATTAGTGATGGAAGTCTATTACATCTAACTGCAAAAGCAACCGTCCTTGAAACAAATTTATTTACAGTCCATGTTACCACTTGAAACAACTTCCAAATGATGTTTTAGGCAGTCATTTTATTTTTTTTTTCTTACACATGTTTTCTGCTTTCAGCTCCAGACCAGGGAGGCCTCCTAAAAGGACACAGAGTGTTACCTCACCTGAAAATCCCCATATAATGCCCCACAGTGTGCCTGGCTTAATGTCTCCTGGAATGATTCCACCCACAGGTAAACTACTATTTGTTTTTAACATACACAGGTAAAAACAGGCTAATGGTACTTAAAGCAAGTTGCATAGCTATAGGGTTTCAGAGGGCACAATAAATCACCTGCAGGTGCCTACATGTCAGGTTGGCTTCCTTAAAGTATGGCTACCCCCTGGATCCTGGGCCATATAAATATGTGCTTCACTTCCTTGGTTAAGAGCCTACTCCTTTCCCTTCTGTCTCCTAGGCCTTACTGATGTTCTGTCACTATGATGAGCAGTTTCCTCAGCCAATGGTAAGGCCTAAGAAGTAGAAATGCAAAGATCTTGACCCAAAATGCTATACTGCATGCTAGATCAGCCTAGGATTTGGGTTTCAGGAACAGCAAAGAGGAAAACTAACCTGACATAAAGGTGCCTTCACGTGTCTTCCGTGTGTATATCAGTAAATGTTCATAATAGCAAACTGATGGCACTATATAAATCCTGTATCACAATAATAATAATAATAATAATAATAATATACTGTATATAAATATATATATATATGTAATTGTATTATTAAATATTATTACTGTGTATCAGGTTTGCTTTAACTAAAAGAAGGCATCTAAGAGCAAGAGTAACTAAACAGTGACCTATTACGTTTTGCCATTAATGTACAGTACAGGGGTGCGTTCCTCTAGGCTACTTTTTGATTAGTGTCACATGATTATGGATCACAGGTTACAATAACCACAACCGTGCCAGGCAGCCATAACCCTCTTCAAGCTCAGGTAACCAACACATCTAAGCTTGTGAAAGGGCATTGTTTCCTGTAATCACTGGACAACCCGTGACTTGGGCAATGAAGTGCTTCACGTGTGTGCCACACATTTTTGGACCTCTTCTATATACCTGTAGGTTATATATTTCTAACAGTGTGTTTTATACTTTCTTTCACTAGTGCTGTATATATACAATATATCCAAATATACATAGACACACATAATACAAATTAAATATACATGCAAAACATAAAACTTAAAACATAATATTATTATTCTATCTGCCTTTGTATCTCTGCATACATAGATGTATGTTTGTTTTTGATAAGTATTACTAAAACAAGCCATCATTTACAGTGGAATAGAGTTGCTTCCCTTTGAATCTGTGTTATTGGTTGTTTAGATATTAATTAAGTGGAATTAAAAAATTAGATAGGTGGTAACCTCAACTGTGCGTATATGTGCAATAGTTTTCAGTATTCACAAATAATCAAGAAGTGAAAGGATCTTTCCGATTTGGTCAGTTAGGCTATATAATGGCCATGCACTATTGCCTTACAGTTCTGGGTTCAAGGATTAAACCTCACCTGCTGTAGTGCATGGAGTTTGTAGGTTCTAGATTTCCTGCCAAAATTAACAAACATACTGCATCCCACAGCTAGTTTAATAGTGGTAGGGTCATTACAATGCGAGCTCCTATTGGGGACAGATGTGGATGGTCTATGTACTCTGTAAACCACTGTGTAAAGTCATGATACTAAGTAATTAGTGGCAATTAATAAATAAATAAATGTAGCAGATCGACCATTTATTCACCGTGCTCATAGCTGCTTGGGTTCCTGGACATACCCAGGGAAGATATGTTTCTCTCCTACCCTCCTCAGCTCAAAGAGGCCACACCTGTTGAGGCAGAGGTAGCTGCTCAAGTGATCTACAGCCAGGTGAGAGGCCCTTCACGCTCAGAACCAATGCGCGAGAAGCTGGGCAGAAGCCTAATAGCACATGGCTTCAAAAACATTAAAAAACCCAGCTACTGTAACGAGCCCCTCTTTGATTGCAACCAGAGTAATCCAGCTTGGGCCTTGGATCCCCGCAATTATTTGCCTGATTTACCACAGATACCATGGACTTTAGGGCTCGTTCACACTTGACTGTTTTACCAACGCTTGCCAAACGCCCCTATAGCGTTTGTCAAGGGTTTTTCCGGCGTTTGCGGAGCATTTTTTAACACTCGGCAAACGCTCCGCAAACGCTGCATGCGCGGTTTAGCGTTGGTTGCTAGGCATTTGCCAAACGTTAAAAATGCCCCACAAACGAATATAATGAGGTTTAAGTGGTGTTACCGCTCCGCAAACGCCCTGCAACCGTGCCGCAAACGCCGGCCGGACGTTTGCGGAGCGGCACCATAGACTAGAATAGGAGGCTTCAACGCCTCCTGACTTGACCAAAGGCGTCCGTTTTGCCACGACGCGACGCTAACGTTCCGGTTAGAACAGCACCATGTGCTGCAATGTGCAGAATTGTCAGAGGCGTTTGGGAAGCGGTAAAAATGCTTCCCAAACGCCTCTCTGCTGCCTGCACACATCGCTAGTGTGAACATAGCCTTACTGTGAGGGATGCTGTTTATTAGCATAATCACACGTAGCGTTGTTTTGAACTGTTTTTCTGAATTAGTAACTCTCAGCTGGACTCTGTGTTAATTATAAATTATGTTATGCAGCCACATGCTACCATGATAGTGCCACAGAGACATCGCTGTGAAGAATCCATGTTTGTGCAGCTTTCATGATCCGTTTTGTATTATGTTGTAGTGTGTGAATGCTGTTTGTTGTTCTGACCCTGTTTTGTAATATTGATTCTAACATTGCACCTATTTAATAAACTGCAAAACTACAGTTGCTCACTGCCTGATAATTCACCAACTACCCATCCTGTTACATAAATATGGCTCAAGTTACCCAAATTTGAGTATTTGTACAGTAAGGAGGAGGCTGGGTATATCCATATACTGTTTTCTTAAATTTTCCAGACAAATACAACAGCAAATATAATTTGTATAATATATATAAAGACACCACATTTGATTAGATGATGATTAGTTCAAATGTTTATGTGCAATGAAGAAGTATAGTGTGCCTTAATTAATCTAAGCTCAATCAATGAACTATTTGGTCTATTAAATATACCATTGTATGTAATTTGTTATATTGTTAAAAAAAAATGAGCAATATACTTAATGATCCTGCCATAAATATAGTAAAGTTGTAACTTTTAATACTTTCTGCAGGAGATATCATTATTGGCCCTCAAACAGTTATCACAAGTAATGTTTTCTTTCTGAAATATAAAATAACCATTTAAGAAAGGGGGAGTTATACTGTACAGCAAATAGGAAGAGTAGCCTTGGGTGGAAATGTTGCTCCTGCATAGACACAGTATAGTAATTGCTACCTTAGATAAGGAAATGTGCTACTGGCAGGATCATCTGGTGAAAATAAAGGTTAAAAAAAAAAAAAAAATATATATATATATATATATATATATATATATATATACACTGTATATGTGTTTGTGTGTGTATTAAGCCTCATCCCTTTTAAACTTGAAACCACTACATTCTGAGAATACATTTGTTTCTTTCAGTTTTTTTAAAAGAGAAGGGCATGCGTCATTTTATATGTCTCATTTGTTTGTGCCCCACACGTCATAAGAAGGCTTATTGATATCTGAAGCATAATGTTCCTTACATTTAATTAACTATACAGAGAGCTTAGAATAGCTTATTCTCCTATTACTTCTGTGTGGATTATATTACATTGCTATTGTTTTTTTTTTCCTCCACTGATGAGAAAGACATTTGCAATTGTTTACTCCAGATGCGGAAAATAACTTCATTGTGGTCAAACTGCTTTGTGTGTAACAGAATTATATTGGAGCTAATGACAAGTCCATCTTTCACTGCATGACTTAGATAAGTAGTTCAAGAATACATTCTAAAAATATGTCATGCAGTATGTAAAGACACATTTCAGAACCACGTACCAGCTTCCTTCCTTGTTACTAATCAAAAGAAAACATAGTTATGCTTCTGAAACATAACATATTAATAAAGAGGCACACATGGTTCATTGTTCATACACAAGCAAAATAAAATAGAAACTGGATTTTTTTAAAGAGGACTTTGCTTTTTTTCCCCAAAAAACGGATTAAGGAAATTTATAAGTACTTGTGCTTTGCTGTTTTAAAGGGGGTTTCTAGTCTGCCAATTCCTTCAGGATGTTTGGATAATTAATAACCAGCTCACATGATCTAGCTTTATTATTATTATTATTTTTATTTTTTGCTTTACTTGCAGCCTAAATTAGTTGCACTGCAAAATGTGCATTCTTCCTGCAGTGCAAATACTGGTAGGAAGACTTTAAGCAATGCTTTTTTGGAAATGCGGTCAAATAACCCTCCCACTTGGTTGCAATATTCATCTCTTTTTTGACATTTCCCCCCACAGTAATTCATTTCCACCATTGAAAGCTCTTAGCTTTCAGGATTGAATGATGCCCATCCCAGAAGACATTTTGTGAGAGCAGGGCATCATTGACTTAAGGCTCCCCCTAAGGGGGTGGCACCATGGCACCTTGTACTAACAGTGTAATGATGCAGAAGGTAGTGCTGACATCATCATATCCCTTTTGATCTGTGCATCATTGAGGACTGCTCAGCACTGGAAAAGATACCAAAAAGGAAGGGGACTCTGCACATCACATGAACAGCTTTAAGATATCTATAACAGGTAAATAAAAAATAAAATATAGCTGGGAAGTCTCCTCCAGAAAGGAGGGGTGGGTGGCAATTGTGGGGCACTTAGGCTTTAAGCACTCAGTGGTTGGGGTACTCACTTAAGCTGTCCATATGGTATTCTTTTTTTTATTTTGTTCGACCAGTGGGTTGAATAAAAAAATTATCTGATTTCCCTATCCACACACTCAGTGTGGATGGGGGAATCACTTCTGCTGTGCTATTGTGTTCTGACAGCGGAAAGAGTGGCGGCATTACTGATCGTTTACTAAGACCCAGCAGATGGGTAGTACAGAAGTTGATCGGTAGATCAAATTCTGTGCAAGCAGCCTGCCCATATGTCTCAAAATTCGTCCAGTCCCTGCTGGACCGACCACATTTCAATCCATGTATGGCTGCCTTTATTACAAACTTATGGCAGTGTGAAACCACTGCAGTGTTACTACAATTTTACTGTATCTCCAAATAATAGATACGTTAAAATAAAATTTCTGTAATTGTGACTTTCAAAGCTTTAAGCCTAGTATACACTATCAATTTCTTTTTCTGTTCAACCCAGCGGGCTGAATGAAAAAAAACTGATGAGCTTGAGAGGAGATCCTGTACTAACAATCCAATGTTAGTACAGCGATTTCCCTGATGAGCTATGGTGTTCTGACAGGGTACTCCCTCCTGCCAGATCACACGGGTCATTGCTTTCAATCATTGGCTGAGAGCGCTGATCAGATACCAATCGTCAGACTTTTTTCAGTGATGCCCCTTCAATAGAAGCCAGATGTCAGCTGGCTTCTGTCAGACTGGCTGCTGTACACATGGGCCCAGTGTTGGCCCGTTTCAATTGAACCGGCCCATACAGCCCCAAAATTCATATGTGGCTTTAGAAGGATTCATCCTATGTCTGTTCACACCTTCATATGCTGGGCAACCTATTCACAAAAAAGGAATAGTTTAAGCCCTTTTCTGATGTTAAAGAAACAATGTGATATACAGTCAGGTCCATAAATATTGGGACATCGACACAATTCGAACATTTTTGGCTCTATACACCACCACAATGGATTTGAAATGAAACGAACAAGATGTGCTTTAACTGCAGACTGTCAGCTTTAATTTGAGGGTATTTACATCCAAATCAGGTGAACGGTGTAGGAATTACAACAGTTTGCATATGTGCCTCCCACTTATTAAGGGACCAAAAGTAATGGGACAATTGGCTTCTCAGCTGTTCCATGGCCAGACGTGTGTTATTCCCTCATTATCCTAATTACAATGAACAGATAAAAGGCCCAGAGTTCATTTCAAGTGTGCTATTTGCATTTGGAATCTGTTGCTGTCAACTCTCAAGATGAGATCCAAAGAGCTGTCACTATCAGTGAAGCAAGCCATCATTAGGCTGAAAAAACAAAACAAACCCATCAGAGAGATAGCAAAAACATTAGGCGTGGCCAAAACAACTGTTTGGAACATTCTTAAAAAGAAGGAACGCACCGGTGAGCTCAGCAACACCAAAAGACCCAGAAGACCACGGAAAACAACTGTGGTGGATGACCAAAGAATTCTTTCCCTGGTGAAGAAAACACCCTTCACAACAGTTGGCCAGATCAAGAACACTCTCCAGGAGGTAGGTGTATGTGTTTCAAAGTCAACAATCAAGAGAAGACTTCACCAGAGTGAATACAGAGGGTTCACCACAAGATGTAAACCATTGGTGAGCTTCAAAAACAGGAAGGCCAGATTAGAGTTTGCCAAACGACATCTAAAAAAGCCTTCACAGTTCTGGAACAACATCCTATGGACAGATGAGACCAAGATCAACTTGTACCAGAGTGATGGGAAGAGAAGAGTATGGAGAAGGAAAGGAACTGCTCATGATCCTAAGCATACCACCTCATCAGTGAAGCATGGTGGTGGTAGTGTCATGGCGTGGGCATGTATGGCTGCCAATGGAACTGGTTCTCTTGTATTTATTGATGATGTGACTGCTGACAAAAGCAGCAGGATGAATTCTGAAGTGTTTCGGGCAATATTATCTGCTCATATTCAGCCAAATGCTTCAGAACTCATTGGACGCCACTTCACAGTGCAGATGGACAATGACCCAAAGCATACTGCAAAAGCAACCAAAGAGTTTTTTAAGGGGAAGAAGTGGAATGTTATGCAATGGCCAAGTCAATCACCTGACCTGAATCCGATTGAGCATGCATTTCACTTGCTGAAGACAAAACTGAAGGGAAAATGCCCCAAGAACAAGCAGGAACTGAAGACAGTTGCAGTAGAGGCCTGGCAGAGCATCACCAGGGATGAAACCCAGCGTCTGGTGATGTCTATGCATTCCAGACTTCAGGCTGTAATTGACTGCAAAGGATTTGCAACCAAGTATTAAAAAGTGAAAGTTTGATTTATGATTATTATTCTGTCCCATTACTTTTGGTCCTTTAACCAGTGGGAGGCACATATGCAAACTGTTGTAATTCCTAAACCGTTCACCTGATTTGGATGTAAATACCCTCAAATTAAAGCTGACAGTCTGCAGTTAAAGCACATCTTGTTTGTTTCATTTCAAATCCATTGTGGTGGTGTATAGAGCCAAAAATGTTAGAATTGTGCCGATGTCCCAATATTTATGGACCTGACTGTATGTAGGCTCTTCCATCTAATAAGAGAATGCTAAGCAAAAACGTTTGTACATCCAGATGCCCAGTAAGACCTATGGGCACTATGCTATCATGGAGCCACTGTACTTGGTGTTCTAAGCTGCTATCAAAGTATCACACTCTATTATAAAAACAAACCAAAAAAATTAAGGAAAGGTGGATCCAAATCTGCTTGGATATGCAAAAAGGACTTGGCAAACCGCCATTGTAATGATTTTCCTTATAGGCTCATCTGTACATACTCCACCCATCTATGATAGATGCCTGCTGATAAATCAGGCTGTCAAAAATCAGCTCTAATTCCTGAAGAAGAAGGAATATGTTCGATATTCTCTGTTAAAACTGTATCTATCCAGCAGCTAAAAATCTGATAGCTGTGCATTTGCTCATGGAAATCCTAAGCCAAGCCTTGGAAATTACTCTGAAGAAAATAAGCAGAAAAAAGTTAAACATAGTATTATACAGGGAAAGCCCACTAGTGGACTAGCAACATAACTAATTATTTAGCTTTAACAAATCACAATGAGCATTCAAATTATAGTTGAAAAATCTAAAGTAATGAACCAAAGTGCTTGCAAGACCATGAAATGATTCTTTATGGTGTGCCCCTACAGTATACGCTGTGTGCAGAAAGAGTTATTTTTACACATCATTCCTGCTTTCCAGTTTTCCTGTTTATAAATCCTAATTAATCCAGATAAATATGTTTAATGAAATTCTACATTATCAAAATTAAACCAAAACATGATTTCTCTTACAAATGATCTCTTGGATATTTCAGTCTAAACAATATTAATAAATCAGGAAAATAGTTGAATAAGAACTAAAAATATAGATTATTTTTCTGAAGTGGTCAAATGAGGAAACATGTCTTTGTGAATTTAGGATGTTTCTTTTTACTTCAGCAAAACATCAGCATGGTACATGTAGTTAAACAGTTGAGCGATGACTAGCTTAATGCATATATAAAAACTAACATGTATTACAAAAGTGCAATTTTTGCCCTTGGCAAATCGTATCTTAAGAGCTTTGGAAAATGAAATCAAGCACTTTCTAATTTAAAACACATTCAACTGTTACCTCTAGTGTTGTTTTTTTCCACTCCTTCCTCTGTTTACACTTTATGTATAATTCAGAATTACATTTATTACTATATTTTCAACAGGATTTGGAAAGACTGTAACACCTAAAGTGCTGATTGCATACACAAAAAGATATGGGCTTCTTTATTTAATTATACTCTTTCATTTGTTTAAATAAAATTAGATATTTTATGTTGAAGTGAAAATTTCTGTAAAGTTAAGTACATGTCATCAACTCTAAGTGCGGAAGAGACTGAAGAGGCGACATATGTAGCATCCATCCACAAGTTTACTGGAATGTGATCCTGAAGCCCATCTCCAGGGAACTTAACATTTCTCCCTTGCAGTGGGTTTGCACCCACACTACAAGAGTTAATTGCTCATTTAGGTCTAGGAAGAAGACCCATATGAAAGAAAAATATATTTGACATATATTTTAAAAATATGCTCCTCAAATATATTGACATAGATTTGAAATGCCACAATTTTGGCCATATTCCATATATTTCAATAAATATATATATATATATATATATATATATATATATATATATATATATGTGTGTACTGTATGTTGAAATGCATTTTTATTACTAAATATATGAAAAATATTTCTAAAAATACATTTCAAATACACTGTATATCTTTAGAAATACAAATCTACATTTTTGGAATGCATTTACAAATATATATAAAAATATATGTTAAAATTACTTTTTTATATGTTAAAAAAAATCTGAAGAATATATTTAAAAATATATATAATTTTAATAATATATTTTTTTAAATATATTCTTCAGATTTTTTTTAACATATAAAAAAGTAATTTTAACATATATTTTTACATATATTTGAAATGTGTTTTTAAAAATATTTTTCAGATATTTAGTAATAAAAACACATTTCAACATACAGATATATATATACATATATTTATATATGTATATATATATATATTTATTGAAATATATTTTGAAATATGTTGAATATGACCAAAATTGTAGCATTTCGAATATATGTCAATATATTTGGGAATAATATTTTTAAAATATATTTCAAATATATTTTTCTTCCATGTGGGTAGGCACACAATCCTCTGCTCACTGGGCTGCTAGACCATTCCCGCAGTGTCTTCTTCCCATGCTGCAGTGGTCCCCTGTTGTTATCAAGACAAGGTCTATAGCCCTTCATTGGATTTGATGACGCTGAGGGACAGCCCCACTGCAAGGGAGAATTTTCAGATTTACTGGAGTCTGGCTTGAAAGTTGAATTCCAGTCAAAAATACAATGCTGGACAGTAGCATTTAGAAGCAGGGCTAACAATAGGAGCCTTTGCTGCAGTGCTTATGTGGTGACAATAAAAATGCTAATATGAGAAAATGCTAATTTGTAGGATGAGCAGCAATATGATTACCAGAATGCTGTAGTCTCTTCATAGTTCTATCAGCTGTTTGGTTGGTTTGCTGTTACTGCTGCTACAGTGGTGGTTGAATCAATCCTGCCAGCACAGGTCACTTACATATAATACCATATCTGTAACAGAATAGGTAATATATTTATTTTTCTGGTGGCTCGTGTGTTAAAACTCCACCGACTGGCACCCCCATGGCTGCTGCATGTATTCCACACTTCCCAGTGTGTGGAATACCTGCTTCCCTGCTACACACTGTTTTCTCCTGCTGGCTTATACATCACTACAAGACATACAAACTGTTGGGAGAAACCACGGCGTGCAGTGGAGGTAAGGGGTATTCGACCCATCTGAAGTGTTGAATACCTAGTGGCCAGGGAGCAGCGAAGTGGTGGCATTTCAACACATGGGCCACCTGAAAGATAAGTACTATGTCACTTCTTTTTTTTACAGGTATTGAATTGATACAAGGCAGGGTGGTTGGATTTACAAGACCGGTTATGTTACTACTTTTTTTTACACCTTTACAGCTTTATTTCTGCAAAGCACTTACAAGTTTTGCATACTGTACATTTTTGTAATTTTAAATCATGGTTTGTGTGTGTGTGTGTTTGTTTAGGCATCCTTGTTCTTTTAATGATTGACCTGCAGTATGCAGTAAAAATGGATATATATTTGTGCTTAGGTCCTATATATAGTATATACATAGTTCTCTATGATGCTTCTGGCCGATTATGTCCTTTGAGATTGTCTTTTTAGCCTGCAAGGCACTTTCATTGGACAGGGTATCCACAGGTGAGCAGGGCTTAGTGCTGCTTGTGGATGGGGGCTATGCCTTAAGGTCTTAGATAGGGAAGATAGGAAGTTTTTTCTAGACGAGAGAGGTAATAGTAGGCTCTTTGAAGTTTTAGCAGCATCTTTAATTTTTTAGAGCCAGAATTGGGAAACGTTTCACTTTGAGAATTCCTTTATGATTTGTTCTCTCTTAATGTATTCTTGGTCATTCATTGGACACAAATTATATATTGCTCATATAAGACAATCTAACAGAACTCTTAATTATCAGCTAAATAATGATGCTGATGTTGACACCACATAACATATAATTCTGAGTGTTAAAGGTTGCCTAGAGTATCATTATTCAGTGAACCAATCGATCAATCAATTAAGCATTTATTTAGTCAACCAATCGATCAATCAACTAAGAATCACGTGTACCACTGATCATTCACAGATCCTATTTATCTCTATACTCTTGCATAATTATACAGTATGCCTGAAATAATAAGTGCAGGGTGACCACTTACTACTCTATTTCTATTGCAAAAATATCATTTTACCAATAGAGGGTGAGGTTGTAGAGGAAATGATGGTAAAGGAATAATTCTTTATAGCAAAACTATGCGCTTCTGGGGATGTGGTGAACACATGGAATAAACAAACAATAGGCTGCTGTCTTATAAAAAAATGTCAACCAACAATAATTATGAGTAAATAGCAAATAGCAATCTCTCAATAACAGCCCTCCAGTACATAAAACAAATCATTTTTTCCCTTTGAGTTTTTAGTGATTGCTCTTTACCGCTGTGGGCACTGCAGACCAATGATGAAGTTACTATTGTGAATGAAAGAAGAGTTAAATTTCTCTGGTAAATGAGGTGTCTGGAGGGGAGTGTGGCTCTCTGGATGCACTGTGGTGATTCAAGCTGATAACTTTAAGTTGATGTCTGCAACTTAGAGACGTTTTATACCTATAAGTGGACATTTGTTGGTGGACTGATATGCACTTTATCACCTGGTTTTGGAAAATTATTTAAGAAAATTATTAAAATTTTCTGTGATTGCTATTTGCTATTTTATAATTATTGTTGGTAAAGGAATAATGATTGTGTTACTGTGTATTTATGAAGTCCATAAATTACCAAAATACAAAATCAGATTGAGGGTAATCAAAAGAATGGTGAGGGTTTTATATGGCAATCAGAAAGTTTTATGTTTAAAACAATATATCTGCATCAGGTGGGTAGTATGCAAAGGTTGGTGAAGGGTATCACAAGGATTCTACAGAGTTCCTCTTACATTCAACACCATCACCTTGAACTCCTGCATTTCTCCCCACTTTTAATGATATGAATACCCATGCCTCACATACTGCTTTCCCTTACCCTTCACACACCTTGGCAGATGCAAGCCCAGTGCCATTTCATGTTTTAGTGTCATCATAGTAGACACAAAAATAAGACTGAACTCAGGTCCTGAGTGTGTTCCTTGAGTCCCCCTTAGGGTGTGGCTTTAGGAACTCATTCCATTCAAGCATATATTGCAAACATGAGGAACAAAGCTTCACTCCCATAAAGTCTCACCTTAAAGTTTAAACAAATCAGTTGGCTTCTGACATCCCTAAGCTATGGCCCTCTGAAGCATTTCACTTTGATTGGGCTTATTCATAGAGGTTGGGGAAAGTGTTCCTCTTGTCCTACTTCACACTGGGTGTTGGCTTTAGGAGCTCATTCTTCTCAAGCATTAATGGCAAAAACAAAGACCAAAGCCACACTTCCGTAAAGTCTAACCATAAAGTTTAATCCAGGCAGTTGGCTTCCAACATAGTTCCCGACCTAAGCCATGCCCGTCTGAAGCAATTCACTTTGGGCTTAATCATAGAAGTTGAGGACTATGTGAGAAGCCAGCTGCTTCAACTAAACTTTATAGTGAGAGGAAATGCGGCTTTGTTCTTTGTTTTTGCCATAGTGTCATCATAGTCGTGATGAATAATTAAGCAGATGACACTATGTAAAGCTTTTTGCCTTGCATTTAACAGTTAATTGAAGGTTTAAAGGAAACCTGTCATGAAAGAAATACAACAGTTTCTTTTTCTGGTCTCCTTCTGAAAGTTCTGATTGGTTGCCTGTTATGCTGGCCTAGTAGGTAATGCTTTGAAAGTCACTGACCTTAAACAGGTACATAGTTTATAAAAATCACAAATATTCCTTATGTGCATACTTGTTTTATTTAGGAAAGAGTGCCTGCCTGGTAGCATTTTACTGTAAGTAGGAATCTCAGCAATATCAGCATCTATGTTTTCCTTATGCCAAGTTTTAATAAAAAGAATCAGTGTTGATATAATGGCAGGAAGGCACTATGTTGTGGCAGGAGCGATGATTCTCATGTATTTCATTACCTCTGCCTTTATCGCAAATGTTCTTCCAGAATACATTTCAGTTATGATTTTTTTTCTTACTGCCTAATTTTAATGTTAATTCTTAATTCTATGCAGTTGCTATTAATGCCAGCTTGTCCCTGTGATTTTTTTGGTTCTTAAAAAAACATCATTAGTACAATATTACCAACACAGCACAATAAAGACTTTAAAATGTAAAACAGAAATACTTTCAAGCCTTATGTTTGCTGCCAATCAATATAGCTATGACCCTCCTTAACAGGTGATTCGACTGACTATAACTCAGGCATAAAATGCCCTGCATGAGGCAGTGCACTGAATCAAGGAATTTATAAAATGGCAACATTCACTTTGTGCTCTGGGCACTGTAAGCTGCCAACACTTATACATCAAAACTTCACTCACTGTAAGATTGATTTTATTTTATTTTGTTTGTTTTAATTCCCTGCAGCAAGTCATGCAAATCTTGTAAATCCAGTCTGCATCATTTGCTGTTGTTATTGTTATTATTTTTAACATTGTAATTGAATGTTCTACAGTGATTTGTAAAGATATGAACAAAGTACAAAAACAAATCTGGACCCCTCCCAACCTTAAATCACTATCTAAGCGTATCTTAGCTCAAGAAGGAAAACTGAATGTATTGCAGCTCATCTTTCCTTTGATGTAGGTGCTGAAAAAGTTTTCTATTTTTCAACCATGATGTATTCAGGAGGAGCAGCATTAATTCCCTAGTACAAGTGTGTTAGGATTACCCCTCCCTCTCTCTTCTTCTTCATATCATCAGGGGAGGTTTTTTGTAGTCCTTGGAGATAGCGAAGTACAGTCCTCAGAGTCAGAAAGCACAGGGGGTTATCAACTCACAAGATTTCTGGATGGATGAACTGTTTTTATTTCCTTTTACATGTCAAATGGATAAAAACAGAACACTTTCAATTATATATATATAATAGTGAAAAAGGGAGTGAATAAGGGAGGAAATGTATTGTTAGCATTTGCATACACTTTTTTTAAATTAAGAGAAAGGTTATTGAACATAAAGAAAAACAAAACCATACCAGACCTGTACAATACTAATGACATCCTATGCACAATCTCAGGTGCAGCAACATACAGAGAAATGACACAAAATGCTTTTGTTAAGAGTACCAATTACACTTACCCACACAGCTTTAGGTCATTCTAAGGTTCTTTTGTTTGTTCGCTCAAAGTACTGCCCTGCATAAAATGACAACTTACATTAGCAGTCTATTCATCACCAGATCTACTGGTGCCAGACCAGGAGTAGCCTGCCATCCACCCTATACTTTAACATACGTATCTGGGCAGCCTTGGTGTTGATATATCACGTGCTCATATCTCATGGTTATACACATATGGTCAATCCAGGCCTGAGGGCTAGGGGGAGTTGTAGACTAACAGTAGGTTAGGATAAGTTTTCAAGTCTGAAAATGGGCCTTAGAAACTGTTTCCCTGGTGTGTATTGCTTGCACCACTTCATCAATGATACCTTGGGGTCCAACACAATCATGGTTTGAAAAGTTCTACTGATGGTAGTGACTATGGTTTCCCAATATCTATGGAACTTGGGGCATCACTACAGCATATGTACTAGGTCCCCATTGTCCTAATAATGTGCCCACATTTTTCCACTGATAATGACCTCCAATGCAAGAAGATATCCTTCTCTTATCACCAATGTAAGTGAGCCCTTCTTCACTGACAACCATTATATAGAAACTCTTCTCTATTGACAACCAATCTACAGAGGCTTTCTTCACTGACCATCAATGTAAGGAGGTATTTTCTACTGATCGCCAATGTAAGGGGATGCTTCTTTACTGACCACCGATGTAAAGCGGTCATTATTATTTGTTTTATCTAAAGCTCTCTACTGAAAATAATGTTGAAGGAGGTGTTAAAATGTAAAATACTCAGGGTTCCCCAAGGGATGAACTTTTTAAGGCTTTCTATGGGGTAAAAAAAAGTTGAGGAAATCTGTTGTAAATAGGCAACCGCTACTTATGTGATTACTTTGTGTATTACTGTTTTGCAAAATGCAAAACTTTAAAATGAAGTATAATTTTAGAGATAGAACAATACACCACGGCCAATTGGCCGTGCCTGAGTCGGCAGTGGAGAAGCCATATTTGAGCACATTATTTTTTCCACTCTATTTTCCATTTTCTCCAGGCACACACCAAGTCTGTTGATATAAGAAAAGATGTAAATCAATATGGATTAAGTTGTCCTTTAAAAGTTGATACTGTTATACAGCTTTCAAAATGACAGTATAAAATGCAACAGGAATATCAGTGCTTAGTTTGCCACAAAAGGATAAAGCTCACACTCTCTTGTAGAGTGCAGTTTACAGAAGATGGTAGTTCTTTAATTTACTGTAATTGAACATGGCTGAAAAACAAGGCTTGTACTAGAATGCATTAGTTGAATACTAATCTATTGAATTTCAGTCCAAATTCAGAAATCGGTTTATAGGCTAAATCCCTTGTCAATCTTTTTTTAAAATTTTATGCAGCCATAAAATGTTTCCCAAAACCTCAGCATCGAAGCCTAATGCCTGCTTTGTGGTTATTTAAATTGAGCATAATGCTTTACAGCAGGTTTAATATTTTTATAACTCAAAAGTTGTTAACAGCCAGCTGGTTTGTGTCTGCTTTTTATGGTTATTCTTGTCATATGCAGCCTCCACAATTTTTAATTATATTTTATAGTGTATGTTTTTCCTCCTCTGGATTCCCACAGCCACTCTTTGCTTCATAAGATATTTTCCACTGGGAAAATAACAAACATGGTTTAGGGACTCTATCTTTGAAATTTTTTTTAAGTATAATTGCTTCTGCATTGAGTAGAAGAATTTAAGAACTTGTTAACAATGGCTAAAATAAAGAACATGCCACAATCTAATAAATGAGGCTCTAAAACGTAAGATGTTTGCATGGACACAGGAAATTAAGCTTATTTTGAGGCTCAAAAAGTAATGTGTTTAAGTTGATATGACTAGTTCCAAATATGTTTACTGTGTATTTATATCTTCATTACCAATTTCCTGGTTAGTAATTTATCCTTACAACCAATTTATGCATTCTTTTGCTTTATTTTTCTGCTCTCATTAATTGGTTTGATTTTTTATAAAGAAGCAGTGGGATGCAATTTAGCTTGCAGAGTGTATTCCTGGAGATTTTGAAGCATTTTTTCCAGGTGTTTTACAGATGTTTTACATGCGGTTTTGCATGTCTATCAAGTGTCAAGAATTTTTTTTCCTGGGTGGAGCAAAGGGGAGAAGAACCGTTCTGTAGGAGGAGAGAAGTTCTTTGGGTATAATAAAAAGCCTGGATATGATCAAAGAGTGCAGGACTTAGAGTGTAGGGAGAAAACTGGGGGAATTTATCAACACTGGAGCATGAAGAATCTGGAGCAGCTCTGCATTGCAACCTGTCAGAATCTGTCTTTAGCTTGTTCAGTTAAGCTGTCAATTAGGAAAATTAATAGAAGCTGATTGGTTGCCATGCACAACTGCTCCAGATTTTTGTTGCTCCAGTTGTGACAAATTCCCCCTTGAGTATACAAGTGTGAACAAGGACAAGTAGAGAGAAGGCACAGGTAAAGCCCATACACAAGGGCTAAATATTGGTGAAAATCAACCAGTTTCTACAGTAGAAACCAGCCAACTTTCAGCCCATGTGTACAGCTGCCCATCCGATAGAAGACGATCTCACGACTGTCTTCTGTCGAAAAAGTGTGCTGGAAAACCAACAGCTGACCGGCATCTGATCAGTGCGTGCAACCAATGGCTACGTTCACTGATTGGTGTGCTCTGGCGGGGGGTGTTCGCCTCCTTGTCAGAAAACAATAGCACAGCGTGATCACTGTACTAACATTTCTTCTGTTAGTACAGCGATCTGTCAGTTTTTTTTATGTTCAGCCCACTGGGTTGAAAGAAAAAAATTGTAGTGTGTACCAGGCTTTAATAAGCTGAAACATGCTCAAGTGTGAATTGACACCTAGGAATGTAAATTAAGTTGTACGTTTCAAGTAACAAAACCAGGTATGATCAATCTGGCCTCAACAAAATGGAGGACAATTGCCAACCATCTAAGAACCTACTGATGTTTTAAGTAAATGTGGGAAGGGCTGTATTTGGACATCTTTCTGCCCTTGGCAACTTGAATGCTGACACCCCCTTGTACAAGCTCCATATCCTACAGTTATTTTAGTAAAAACTAATGCTAAAACCTGCTGTTGGATGCTGCATGCTGCCTGCTTTATGCTGCCCCTTTCAAATGAACAGACCAACAAACCAGAGAAAAGATAAATGGCTTCATGCTTCTTGAACTATATAGTCTTATGACTCTCCCTAATATTCCCTGAACTATCTTCCATCAATAGTTATTTTGTTGAATTTAGCCACAAAGGTCTAGCTAACCAGAAAAAATAAACCATTTTCACATTTTGTATAGTTAAAAGCATATCTTTAGGGAAAGGAAAAATCCTTCTTTGCAGTTTAGTTCTACGGTATTGCAATAAAGCAGTTATTTTTACCCTATCCCTGCTTCCCTGCTGACAGTGTTCTCCTCTACTCCCTTTTCGGTCTGGTAGCAGATTGTCCCTTAGTGCTCTCATATCCAATGCAAGACTATGGCCCCTTTATTATTCTCGATGATGTCAGAGGACCTTCGACCACTGGAGCATAGGGTGTGGGGAACCATTTAGCAGTGCGGAGGGAGCCTGTGGGAATGGAGGATCAGGTAAGTAAAACTGATTTTTTTGGTACCTTAGGCCTAAAAGAGCATATGATCTTTGTAGTGCAGGGGGAACCTCACTTCAGGGGAGGATTTTAGTTTTCCTCAGAGTTCCACTTTAAAACAGAACTCCAGGAATTATCCTTTTCCATACTTACATTGGCCGAGCTTGGCTTTTTGTAAGCATACATATGTGATATTGGACAACCCCTGGGGATGCTGAAAATCACTGTAGCAGTCTGTGATAGCCATTATTTTCAAGGTGCGGCTTCACAATCTGCACAATAATTACATGGGATCACTCGCTCAACACTGCCATCATTCAGAGAAAGGCTTGTATTTTTTTCAGGGACTATAAGGCATTTTCTGAATGGATGAGGTGGGGATTCTGACATCCCCCTGCTCTGCTTCACTTCATCCAACAATCATAGAACAACTTGTATTAACTGAAAAAATATAGAATATTCTGTGCATGGCGGCAGGGTGAAATCATGAAACTCCTCACTGTGTCCTGATAAAGGATGGCTACT
Organism: Staurois parvus; assembly: GCF_062004578.1. Classification (NCBI taxonomy): domain Eukaryota; kingdom Metazoa; phylum Chordata; class Amphibia; order Anura; family Ranidae; genus Staurois; species Staurois parvus. The sequence goes on from NW_028317803.1 coordinate 830,778, forward strand.
TGACTATTCCAAATTTTTTCTATGGTTACATTGTTGTTGGAATGCCCACCTGTGACCTTAACTAAAGGCATTTGCCATTTCATACAGGGATAAGCCCCAAACTTACGTGGAATTTGGTTAGTTGGACAGGTACTAAGTTGGATGCCACTTCTCATATTGTAAAAAATAGAAACAAATATCTTGCTAATTATGTGCATATATAAGGCCTTATTGACATTATACAATACTGAGGGCTCATGCAAACAGGGCTTACAAAAATGCCTTTGTTTTTTTTTTTCATCCTGTCAAAGCACATCCATGTAAGCTATATATCCATGCACACATAGGCATTTACAGGCATATTAGAAGAGGAGTGTTTGCAGGCAGGAAAAAAAAAACTACCGTTCAGGAGAGTTGCTAAAGAGCAGAAAATACAGGGAACGTGCCTACATGCATCTAACTTGCCACAATAAATCAATATTTTGTCCATTAGAATGCATTAGTGCTCAAACGTCCAAATGTGCATATATGCATTTGCAATATGCAGCTTTTACAGCATTTTTAAGCAGCTTTTTTTGCCAGAAGGTCTGGTGTCCAGAGGGGCTTAAACCGATGTCCCATGTGCTAGACTAAAGCTAGCCATAGATGGATCAATTATTTTTGATCAGCTGACTGGCTGATCAAAGAAAAAAATATATACTGCTTCCCCTATACTCCTACGAAGTGAATGAATGAATCCTCCCCGCTGCGCTAATGTATTCTGATATTGAGGACTACCCTGCTGTCAGAACACACTGATCAGCGCTGCAGCTGATTAGCTGCAGTGCTGATCAAAGCAAAATATTTGAACATTTGGTTCTTAGATTGACTGCTCTTGCATGGGAACAGGCATAGGTGGATTGAAATTTGGTCTGTCCCTTCTGAACAGGATGCATTTCAATCCATCTCTAGCCAGCTTAAAATCTCAACCAGCACTATATAGTTATTATGTTAAATACTTTCCTTTTCTTCAGAGAATGTTTATATTAGAGAGTTTGATTGCATCACATGCTCAGGTTCACAAATTGTTTTGTATCTTGGTTCCCAGAAATCTCAATATGTTCATTATGTTGTAATACAATGAGCAGAACAGTGCAACTGGATAAGATCAAATTGTTTCCATTCCCAGCAATGTCATTTTAAGATTTGGCATTATTTCTGGATGAAGATAGCTTAGCGTAAATAACAAATAATAACGTACAAATTGCAACCTGATGATTAACTGGGAACATTAAGAAAAATCCACAATAATTATTATATGGGATGAATATATGAAATGCAAGGACTCATGCTATTTAATGAAAGTTGAGCCTCTACTGATGGGATTTTGTTTTATTATTATAACTATAAGTCATCAAAATACTAGTTTTCTGGCTGTCATACCTGACTAATGAGGTATATTTACTAAAGGAGTAGAAACTGTTCACTAAACATTAAATTTACAAAGCATGGCAAATACTGCAAACCTGTATTAATTTTGAATGCCCAACATGAAGGAAAATTCAATTCATTGACTAAGGTCAGTGTACATTCACTTTGCAAGTTAAAGTAGAACTATAGGCAAAACTTTTTTACATTTTGGATAGAGTAAGGGTGGGGTGTTATAATTGTTTTTTTTATATAGTTTTTAATTTTTTGCCATCTGTGTCCCATTGGGGAGATTTAAAATTTAAAATTCAATTCATTGACTAAGGTCAGCGTACATTCACTTTGCAAGGTTAAAGTAGAACTATAGGCAAAACCTTTCTACATTTTGGATAGAGTAAGGGTGGGGTGTTATAATTGTTTTTTTTTATAGTTTTTAATTTTTTGCCATCTGTGTCCCATTGGGAAGATTTACCTTCACTTTTTGTCCCATAACCAGGCAGCTAGTATTCTTATAATGGCTTTCACTTTATTTTTCTCAGTATTGCCTTGAAAGATTATGAAAGAATTATGTAGACTGCCAGTGCTGACCTTTCCTTTTGGGAATTAGTGTCCTGGCTATCATGTTAATGCTTTTTCTTCAACAATTTGTAAGTCACCGTTTCTCAATATATGTTCAGTCACTGCTTGCTGTATCTCCAGAACATGAAAAACAGACTTATCCAGGCAACCAGCATATTTAGAAAACAGCTAGCAACAGCATATCCTATGCTTTTCTCATTTTGTGAATTATTCACAAATTACAAGGCATTCTGTGAATGGACAAGGAGAGAGGGGACAGCTAAATGACAGTACAGCTTCTGTTTAGGAGAGCCACAGTTCTTATAGCCTCAGTGGACTGGAAGTATAGTGAGAGCTATACTATCAAGCATTAATTACACTTTAGGTATTAACCCCTTCACGCCTAAGGGTAAAACACATTTTTATGCCTAAGCACAATCTTGCAACTTTGACATATATACCTTGTTTTTTTTTCAGGACAAATTCGGCTTTCATTTGGGGGCAAATGGTATTGGCTATCTCCTGATTTTTTTTTTATTATCAAAGGAAAACTGGCCCAAAATAGTTAAAAAAAATAATTTAGCCGTTTCTTGTTACTATCATAACCTACCACCAAATAACAATCCAAAATAAATTTTACAGCTCTTGACAATTGCAGCAATACCATATATGTGTATGTTATTTGTTGTTTGTACCCACAGCACAGCCCAGAAACAATAGTGCACATTTTGATTTTGATTTTTCTTACCTAAAACACACTGACACTTGACACTAACTGACACGGATACCATTTAAAAAAAAAAAATCCTGACCTTGACCCAAACACTAACCCTGGCACTGAATTAGATCAAACCTTGATCTAGGTATTTTTTCTTTATTTTTTCTTTTTTAATATTTATTTATTTATCTTTTTTTAACAAACTCTTTTTTTCCTCTATGCAAGAAGAGAGAGAGATACAATGTATCTCTCTCTTCCATTCATAGGGGAAAAAAAAACATGGGGGGCGGGCTGTACAGTGACTAAACACTGTGATAGCCAATCAGAGGCTATCACAGCGATCATGTGACCCAGAATCGGGAGTCATGTCATTAAAATGGGACCTGGGGCTCTCAGTGACACCTGGCTGTGTGGCGCGTTCACAGCACAAAGACAGGTATGCAGATATGTGGCCCCACGGAAAAAAGCCCAGTTCTGTGAGGCCGCATATTTGTGTTACATCGGAGTGTAGGGTTTAAAGGAGAAGCATGGACTTAGAAAAAAACAAACACCCAAACACACTCCTATGCTACAGCTTTGGTGTGATGCTGCAGCTGTCCCATGTCAGCTCTAAGACAAAGAACTGAGTGATCACGTGGCTGCTGATTGCTCAATTCTCAGTCTTCTCGGAGTGGAGAACAGTGACTGTCAGTCATCGCTCTCTGCTGTGCTCCTTCAGCGTTCACTGGAGTGCCACGCTGGAGGGGGGGTGGATGCAGCTGGCTTATGTTCTCAGCTGTATGCTGAGAGCTGGAGCCATCTGTCAATCAGGCATCTGGGTAGATCTCAACAATATGGTTGGGAACCTTCAAGAGCCTGGAGCATCTCTGTGATGTCAGCTGATACCAGGCAATAGTCATCTATTAGCTAACTCTGGGTCACAAGAAAGCAAAAGTTAGTGCACTCCTGTGACCCACAAGAGAAGAATAGCCTAAAAAGCTTTCACCATATTTGTCTTTTAAAATAAAAGAGGCAATATTGGAAGGGAAATATATCTCAGGACAGTAATTTTTTTACCCAGCACATTTTAATAAATATTTTTTTCCTATTTCAAGGTTGTTGTAAATACAAAATATTAAAGCCTTACTAAGCAGAATGTTAATGGATTGTGTTATTAGCAAAACAATGGCCCTATTTTTTTGTGTATGTATACATGTGGTGTTTATCCATATGTGCTTTTGTTCTAGACCATTTTCCTTCCTCCTGATGAAGGCTCTTTAAGAGCTGAAACACGTTGAGGTTTCAAGGTCTCTAACTCAATCTGATGACATCTTCCCAGATGGAACGTAATTGACCTATCCTTGAAGCTGTACTTTAGTACAGATCGGTCCATTATGTGTGTTATGTATATTTTTTTATTTTGTTTAATAAAATGTTGTACTTTTTTATCCTAATGGTGTTGAAGTTTGGTACCTAGAGAGTCCCACCCTTCTCTTCTTTTCTTTCTTCAGTATTTGTAGCAAAACAAGTTTCCATTAGCAATCCAAATTGATCTGCTCTACAAATGTGTACTAGTAAGGGCATCATTTTCTCATTAAAGTACAATCAAAAGCATTGTCGCTACTTTTTAAAATTTACCAGCAACAGGCAACTTTTTGGATTGAAATATTTTTGTATGGTTAGGTTTTTTTTGTGTGTGTGCTTAAAGTAGTGTACATTCCTAGTGTTTTAAAGTGTACCTGGACTACTCTCCGATAGGAAGCTGCTTGGTGCACATACATTATGCAGAGAGCATGCTGTGTAAATGAATGTCCACTCCACACACCTCTCTGCCTTGGTTGTAATTGGAAGCTGACTCATCTTTCAGTTTTAGCTGCGAATCAGAGAAATGCATCTGGCCACGCGAAGCACATTGCAAGGAACAACTGTAACACTATGGCCAACAAGGTTTATTGAAATGCCAAGCAAATTGCTGTAAAAAAACAAATGTTTTTACTTTTTTACTTACTTTTTTTGCTAGTCCTCCACCTTAAGAATATTAAATAGTAGTGAGGAGATACCAGCTGAAAATGTGAAACCTCAGCATGCATGCACAGTACACACAAGCACTTGTAGGATGTATAATCCCTCCATCAGGACTTGCACTAAAGATTTTGTTCAAGTTTTTTCATTCATTACACTACTTGTAACAGGATCTGTGAATGGGGGAGAGTCTGTTCAGTCACATAGTTCTCGCCGCCATTCACAGATTGTGTTGCAAGCAGTGTAATCAATTAAAAACTTTTCTCAATGGAGAAGAAGGGGTGTGTGCCCATTGGACATCCTGTACTGCTGTTCTGCCTATAGACTCTGTTAACCATTACAGTGCCAGAAATTTAGAGCCAGGAAAAGGATAGGGTAGCTGCCTGTACAACGTGGGACATACTCCACTGCTGCTAAGTGATATGACTAAAATTGGTCAGTTGACCAGAGAGGGCTACACACACATGGAAATGTGTCTGTTTCCTGCTGAACTTGCTGAATTTTGATCCATGCATGGCCAGCTTAAAGCTGTATTGATTTTAATTTTGTTAGCTAAAATTCAGATTAAAAGTGATTCTAAAGGCTCACTTTTTTTTTTTAAATAAAAATTTTTTTTATACTTTCCTGCTCTGTGCAATGGTTTTGTGCAGAGCAACCCCAATCCTCCTCTGCTAGGGTCCCCTGACGGAACTCCTGGCCTCTCCCCCCTGCCAAGTGCCCCCATAGCAAGCTATGGGGGCACTCATACATGCTCACCCTTAAGCCGTCTCTGTGTGTCCATAAGACACACAGAGCACGACTCGGCCCCTCTCCCTCCTCACTGACTGATTGACAGCAGCTGGAGCCAATGGATTGTTTGTTTGCTATTTTTGAGACAATGAGGGGAGAGAGAGAGCCGAGAGAGCCTCTGCTCTCATGTACATCAGTGGATCAAGATCAGGCTCAGGTAAGTATAAGTAGGGGCTGGGGGGTTGCTGCTTGCAGAAGGTTTGTTACCCTAATGCATAGTATGCATTAAAGTAAGGCCCTTTCTGCCTTTAGAACTACTTTAAGTATAATGCTTACAGAACTCTTCATGCTTATGGACAAATTTCTTTCATTCTAGTTGCATAGGCTTGCACTAATAGTCAATATCTGATGAATGAAGGACATCTACTGATACAGAAGTAAAAGTGAAATTCTCACTTCTCACATTAAATGTGAACCAGTCTGTGTTTGGGAGTTTAATTGTAATTCAGTAAAATACATTGCAGTTAAACAAATTTCAAAAATATATTTTATGAGTTTAAAAATGTTAAATAAATAAGTTGTCCGTGAAAGTGGAAATATAGGCTGATATAATTTCTACTTAACCAATTCAAGACCAGACAATATCATCCCTTAGTTCCTGGCCATTCTTCAGATTTCAACACTGTCACACTTTGAATGACAATTACTCAGTTAAACAGCACTGTACCCAAATTCATCTTATATAATCTTTTTTAGAGAGATAGAGCTTTCTTTTGGTGGTAATGAATCACCACTGGGAATTTTATTTTTGCTAAAAAAAATCAAAACGTTTGATAAAAAAAACCTTAATCTTTCTGGTCGAATATACACACAATAATAGGCCAAATTACCGGATTTTCTAGATTTCTCGCCTGCCCGGTATCTATTGCACTATTCGCCTACACTTAGACGGACTTACCATAAGTCTCTAGCAATGCACCTAGTGAACACAGCAAGGGCTTGTATACCAGTACATTGGGGCTCATCACTGGTTCCATCGCTTAAAGAATGGTTTAGACGAATAAACGGGATGGAGGAACTTATACATATGGCCAAAGATTCACCATCTAAATTTCTTAAAACCTGGATGTGTTGGATTAATTTCAAATCCACTGAGCTCTATCGTGATACTGTAGACTAATGACAACACCTTCTAATAGCTTTTAGAACAACAGCTCGAGGAACAACTCTTCCGATTACTATTATTGACTCTCGGACCACATCCCCGCTTTCTTTCACTGCTCTTCTCTTAAACAGGAGACATTTTTGACCAACCCCACTCCCACGATATTCCATTTTCTCTGATACCTGATCCCTATTGGGACTGATACGAGAGAATCGTTGGTAATAGGGACTGGGATTGACCAGTTCTCAGAGGGCCAATACATGACCTTCCTCTTTTCTCCCATACTCTTTCTTACTTCTTTCTCTGTTTTCATGTTCCCCCTTCCCCCCTTTATCCCAACCCCCCCCCCCCCCCCCTCCCCAGCACTATGGAGGCAAATCAATAAAACCAATCAGGAGCAGCATTGACCACAGTGCAATAGGTCTACTTTAAGCCCAGAATCATATGAGCTCCCCGAGTTGCTTATGTATTCACTTGTTTACTGCCCAGGTCAGATGGTACATCCACCCCACTAGGCTATGAGAGCTCACAAAAGAAAGGAATAGGGGGAGATTTCTCTTTCGACCCAACAGGGTTACTAGAAGCTGGATATAAAATCATATTACTCCACATGTCAAAGCCAAATATTGTATGGAGGTGCTATTCACCACTACATATGACAACATATTGAGAATTTGTTTTTCTTTATGTTCTCTCCCCTCCCACTTATGTGTTGAATGTCTCATTACATTTAAATCGCTGTAATGATTGTATTGTTTCACTTATTTGTTACTGTGCAACATTTGTATCTGAAACTTACATTTCAAAAAAAAAAAATTAGGGGAAAAAAAAAAAATCTTAGTTTCTGTTAAAAAAAAATTTCAAATAAAATGTTTGCCACCATTTTTTTTGTAAATGAAGAAGTAAAATTTATTTTCACAAAGTTGCAGTTTTAAAAAGTTATTTCTCACACACAACATATTTACAATTATACCTCAAAACGCATTCTGCCACTCCTCCCATGTATGAGGATACCACATGGGTTAGACTTTTTCACAGCCTAGCCACAAAGAGAGGCCCAGAATCCAAGAAACACCTTCAGGCTTTCTAAGGGCACAAATTAAACATCTAATTTTCTGATTGCCTATCACATTATTAGAGACCGTGAAACACCAGGACAGTGGAAACACAAAAAAATTACATTTTGGAAAGCAAACATCTTAAGGTATTTTTAAGAGGAATAATTACTCTTTTGAAGATGTAGTTTTTTTACCACATGTTTTTGGAAAATGCAAAAAGAAAATGAAAATGTATTTTTTTTGCACAAAATTGTCAATTAATAAGGTATTTCTAACACACAGTAAAGGCATACATGGAATTACACCCCAAAACACATTCTACTACTCCACCTAAGTATGGCGATACCACATGTGTGAGATGTTTTCACAGCCTAACCACATAGAGGGACCCAAAATCCAAGGACCACCTTAAGGCTTTTTAGGGGCATAAATTATGCATCCAACTTCCTGCTTAGGGCTACCGTTTACATTTTTGGAGGCCCTGGAGCACTAGGTCAGTAGAAATGCAAAAAAAATTACCACACTTTGGAGAGTAAACATCCCAAGGTATTTTTAAGAGGCATGTTGAGTCTTTTGAAGACTTAATTTTATTGTCACAAGTTGTGCAAAATGCAAAAAGAAAATAAAAATTATTTTTTTACACAAAGTTGTCAGTTTTGTAAGATATTGTTTATACACAGCATTGTCATACTTAGAATTTCACTCCAAAACGCATTCTGCTACTCCTCCTGAGTATGGGGATACCAAATGTGTGAGACTCTTTTAGTGTTTTGACTGATTATGTACCAGATATTGCATCTTGTATATTACAAAAATCAGCCAACACTGTCTAGAAAATAATGTACTGGAATGTCTCTGTACGAGTGGCCAGGGAATATAGCTCAGTGTGGTGTCACTTATAGCAGTCTGCGTTTCTTTAAGACAAGCAAGCCCTGCTTTCTGGTATGTGACTACTCCCAGGAACATCATGTTCACTGTCCAGGAAGAACAGGAGGATGAAGAAAGGAAGGACAAAAGTGTTCCTGTGGTTCCAGGAGTGCATTTGTTTACATGGACTGGCTGGAAATTTTGTCTGGCAGGAATGCATTTAGTGGGATGTGCAGATTCATCAGTTCAGGCAGTAGGTAGTGACATGGTCAATAAACAGGCAAAATATTGGTCCAGGCAGCAGGCTAAAACATGGTCAATAAACAGGCCAGGGTCAGTACAGGCAGCGGGCAGAGACAACACTGCACAGGGGTGGTGATCAGGAATGCTTTTACTGGCTGCACTGGCTCTGGTGACATTGTACTGATGTGATGGAGATCAGGGACACCAGGGACACTGTAGGTAGCTGCACTGGTCTGGTGACATTGGCACTGTTGGGGTGCCGATTAGAAACATTGTGACTATCTGTACTATTAGTCCTTGTTCACATGGGGTATATCAGTATGTACATGCAAGTGCCATGTTCACCCACCTGAAAATGCATAGGTGTTCTGTGGATCCCCATTCAGGCAGTCCCATTTATGTTTATAGGGACATAGTGACTGCACAAACACAGCTGCTGCTCCCGAAATTATATCCATGCAGTTGCATGTTGATGAACTTACATTGTCTGTGTTCAGGCCTTGCATCCACATGGATGTCAGATTGGGAGCTGTGCCTATGTCCATGCAGCCACTGTGTCCCAACAGTTATGAAGGAAACTGCCTGCACTGGGATGCACTGAGCACTTCTGCACCTCTGTTTAGATAAACAGGGCCCTTGCACAGGGTATGCATTGAAAAGCCCCATGTGAATGAGGTCTTATGGTGGCACTAGGAATGGTGTGGTGGTATTCAAGGACACTGTGACTGGCTCCATTAGTGCAGTGAATATGTAAAGGCTAATTTACACTTGTGGTTGGGGGTGGTAAAACCCTGTGGTTGAGACTCATTCTTACTTCCCCTCAACTGATCCCCCTTTAGCTGGTAAGGTCAGGGGCTGGCTGGAGGTGTACACGTGCGATGGAAGGAATTATACCCTCTGTTGCGCTTGGCAGACATTACAGCCCGTTGAGCTCAACCCATTCAATTGAATGGGGCCTTGCTTCCACGCAACAATGCACAATGCACGTGGTTTCAGTGCAGTAGCCCAGCATATAGGGAGTTAAAACTGTTTAGTGGTTTTTAAAGAGCATTCTGAATGGAGATTGATCTTCAGAGAGCAGCACAAGTGTGAATGAGCGCTTTATTATTTTTTCTATTATTATTTTTTTTTTTTTTACAATTGTATTAAAAAAAAATTATCACTGTCACCAGAGAAGTGCAGTGTCACTATAGTAACATTGTACTGCTCTGATCAGGGGCGGACTGACCATTTGCCACGAGGGCCCAGGCCAGTGGGGGGCCCCATGAGATGCCCCTGGTACCTTTTTCATAGGCTTTTTTGAGTTTGGGCAAGGACACAGGGGCCCCATGATCCCCTATTGCCCGGGGGCCCCATGAGTTGTCAGTCCGCCCTTGGCTCTGATCAATGATAAGAGACACAGTATGCTGCAATAGCATAAAGTGTCTCTGATCACTAACCAAAGCAGTACAATATCACCATAATGACTTTGACAGATGTGTCTACTTTTTCAGTGTGTAGTACAGTGTCCAGCACTACATTACACTCTTTCTCTCTCCTTTCACAGCCAATTGCTATGAGATAGAGGCTTCACAGCATGCAGTGTTGCAGCCCGTGTTTACATGTGCGATCCCTGTGAATGACCACATAAATCACATGGTACAGGGCCCATCACAGCAGCCCTTTACCCCGATCTACAATCTGCTGTGTCTGACCACTGTGTGGGTCTGAGGCCATGAACGAGTGGTGAGAACAGGAACAAGGTAGCTATTGCCTGGATGTTTATATATAGGGGCCAAGCAGGAGGTTGTTAACTAGCAATTCAGTATAAAATGTTGAAGTTTTTCATTTGCTGACTACAAAGGTGAATTAGATAACATTTGCCTGCATTCATTAATGATCCAATGAAAATGTCTATCTACCTTTCTCCGCCATCAACCACATCTGTTGCCAGTTTGTGAGTTTACACACAAATGATCCTGGGTCATTGTTTCTTTTTAGAGTTTTCTCTCTATAACTTCTAGGAACCTTCACCCCCTTTTAGATCACTTCTATGTTCTCCTGGCACTTCCTTCTAACAAAGTCACTAGCAATGTTGACAACACCCAGTATTTTTGACACTTGTACATTGAATGTCACACCCCTGTCAAGTCAAGCTGATTTTTTGGGAGGTGGGTAAGATCACATGTTGCTTTTTTCTCAGAAGTAAGATGATTGGTATAGAATAGTGGAGGTAATTAGACTGGTGGAAAATGGACAGTGGAAGGTATCTAGGACAGGGTAAGGCATAGCTCGTTCTGACAACTTTTCTTTAAGGCCAAGCAAAAATCACTTAGTTTCTGTTTACCAAGAGCATTAAAAGTGTTTCACATCATTAGAGACTGCAGAAAGACTGTCTTGTAGACCTACAGTGAGAAAAGAAGATCAGCAGGTCAAAACCATTGTGCATCACTACTAGACATGGTCTGCATAAGTAGTGATTGAGTCTGGCTAGCCTTGTTACTATATATATATATACTGTATATATATATATATATATATATATATAAACAAGGTTTTTAAGTTGTTGGCACAAGGTAATAAGATTGTTTTTATAGGAGGGAGAAGTGATTCCACCTTCAATATTTAGTGTGTGCATGGGGGAATCAGGTCCTTATTTTTGTTCTTTCTGGTTGAACGAAAAAAAAAAAAAAGATTAACGTATGGCCTGTCTTTTTTAATGAGCATTATCAGCGGGCTCTCTAATTGCCTTCAGGCTTTTTTGGAGCCAAGTCAGCTAACTAATAATAATAATAATGATAATAATAATAATTATTATTATTATTATTATTCTACATAGTAATTGTGACATGTTTTCCACTTCACAGTTCCATAACATTAAAAGGTAGGAGAACTTCATAAGGTGGCTTCAGAAAGTTTACTGATATCAGAGTGATAGATATGATAACATGTCTGAATGGATGTATTTTTAGTTAGGTCTTGTGGATATATTCTTTTGCTGCATTTTCCTACACAAAGCTTTTCAGTCAGGAGAATCAATTACATATCTCATTTATCTTTTTTTTTTTTTTTTAACTAAACTGTGGAGGTGGAGATAAAAGGAACGGAGCCTTAAAACTCACACATGGCTGTAATTTAAGATTTTTTTTCTACTTCATTGTCCGGAACAGTTGAAAGAAACCTTCAATGAAAGTTTATTAACTAGCCCAATGCCCTAGGCTATAAAGGATCATTTATTACTGGTTTTCTTGCCTCTTTCCCCTTGTAGTTTTTTTGTACTAAACTTAGTGTAAAATAATACTTCACAAAATTAAACCTTTGCCCTTCTGCATTATTAAGTCTACTTTGATTAGATAAAGTAACAATTTATGATCTTTCACAAGATTACACATTAAATGCATAATGTAATAGGTAGAGTGTTCTCTGTGAAGGCACTGATCCTGTATGTTGTAAAATGTTAACTTGCACATTTGTAGAAATGTTGTTCTATACATCTATGTATTATTATATGTTTAACAGCAGCCTGCTTAAAATCATAATCAGTTCTATTAAAAAAGGAACTTCAATTAACAGACTCGCTATATGACAAATGTGTGACTAAATGTATTAAATATGTCATTGTACATCTTGTTATGTTTATGCAAAAGCGAAAGAAATTGCACACAGTGCATATTTTTACAGTCATCTAAGCTTTATCTCCAGGGTACACTTAATACATTTGAGTGAAGTTTAAAACTTCCTTCTACTAACATTGTCAGCATGCTAGGAAAAACAGTTCAGGAGGATCCACTGACAGTAAAAAAGACACACAGGGGATAGACAAAAAAAATTACTGCAAAAAGTGACTGCAGCTCTCAGTCTGAGTCTTCACAGGTCTGAGATTGAGCTCTGCGGTCACTTTTGCAACAGCTGTTTTCTTATTCCAGGTCCCAGTCCTGCGCAATGTCCTTTTGTCTCTTTCAGTCAGTTGACCATGTTGACTGTGCTTATGCCTATCAGACGACATTTTCTCGTAAACTGTATATACCATCATAACCTTTGATACTGTACCTCGAGACATGGCAAATAAATTGGCAACTTCAGTCACAGAGGCACCAGCTAAGCAGGCACCAACAATTTGCCCTCTTTGAAGCCCAGTAAGCTCTGACATGACGTATTACTAGCAGTGCAGGCAGTGAATGTTGAAAGTGAGGCTTCCCACCTGTTAGCTAGGTGTCTCATCACACAGCGGAAGCAAAAGAATGTTACATCACTTCCACTTTCAACAAAAAACAGGTTGTCAGTTTTGCACCTGCAAATCATGTAGTGTTTCCATTTTTTTTAATCTAACCTGTGTATATAACTGTGTGTAAGATCTTGGCCAGTGTATCTCTACCCAAATATATTTTTTGTGCATAGAACAGGAAAGAATTAAATGCCTGTCAGTTTTTTTTTTCTGCTTTCCAGGACCTTGTTAGAGAGTGTTCCCCTCACTTATTGTCTTGGTGACAAAGGCTTCACTAGACAGGAAGTGAGGGAGAATCTTCAACAGCAACCCAGACGGAAATGTCAAACTTTTGTCTTTATTAGAATAAAAGTAGTTGAGTTGGTTTTAAATCCTTCAACATGCTATCCAAAACAGTTCTGACTTGACTTTAGTTCTTTTCACTGCCAGAGCCGATTTTGCATTTTTTGCACACATGTTTAAAAAATAATTTTAGGCCTGAAGATTACCCAAAACTCCCAGAGATTTTATGTTTTCTGAAAGCAGACACCCTAGAGCAGTGGTCACCAAAATGCGGCCTGAGGGCCAGATGCAGCCCTTTGCTTGCTTTTATCTGGCCCTTGGGGCACTATTTCATCCACTGATACCAACAATGAGGCACAATTCCCTCCACTGACACCAATGATGGGGCACAATTCCTCCTAATGACACCAACAATGGGGCACAACTTCTCCCAATGACCCCAACAGTGGGGCCCACTAACACCAATGATGAGGCTTAATTCCCCCTACTGACACAAATGATGGGATGCTATTCCTCCATATGACACCAATTATGGGGCACAATTCCTCCAAATAATACCAACGATGGGTCGCAATTTCACCCAATGACACCAACAGTGGGACCCAATGACACCGCTGATGGGGCACAATTCCTCTCACTGACACCAATGATGTGGCACAATTCCTCCTAATGACTTCAAAGATGGGGCATTGCTTTTGCTCCACTGACATCGGGACCTTTTCTACTCTCTCAGTCTGCCCCTCCTAAAGTCTGAAGGACAGTAAACTGGCCCTTTGTCTAGAAAGTCTGCCCTAGAGAATAAATAGTGGTAGTTCCAATTATTTATGCCTCACATTATTACCACAAATGACTAAGAAAAACTAAATTTTAGCAAAAAACACACTAAAGTGAATTTTAGGGCAAACCAATGCAATAAATTACCAAACTTTTGGTAAAATATAAAAGATGAGTAAATAGATACGCCACATGTCAAACCTTAAATTTGTGTGTGCCCGGGAAATGGCGACAAACTTCAGTACCCTATATTTTCTATAGGCAACACTTTTTAAGCCCCTACAGGCCATCAGTTTAGTGTTACAGAGGAGATCATGTGCTAGAATTATTGTTCTCACTACAGTGTGTGCGGCGATATGTAACGTGTATCGCTATCAATATTTTCACATGGAGGTGCCCTGATGCATGCGTTTACGTTCGTATATGTGAGGTTGGGGGGGGGGGGCTCAAATTTTATGTGCTTGGGTGTAATTTTATTTTTTTGCATCAAAAAAAAATTTTGTTTGCTAAATTTTTTTGTCATGAAATAGGGAAGATAAAGTCCCCTATGTGATGATTTTTAGGTGACAAGTTCTCTTTAATGAGACATGCAGGGTCTAAAAGTCCCTGTATATGTCCTCTGGACTCCACTAAATGTATTGCAATGCAGATCACATTACAATACATTCCTCCCTGGCTACCAGTGTCAGGGGTGACCTGGAAGTGACGTGTCATACCTGTCGCTTTCCAGTTCACAGCAAGAAGGGGAGGAGAACGGACATGTGTCCACTCTCCTCCCTCCCCTCCACCTGCCGGTACCCGCCATGTTGGCCCACAGATGGGCAAGTGGAGCCCAGAATACATGGCGGTGGTGCACGCGGGGGGGTTTGTTACCGGGGGCTATGGAAGCAGTGGGGCAGCAGCACAGCTGTCTGTCAGTTTTATACACAATCCCTGTGGCTGCATCCATCAGATTGTGTGCATGACCCCCTGCTGTCAGGTCCGTACAATTATTATTAATATACAGGATTTATATAGCGCCAACAGTTTGCTCAGCGCTTTACAATATAACAATGTACACACCTGGCAGCGAAAGGGTTAAAGAATAACTATATTTTTAAAATACATTTTTTTCTCATTTTGATCAGGGATATAAAATAATTTTGTAAATGTGAAGTGTTACCTCTGAACTTTCCTTCCCTATGCTTTAAGAACTGCCATTGCAAGCCTTGGCCAGGGTTAACATTCAGCTTTGTATACCTGCTCAAATCAATGTTTCCAGAAGTAATTCATGATTTCTTTCTGGCATTCATGTACTCGGAATGGAGAAACGAACCAGAAATCGCTCGAAGCAAGCCACACCTAAACCCATTTAACTAAACTCTTACCTTATTCTTAAGTAAAGGTCAGTTATGGAAATAAGAATGTACATATAGAGGAATCCTTGATGCCTGCCTTGTGCTCAGAACTTCTCTACACTATAGAAACCCCTGTAGAACGGGCTGCCTGTTCCTAGCAGTTAGTGATCTGTTTCTCGAGGGAGTACATGAGTGCATTATTGGAAGCATCCTTTATGGCTTCCAGCCCTAAAGACATAAAGCTGAACTCTAGTTAAACGTTTTGTCTATAGTTTTGGATAGACTTGGGAAGAGATAGAATTTTGTCAAGTTTTAGTGTTGTCTGAGTCCTTTTAGGGGCAATTCTGACTTTCTGTCCCTGTGATAGAAGAAGTGTAGCAGTTGTCACTAGGACCAGAGTCACACTTAGTAATAGCAATTTACCAACCTGTCTAAGCCTTCCCCATTTTACTGAGAAAAAGAGTATTGTTGCACTTAATGTCCACACCAAAGAGATGTTCTTTTCAATTCCAGTGCTGACCTAATGTCAACATGGGGGGGGGGGTGATGGGTCCACTGCAGCAATAAACACATAACACATTAGGTTTTATCACTTTCCCACTTTGTCTAAAAGTAAACAGTGCAGACATGAACAGGATAAGGCTCAGTTCACTGCGATGCAACTTTGATGCGATCTACAGTGCAATTATGTGGTGCAACTTTGATGTGACTTTGCATATTCTAAAATTAAGTTTTGAGAAATCCCAACACACGTTCCCGCGTCAAAAAATAGTTGTGTATAGACAGGTGCTGCAGCGACTATCGTCTGGAACCAAGGAAGTCAGAGCAAAATAAATGTCACCAGCACACCGCAGATCTCCAATAAGGGTCCGAAGCTCAAATTTGCATTCACATAGTTACAGCAAAGCAACATATCAAAGTTACTCAGGACCCCTTCATCAGGCATGTGTCATATCGTCACATACCTGATGAAGGGGTCCTGCATGACTCTGAAACGTTGCTTTGCTGTAACTATATGAGTGCAAATTTAAGCTTCAGACCCTTAAAGAAGATCTGTGGTGTGCTGGTGACATTTATTTTGCATTGCATATTCTAAGTCAGGCTGTAAATCACACCAAAGTAGTGCAGGAATCTTTTCTAAAATCTCACCATTCTGAGTCACATTGATTAGAATGGGCACTTAAGATTTACCTTTTCATGTGATTATGTGCAATTCAGGTTGCACACTAGTGTGAACCAGGCCTTAATGTAAACAATACAATTGCTAGATTGGTTTCAAAGCACAAGGGAAGACATTTGAGGCTCCATGCACACTTGGCTTAATAAAACACCGGTCCGCTTGGCAGGAAAAAAAAAGCTCATACAGGGCATTTTTGTACACGTTTCAACACGTTTAGGAGTGTTTTGCGTTTTTTTTCTGCCAGAAAACTCCAATCAAAAACACAAATCAGATGTTTTTTTTTTCTGCCTCTAAACGTTGAGCTTACATTATGCCTCTAAACATTCTGATGTGCATGGTGACATTGGATAACATTGAGCTGCTTCTACAGGCAAAACAAAGCAATGTTTAAGCCCAATATGCATTGAGCTTTAATAGGTCAAGTGTGCAAAATAGCTTGGCATCCCTGGATATAAAAATAACAACTGAGGACTTTCAAAAGTATAGTACAAAGATAAATACTGCACAGAAACTCAATGAGAATACAAAGAAAAAAAAAGCTTCTTTTATTTCTCCTTTCTGTATACCCTTCACATAGATCAGTTTACGTAGGTATCTGCTCAGATTATTTAGACAAAGATGCTGTGACTCGATTGTTAGTATAGTCACCTTTTTTCACATTTTTCCTATTTAGAACAGGTTTTTATGTATTGCTACCAATTGTGGTAAAATGCCCAAACATTTTATGGAAATATCAAATGTGTAGAATGATAATTTTAGCCCATGTATTATCCATGTTTCCAAATGTTTACTTGGAACAATTTTCTAGCTTCTTCTTGTAGACAGTTTTGCCTTTTTTGGTCTTGGCACCTTTTCAAAATCATAGAAACACTTTCACATGTTATTTACTCAGTAAAAATACTAAAAGAGCCAGTATGGCAATTTTTATTTCAATTTGTGCTAGTCCTATAATTCTGAACAAATGGTTAAAGAGCAGTGAAATCATTAGATCTGGATTGGTCACTTCCAGAAAATATTTTCTTTTTTGGATAGCATTGGGGAGGTTAAAAAGTTCTACAGGATTTAAAGTGGTTGTAAAAGCCATAAGGTTTTTTTTACCTTAATGGATTCTCTGCATTAGGGTAAAAATCCTTCCATGATTGGCTCCCCCCCAGCACTCCCTTAAATATTTACCTGAGTCCTCTTGATCCAGCGCTGTATCCGTCTGCAGCAGTGCTGCTCTCTCTTGCTGCATCCTCACAGGACTCAGAGGCAGCAATGGGATCCTGCTGCTGTCCATCAAATCTTGTAACGAGGGAGCCGAGGCAGGGCCAATCAATGATATGTGTGTCTATAGACCCATGTGTGCCCCCATAGCAAGTGGCCTAAAGCACCAGCAGTGGACCCCAGAAGAAGAGGTTTGAGGCCACTCTGTGCAATATTATTGCACAGAGTAGATAAGTATAAAATGTTTATTATTTTAATAATAAAAAAAATTATGCCTTTACAATCCCTTTAAATTGCAGCCTTTGTGCCCGATGATGGACTTTTGTTTGCTTCATTCTCTAGTGAAGAAAAGTGCCTCTAATGGGGACTCAAAAAAAACCCATGCCAAAAAAAAAGGCAAACTTCTCTCTTTAATAAATATTAATGCAACTCTTACCCCACATAGGATTCCATTATGGACATACCTCCAAATCAGGTACTTCCTCACATCTCATAGAGCTGATACCCAATGGACCAGGCCCCTGAACCCAACTAAAACCTTATGCGATAAACTCCAACCCCAAAGACATTTGATTTCCTGTTTGTATTCATCATTGTTTGGGGAACTATCAGCCTTTTCTAACTCCTCTTATTCAGCATGGGAGCGAGATTTGGGTATTTTGTTGAAGGAAAAGGAATGGGAAGCAATCTGTAGAAAAGTTCATAAAGGTTCCATGAACGTAACTACTCGAGTGTGGCTATAAGATTCTCACTCAATGGTATAGGACCCCATCCCTTCTCCTTAAATTTTCATCCGCAAACCCTAACACGTGTTGGCATTGAGAGCGAGACGTTGGTACAATGTTGCATGTCTGGTGGTCCTGCCCAAAACTACAACCTTTTTGGGAAAAGGTGCATGAGATCACTACGATGGTTTCTACTGAAAATCTTGCATTCTCCCCAGCACAATATCTTTTGCACTACAACCCAGTTTCTATTCCCAATTATTGCAAATCCCTAGCAATGTTTATGATAAATGCAGCATTGCGTTCCATGTCATTGGCATTCAACTAGAGTTCCAACCATTAAAGAATGGTTTCAGAGATTGACAGTGATGGAATAAATGGAAGAACTGATATGTATTTCCCAAAATAATATTTCAAAATATACCTCTACCTGGCATTGTTTGACCTATTTTAAGACAACCTAACATTATCAGGATCTTTGTCAATAGTGCAATATTGTAGCCCCACAATTAACCTATAATCCATCTGTTCTTCAGGAGCTAACATTACTACACAATTTTTTTTCTCGGGCTTGATCCCGATCAGGGTACTGGGAGTGGAGTTCGACCAGTGTACTTGCCTTACATGCTCTTTCCCATTCCCTCTTTCTTTTCCTTTCTCTTTCCTGTTCCCCTCTCTCTACCTTTTCCTCTAAATTGGCTACTCTCTCTTGTGGAGTATAATTACTGTTTTTTTTTAATTTTCTGCACCCAGTTAACATACTTAAGGTAGTTACGCATAACCGAGACCTCTGTTATTGTTTATTTAGTATTGGGCATCACCTTGGGCTGATAGCTGGGATATGGTGCCATTAAGGCTTGTATGAAGGGGTGTCTGTTTATTTTAATGCTCTTCCCTTCCCCTATTTCCACCCCCCCCCCTTGTATTTTTGGTTTGTCTTTTTTCTCATTTCTGTATGTATATATTTAATTATCTGATCTTATGCACAGTTGTGGTGTATTGTATATTTCCTCTTATTGTTTGAAATCTGCAATAAAAGTTTATGAAACACAAAAAAAAATAAAACCCCTACAAAAAAAACGCTTATTGAAGGCAGGTAGAACACCTGTCAGAATTTGTATTGTTGTCTATTGTCCTCATTACAGATTCTGTTCTCTTCTTGTCCCTGTGATAGATTTTCCATACAAGGGGGGGGTAATTTGATTACATAAATGAAAATGTGTTTTTAAGGATAACTTTATATCACAATTACCTTTAATATGTCCATGCAAATGCAAAAAACTTGCAGAAATGGCAGTTTACCTCTCTGTTTATTTTGCACATGCTGTTATCTAGGGCCTCTTCAGTTTAAATATATTTAATTTCACCAGACTTCAAATTAACCTACTCATTCAGTCTAGAAAACAGATTTGTAAAAATAATGCATCTTTGCTTACTTTTAGCTTTAAAAAGTTAGTTCATAATTGGCCAGCCTGGATCCGATGGGATGGGGTAATGCTCTGGACTTGGCTAAACTCCTGAGAAGGCTTCCTTAAGTCTACAGCTTTCAGAACTGTTCTATCCTGTTTTCATATACCTCTTTTAAGACTACGCTGCTCAGTGTGCAGCTTATTCTTTTTTTTTTTTTATAAATTACAGTTTCAATGCTCCTATCATGTAAGAGATTAGTAACAATCTTTTTTTAACAAAGGTGTGGTTATACTTGGAAGCCTTTCACATGTGAAAGTAGACTTTAGGAATGACCCAAGTCAAATTACCTGGTATATTGGAATGGGCAGGGTTAACTTTTTACCACTTTAGCCTGTAGTCAGCACAGAACATTTTCTGGTTCATTTTTTTTTGTTTTCTGGTCCTTACCCAGGTTAAAATATTATGACTGTATAAATAAGCTTGTATGATTTGAATGTCTACCGAACATAGAAAAAAATTGTGTGACCTATAATTATAGAGGGAAAGGCAATCTCTTTGCCTATGCCATCTATAAGAGCAAGCTAGTTGTACCTAGTAGTAATTCTAGCCCTGATAATTGACCAAGGGAGGAGTACTATCTTATAGTAATTACTGAACCTGTTTAATTAGCAAATTAGCACTCACTATACCAATTTATAAATAAACAAAGCATTAATCTCTTGAAATCCACCCAAAGTATCAATCATTTGGGAACAGACACTATGACCCTAGACATCCTAATTTATTTATGATTTCCTCCGATAATATATTATTAATCTTTACATCACAATTGAACAGTATTCCTATAAAACTGTAGTTGAATCTATGTTGAAAATAATAAAAAAAAGTATAAGTTACCTTTGGAACCTTACCTTGATGTGGAGGGCCTATAAAACATCTATTTGACTTTGAAGAAAATATATATTTTTGCTCACATTTTTATTTATGTCTTAAATGAACATTAACCTTGTATTATTTGCTGCTCCCAGCAAAGAGGATAGTGATCTTCCAAAATAATGAAAACCTATTCATTACTTAACAAGACAAATATATGTGTATATATATATATATATATATATATATATATATATATATTGCAGGTCTAACTGGTGTTTGTAAGCAGGTTTATATCAGGTGTTTAGTGTTTTGTGATGTTTTGTGGAATGAATTGTATGGTAAGCTTGCGGCTGCAGTTGGGTAGCAAGGAATCCCAAAAATAGTTTTAAAACTTGGCATCTGCATATGTGTCTGCTTTGTGTACATCTTTAACTATTATATTCATATTCATTGTATAGATACAGTATATATTTGTTTTTTTTGCATTGATGTATTTTATTATATGTATTGAAATATGGATTGTAACTCGTATGATTTCCGACCATGGCCAGGTGACATCTAATCATGTGATTTTAACGTAGATTTTGAGCATTGGTGAACTTTTGGTAAAGCAGCACGTCTTGCAAGTGATACCTTGCATCTGAGACATGTTGGGCGATATTGAGGTGGTATTATCAGTTTTAAATGTTAGGTGCCAATTAAACCTTACTAATCCTTTTCCTAACTGGCACATGCTCTGTTGACTAAGCTATTTGTTGATGAGCTGGGGAGCACAACAGCATAAAGAGAAGGGTGTAGAGTAGAATGTTGAAAAACAATCTTTAGATCTGCATAACAATTTGCTCTGAATAGCTGTAATTTACCATGTTTCCTTCTACCTGTGTATGTGTTTATATATCAACTTCACCAAAAGCAAAACCCAATTGATCTGTGGGACACATCCCTCAATAATGATTGGTGTCATTTAAACAAACAAACAAACAAACAAACAAGCAAGCAAGATTATCTGTATTGAAGGTACTGCAGATTGATTTTAAAATGGTGTATATATCCAAAATGTTATATGAAGTTAATTATATTAGGACTTCTGGATAACAGTAGTACCATTAGAAAAAATACATGTAGCAGTTGGCTATTAGATCGACAACATTCCTGAAGCTTAGAATTTATTTAATTTGATTTGGATAAAAATACTGTTTTGACAGCCATGAAAGTAATTCCTCAGAGATTAAATCAAGACTGCAAGCATTTATGATTGAAACTAACAAGATGGTTCCAATAATACTGTGATGTATTGTGTATATCAATATGGCTCTAGTAACACTTAGAATACAAACAAGGTTTTAAACGATGTGCCACCACATTTCAGCTGTAGAATCAGACTTATGCCATCTGCCTATCAGATGGTTGGGAACCAAGACTGCGTAGTAATGCCACATGTTTGCCTTTGCTTCTCTTCTATTAGTTAGACTGAGGTCTTCTAAGCACATTTAGCATAAGCTGTCATGTATGCACCAAAGAAGCGATTAGATATACATATAAATCTGCATTTCCGAACAAAGAGTTCCAATATAAAATAGCGAACTTAGATGGCTATAAGCATAATTTCCAATGAGAACTAACTATTTTTCCCATTGAAGTCAATCAGAAAGGTGTGTTTAATTTATAAATATACAAAATGGTAAAGGGTCAACAGTAATAACTAGTATTTAAGATCGCTCTACCAAAAGATCCTAAAACATTTAGATCACTCGTTTAGTAAAGTTCAGACTTTCATTGGTTTAATTTCTTACTTGATATTTATATTAATATTTCAGTGTAGGTATCTATCCAAATTCTTAGAAATGTATACTATCATATCTAGTTCATGCATTCGCCACTTTGTCCCCTGGCATTAGGAATGTCATCTGTTTTACTACTTACGTTTACAGGGTGTTTTAAACTTGTGCTGAGTTCAGAAAAGGATACAGGTAGCCTTCAATACAGATCAGTGTATTCTGACTGGAGGCAAGTCTCCCCTCTGTCAGAATACGAAAGCTCAGTAGGGAAGATTACCTCATTCACACTGAGTGTGTGGATGGGAGAATCAAGTCAGTTTTTTTGTTCAACCCACCGGTTAAATCAAAAATAAAAACAACTCATCTTTGGTCTGCCTTAGGCATACAGTGCCTTAGATCATTGGTCTCCAAACTGCAGCCTGGGGGTCCAAATTCAGCCATTTGCTTACTATTATCTGGCCCTTCAGGCTTCACTGATATGAGTCCCTATTTCTCCAACTGACACCAAAAGCAGGGCAATAAGTCCTGCACTGACATCAGCGATGGGGCACTATTACTTCACTGACACCTATGTTGGGGCTCTATTCCTTCACTGACTCCAATGATGGGGCACTGTTCCTTCACTGACCCCAAAGATGGGGCATTATTCCTTCCACTGACAGCAATAATGAGATACTATTCCTCCCACTGACACCATTAATGGGGAACTATTCCTTCCACTGATACCAATATTGGTACACTATTCCTTATACTGATACCAAAGATGATGCACTATTCCTCCCACTGATACCAATGATGTGGCACTATTCCTCTCACTGAAACCATTGATTGTGCACTATTAATTGAACTGATGCCAAAGATGGGACACTATTCCTTCCCCTAATACTAAAAATGGAACACCACTAATGCCAGGACAAATTCTACTCCCACTGGCCACAGTCTGGCCCCCCTAAAGTCTGAACAACTAAATTGGCCCTTTGTTTAGAAAGTTTGGAGACCCCTGCCTTAGATGATCTCATCCTATTAAAATTAGTAATCAAACTGAAGATACACTTACATATCAGAAGTCCACTGCTGTTTTTAAAGAGGATAAAAAGTAGAGTTTTCAGGATACTGCTAGGCATAATTAATATTTCTAGATGGTCCCTTTAACATAGAAAGTCTTCACCTTTTGAGTTCAGGTCGACTTTACATACATTCTACTCTGTGTTCCCCTCAGTCTCAAATGAGACTTCTCCAGAAAATGAAGGTTTTAGAATAAATATCTAAGTGCCTGTGGGGCAACATAGCTTGCTTTACTTTGTTACCCTGAAAAAAAATCTGTTTCATCCTATTCTGATAAAAATAATTGTAGAATGTAGAATTAATTTATTTTCACTTTTTGCAGTGATCTTCTAACTTGGTTATTATACTGGATAGGTGTATTTCACATCTACATGAATGCTAAAATGCAAGTTCTCTTTATAACATTTGGACTAATAGTGGTATTACAGCAAGCAGAATCTCCCTCTATTTAAAGTGGAACTATACTCACCTTCTATCAAGCATTACAGTCTCCCAGAGCTCCCCACAGGCCGCTGTTATCTGCAGCCAGTTTGGGTTATGGGTACCAATATTTGGTCAGTTTTATTGGCCTGACTGAGATGTCATCACTCCTGTGCATGCACAGAAGTTCATTCATCTTGGCACTGCCAAAATTTGTACATTGAGCTGTGCATAACTAGAGAAGAGAAACTTTCTGGCTTCATTTGTGTATAGAGGTACTAATTGTTCATTTGTATTGCTGTCTGTGTCCCCACTGGGAAGATTTACCCTCACTTTCTGCCCTTGGTTACAGGATGTCTCACTACTGAGAACAGGAAAGCACCCTTGTTTAGAAGAGTAGGAAAACTTAAAAAATGGTTGTATCTTTATTTCTCTCTGTGATTTTCTATCCTAATGACATTACATACCCTTTAATTTTCAGTCTTGATGTTGCTGCGGCAGGAAGTGAAGAGAAATCTCCTCAATAAGGACACAGATGACAATGACCTGAGTTTTGACTCTTACCCTTTCCCTCAACAACCAACAAAAGAATGTTTTGGCTGGACTTGGACTTGGAACAAATGTACTTATTATGTATACTCAGTTATGTATTCATGAATTGCTTGGCCTACAAATGAATGCCATACTTTCTGAATCTGTACTGAAACATTTTCATCTCCATACATATATTTTTATAAATCTCTTCTAGGTTTAACAGCAGCAGCTGCTGCAGCTGCCGCTGCTACCAACGCTGCAATAGCTGAAGCAATGAAGGTTAAAAAAATCAAGTTAGAAGCTATGAGCAACTATCATGGCAGCAATACACAACACGGGGCAGACTCTGACAATGGGGATCTCAACTCAAGTGTCGGTAAGCATCTGTCATTTCAACTCTTTTATCATTTTCACTTGCTATTAAGACCTAGTTTCTGGTATAAAATAAGAGACCACAGAGCATTAAAGTTGTTTCAACAAACATTGTGAATGCCAGTGTCCAGGTTCAATATGGGTTTCCTATCAATAAACCAATATTAATTATGCAACAGCTTACCTGTTTGAATAATGTTTATTAAATCCATTTTTATGTTTTTAGAACACCTGAGCTTGAATTTTGAAAAGACAACAAATATTTGCCATTAACACTCAAACCTATGTTATAAAAAGAAGCTCATATACTTTATTAAAAAAATACAAGTGATCTTTCAGGTCTGGGAATGAATGGATCAATGTTGAAGTGCCATTATTCAAAGACATTGATTCATCATCATTATTTGTCACCACCCAAGGAGGAATAAAGCTGAAATCTCATTGGTCACTGATCACTGATTAGTTACTACTCTAAACAGATATTTCTGCCTCTCCTTATTAAAACAAAAAGTCCCCTAAATTTCACATTGATGGTTTCACACTTTGGTATATTTGATTAAATATAATAGTAGACAGTATACTAAAATAATCAACTTTTTGGATTTTCACATGATCTTTTTGCTCCTTTGTGCAAACTATTTGTATCTAATAACAAAACCTCTGAATCTGCCTGTAGACGTGAAAACGTTATTGGGCATAGAAGAGAACCGTAAGAGAAGATATATTTTATACGTTCACCCAGACTAATAACAATGCAGCATAACCGCAGATTGTATTATTTGCAGTTGTCCAGTTTTCAGCTTACATAATTTCATAACTGCCCCCATCAATTGCTGTGTCAAGGCAAATATTGCATAGATGTAGAAAAACTACAGACTCACCCCAATGCCATGAAAAAAGGATATCTGTATGTCCTAGAAATAATCTTTATCTTCCATGATCAGTAAAATCAGCAAAGCAGGTACATCAAGAGGGATGAAGAAGGGCTAATGTGTTTCACGCTTAGCAGTCCGTAGTCATAGCTGCTGGATACTGAGTATTAGACAATGCATACTGCTTTAAAAGCTTAGTAGAGGTATACCATAGCAATACATAGCTACATGGTTGGTAAGGTTGAGTAAAGACACCAGTCCATCCAGTTCAACCTGTTTGGACGTGTGTATGTGTGTGTTTATGTCAATATTTCCCATATCCCTGTTCAGTATATTACATTGATTAGGATACCCATCTCAGAGTTTATTAAACTATCAACACTTCTGACTGACACCACTGACTGTGGAAGGGAGTTCCACATCCTAACCGTTCTAACAGTAAAGAACCACCTACACAGTTTAAGGTTGAACCACTTTCCCTTAAATTTCATGAAGTGGTCACATGTCTTCTTAAGCTCCCTGAAACTGAATAGATTTCTCCCTCTGCGAGAATCACCATTGAAGTATTTGTATATCACTATCATATATCCTCTTAAGTGTCTCTTCTCCAGGGAGTATAAGTTTAGTGTTTGTAGTCGTTCCTCATAACTGAGGTCCTCCATTCCCCTTATTAGCTTTGTTGCCCTTATCTGGACTCTCTAGTTCTAGCACATCCTTCCTGAGGATTGGTGATCAGAACTGGACGGAAGATTTTCTTTACTTTATTTCTTCCTATGGTTGACCATATCAGCTACCAACATTGCCTGCTTCAGTATAATAATATGCCCCCAACATAGGTAAACAATATATTAAAGGAAGAACAAGTAAGATGGAAGGGGTGGAAAAAAAACAGTGATGGGTGTGTGTGCGTTTGTGTAGGGGGGTCACTAGTGGTACAACTGTAGGAGATTTAGAGACAATCAAAAGATACTAATATCAGCAATACCATACGCTTTCCTACTGAGTATTTTTATACAATTCACATTTACATTCACTCATGTGCAGTTAAAATACTTAAGCAGAAATTTGCATTTATCATGATTGTATAATTGGAGTGACTATTCACGCAGGTTATTGTGTAACAATTCCTGACTTCTTTAGGATATCAACCTCAAAGTGTCCAAAACTTTATGATCTTGCCACGCCAAGTCCATGAGAATACTGGTCAATTATTCATTGATTGTAACACAATCTGATTTGTCTGTGATCTCTGAAAATTGAGCAGACTGTTTTTTCCTGGCTCATGCTATGGTTTGCTTGGCTGCTAATTGGACAAAGATGAGCAGCTGAGATTTGTTGAGGTAATTGACTTTAGCATGTAATAAAGCTATCCTCCGCGAATCTCCTCATAATTTAACATGGATTATGCTATAGATTAACCTGAAAAACCTTGTAGGTGAGACATTTTTAGGGTTATTTGGATGCTAAAATATTCAATAAGGGATCATATCACCTGAAATGTTAATTTTGGAGTTTTTCTGCAGTTTTAATACTTGTCCCAGGTTATATAGACAAAATATGCTGAAATAATGTTTCACAGATATAATTTCTATAAAATTTCCAGTGGTAGCTAATACGCAACTTTATTTTAGTTTATTATTGAGTACTCTGAACCAACTTAGATCAGCAGTTTTTGCAACCAATGTTACTTCTAATGTCTTCAATGATGCAGAAGACACTCACAGTGGGAACGTTACAAGGGTATTATGTTGTATGACATACTAAAACCTCTCTCTCTTTCTTTCTCTCTCTCTCTCTCTGTATATATATATATATATATATATATATATATAAATGTGTTTATAAAACAAATTGAGGTTTATAGCATCACAATAGCAACAAAAAATGTTCTTTTAATTTTCAGTATTTCAGAAATATCAGTTAGAATGTATCAGCCCTGTTGACCTGTCTTACTATTACATTTACTGTATGTGCACATATATCCTTGACTCCTGATTTGTTTATGATGACTATTTAATGTCCACTTTTAAATATGTAAGTTGATTCTTTGTGAAATAATCAAAACAAAGTTGAATCATATACTAAGGCTGTATTTACAAGCCTGCATTCTGTCCAACTGTTTTTTTGGCAATGGAGTCCATTAGAGGGTACGGTGTTATGATTAGGTAACCTTTCCCCAATCATGTGCTAAAGTTACCTATGCCATTTTGGCCACCAGACCACATTGTATTGCCCTGATCACACATACGTGTAGTGATCCATGTGCCTCTACATTGGACCTGTCATTTAGAAGGCTCTTGGCTTGGATCAAAGTCACCTGACCTGTGCCTCCTTTAGCCGCTCATGTGAATCCAAGTACTGAACACACCATTTGTACTTAAAAAGAACTTTATTTTACACTGAAATGACAAACTCTTTTATATGCAAATATTTACATTCCTAGATAATGACATGGTAATTCGAGAGAAATAGTGCATTTAATAGAGCATATTATTGCTCCAAATAAGTACTGCAAACAGTTGAGCACTACACTCGTTACTGCTGAATTGCAAAAGGTCAAAATGTAAAGGGAGTCGCGGGCAGCCCAAGATGCAAATAGGTAATTATTTTATCTCCCACATTCCAATTTAAAATGATAACCTTGAGTTCACATCCTCCTACAAGAGTTACCATTTTAAGAAAAAGAAAAAAACATATTGGAACTGATAAAATAAAGCATTAATAGCCTAAGAGAAAAAAAAATATATGGCTGCAATGCCTTATTTTTCCATCCAGAATCAATTGGATTCTTTTAGTTTAATATTTACTTGCTAAGATGAGATGTTAGTCTGCTTGGTGATAAACAGTCGGCTGCTGGCATCTGAAGGTGACCTGTCAGTTCATATGGACAAATCTCCTGCTTACTGAAATGTACAAAATAAATCATTAAAGCAGGCAGGTGCTCATTCCTAGATTTAAATCACCATAGATTTATGATTTGAATTAATGCTTCATTTGGTCATTGAAATAGATGCTGACAAAATGATATGCAGTAGCTGAATCTTCCATACTGTAGCCATCCTAATATTGATTGCAGAGATGTCTGCAATCTCTTCTTTATATCAAGTAGTTTCTTGTGACAGGTTGCTTGATATGGCCCCTATTATTGATAAGACAATGCTGTTGATGGCACACACACAATTCTCCTGAACATTAATATAAAGTGCTATATTTATGTAGAGGCAGACAAGGATGTGAGAACAAAATATTTTAGTAATAGGAATCATTTAGCTATGAGAGCACCTTTGTGTCAAATCATAAGAGTGTTAGACTACAATGGAAATTTTTTTTATAAAAAGGAAAAATTATAGTATGTTTAAAAGAAAGGTTGAATATAAAATGTATCATTAAAATTGGGTGATGGTAAAGGAAGCTATTATATATGTTTTTTAAAATTGTATTTTTTATTGAAATTTTCAAGATTTAACAAAAGGAGCATAGGTGCAAAAACAGTTCAGTAGCAAGAAGGCTGGTTCATGTGCATACAAAATCTCTATATACACAGATCGAGATTCTACAATCCGTATAAGACAGTTACAAAGTATACAAAAAGTGCCAGTGGGCAAGAACCATAGACAGGGTTGGGTTATGAAAAACATGGACACACTAGGGATATATATCAGTACAGAGCATTATAATGGAGGGTTCGAGAGAAAGGATGGCACAATCAGGAAACATATGAGGAAGAAGTACGACCATATTCGGATTGATCCCGAACATCCTAAACCTTGTTAAGTTGTAAAAGGGTATTGCCCACAGCAGTTGTAAGATATCCAATTCTCCTGATATCAGCTATAATATTCGATAGCTAATATATAATTTAATGTGACTCTTTTGATATTTTTAAAATGTGAAGAGCAGTGCTTTCTGCAAAGCACAAAATGACTACGTACTTATTTCTGACTCCTCTTGGTTGAAGAAAGAAGATTTCCTAAACATCCTCAGCATTCAACACTTCCAGGAGTAACAGATTCTTCCATCCCCCACTGCACGCTGTGGTTTCCTCTACTGGCACCTACATCCCTACATCACTGCAGGACAAAGGGGCAAGCAGAATGGAACCAGAGAGCACAGTGGGGTCCAGGCATCCAGCTCTCCCAGAAGTAAGCAAAATTATGAAGATTTTTCAGCAAGTGCCTTTCTTCATCCAATAGGAGTTCATCTGTGTAGGCAACAAGATAGGTAATTATCTATTGCTTGCTTTTCATGAAACACTGCTTTTGACATTTTAAAAATAGCTACTATGTAATATTATTAAAATAAAATTATAGATAAAATACATTACACACAGTATCTTTTGAAGGATCTTACAATGTGAGATAATGACTGGATAATTGGTACCTCCAATCTATTCCTGTCACTGCTCCCCTATCCCCCCTGTCTCTATTACACAATCACCCCTGTTACCACTCCTCCTGTCAATGCCCCAAAGTTCCTCCTCTCTCCATTCCCCAATCTTTTTTGTCACTGCTTCACAATCCCTCCTGTCAACCCTCTACATTCTCTCCTGTCCCTATTTCACAGTCCCTCCCATCATGGCTTCCTAACCCCGCTTGTTTCCATTCCACAAGCCCTCCTGTTACTGCTTCTCAATTCCTCCTGTACCCACTCCACAATCCCTCCTGTCTCCATTCCCTAATTCCTGCTGTCTCCATTCCACAATCTCTTTTCTCACTGCTCCAAAGTCTTTCCTGTCACCACTCCACAATTCCTGCTGTCACTGCTCCACAATGTCTCCTGTCTCCACTGCACCATTTCTCTTGTCACTGTGTCACAATCCCTCCTGTCAGCTCTTCACGGTCCTTTCTTTCACCACTCTCATTTCTCCACTATCACTCTTGTCACTACTCCCAAATCCTTCTTATCACCTCTCCATAGTCCTGTCTGTCACTGCTCCACATTTTCTCCTGCATCCATGCCACAGTTCCTCCTGTCATCTCTCCTTAATCCTTTCTGTCACTACGTCCTGATCTCTCCTGCCACTGCTCTTCAGTTACACCAGTCAGTGTTTTACAATCCCTCCTGCCCCACCTCTACAATCTGCAATATCAGCACTCTACAGTCCTTCTTGTCACTATTTAACAATACCTCCTGGCATTGCTCTACAGTCCCTCCTGTTACTGCTTTACATCACCTCTTGTCACTACTCCACAATCCCTCCTGTCATTGCTTTACAATGTCTTTTGTCTCCACTCTGCAGTGCTGCCTGTTATCTCTCCTGTCACCACTCTTCAATCCCTTCTATCACCACTCTACAGTTCCTCCTGTCACTTCACCACAGTTCCTCCTGTCACCATTCCTCGATCCCTCCTGTCACTGTTCCTCAATGCCTTCTATTAGCACTCCACAGTCCCACTTGTCATTGTTCCACAGTTCCTCCTGTTACTGCCCCACAGTTCTTCCTGTCATCTCTCCACAATCTCTCCTGTCACCAGTTCCTAGCCCTCCTATCACTACTCCACATTCTCTATAGTCACAGCTCCACAGTCCCTTCAGCCAATTCTCCACAATATCTTATATCACCAATCCAAAGTCCCTCCTGTCACCTCCTCACAATCCTTGTCAGTGCTCCACAATGCTCCCTGTCACCTCCCTACAATCCATCCTATCACTTCCCCACAGTCCTTTTTGTCACTGCTCCACAGTGTATTCTGTCACTGGTCCACAGTTCCTCCTATAACTTCTCCACAGCTCTCCTATTCACCTCCAGTTCACCAGTATAGATAAAGATCTACGCCTAAGACATAAAGCAATGCAGCTCTAACTAATAGACTAATGTGCTGGAAAACAAGCATCTGATCAGAACTTGCAGACAATGGCTTTGAGCACTGATCTGTGAATTCTGGCAGTGGTGTTGGGGGTTAAGGCCTCCTCGCTCTCAGAATGCAATAGAACAGCAGGGAAGATCACCACACCAAAATCACTTGTGTGGGTACGGCGATCTGTCAGGTTTTTTTTTACCCTTCAATCTGCTGGATTGAACGGAAAAATAAAACAGTGTGTACCTAGCTTTAGACTATAATTACCGCAAGCAAAAACTTAAAGTTTAACTAAAGTCAAACATTTTTTTTAGCTTTGGATAGAGTGGAGAGGAATTTGAAAACATGTAAGGTTTGTATTGCTGTCTTTGCCCTAGTTAGGGAGATCCACCCTCTCTCATGTTTATCATTCTCCTTAAAAGTGAAAATAGTGAAAATAAAAGAAAATCCCATATTTTTGGTTTTCCTCAGAACAGTAATAGAGAAAGTCTTCCAATGGGGATAGTTCTGGTGACACCCCGAAATTCCTTCACTTTGGAAGTATTTCTTCTCACTTCTTGTTTTGGCTTTTGGACAGGAAGTGAAGGTAAATCTCCCCAAATGGGCACAGATAGCAAAAATGAAACTGACAGGGGTTATAACCTTCCCTTACTCTATCCAAATGGAAAAAGAAAAATGTTTGCATTTAGTTCTACTTTAAAGTATTATAAAATCCATAAAAATTTAATATACAGAATATCAATTCTTAGATGTAGTGGCTGCATTCATTTTCTTTTTTGGACTTTTTTCCTTTATTTTTGCCTGTTGATCCTGTCGGTAAATCTTTTTTTTTCTTTACTTTTAACAGGACAAGCTGTCCAGCAAAAGTGGCAGTTGGAGGGTTGGGAGAGAGGTGCCAAGCAACTGCTGGCGCAGTAATAACTTTAATCTGTGAAAATTAAAACAAATAGTATTGCACTTGCAAGCATCTCAGTGTATTAGCGTGTAACAGCAAAGCAGTGCCCAGGATTAAAGAGCAATGGATGTATCTTCCTGGGAGCTGCTGCAGCCACTGAAGCACTGGTAAAAGTCAATGCAGTTATCCATGGAGCCACTGCTGGGAATCCTTCAAGGGCTGTCAGAGATGCTGGCGCCACTCAGTGATGCGTTTTTAAGGCAAGCCACTCCTTCTTCATCAGTCTTAAAGACAACTGTCTGAAGGGTTCCCAGCGACTGCTTGAGGAATCACTGCATCGGCATTTACCAGTGCTTCGGGGGCTGCAGTGGCTCATCAATCGTTGTGTTCTTTTGCTGATAAATTGCTTTTTTGGGACCAACCAAAACCAGCAGGGCAGCAACATATACAACACAGCTTTATGCATTCTCTAGCAATACTTACACTGGTGAACTGGTGGCATGGGCCTTATCAAAAATTGCAGTCACGTAACATTATTTTTTTTTTTAACTGTCTTGATCAATCATAGTTTTTTATATGTACAGCAATTTTAAAAACATCTAGATCTTTGATATAATCCCCAATGCCAGACACACACAACTGCAATTATTTTTTTTATAAATCTACAGCAAAAACAATTTAGTTAGCTGTTCAAACAAGGACTTTTGTTATACAATATTATCTGATATGCAGAACTCGTAAACAGACATCAGCAAGAGCAAATGGCTTGCTTAGTAGGAAATGAGTTCATTCTTTTTCAGAATATGATCTTCAAACAGATGTCCTAAGAGAATCCTATTGTTCAGTTTACATTAATAGAAGATGTTATTATTTCTTAAGGAAGTGAATCAGTTATGAAGACATTTAAACCGTATGTATTGAAACATAGGAAACACAGATCATCATAACAATGTCATGAAGAAAACTACTCAGTGGGGTTGGTTTATTAAAGGAGTAGAGGCTGTACTTTGTGAAGACTGTTCAGTTTGAATATCCTAACTATCTTTGCTCCCTTAGTAAATAGAAACACATTGATAATATTAGTTAACTATTTTATCCAGAAATCCAATACCCATTTGATTAAGAGGGCAGGTCCTGCTAGGTTCAGCTGTCTATTTTGCTTTATTTTTGTTCCTGCATGCTTGTGTATGGGCAGGTCATCAGGAGTGGCATCACTTCATGATTTTGTAAGAGTTAGCAGACATATGTAGAATGTGCGAATTTTATAAACATAGAAACATAAGAGTGGCGGCAAAAAAAAAGTGGTCCATTGAGTCTGCCCCATTATATATATATATATATATATATATATATATTTATTTTTTTAGTCTAGATTTATGTTTGTCCCAAGCATGTCTGAATCCACTTGGTGTCCCAAGCATGTCTGACCCACTGCCGCTGCTTAAAGTCTATTCCAAGTATCAACTGTTCTTTTGGTAAAATAATATTTTAGTTTTGGATTCGTTTTGAACTTTCCTCCTGCTACTTTGAGGTCATGTCCCTATAACTATACAAAAGGTCATAGTGTTGGGACAGAACAGGTCAAATTCAAGGCTGTTAGCAGTAAAGTAAAAGTCCCTTTTGTGTTACACATATGATATCAAACAAATTATTTAATTGCTGCTATAAAACATCCAATTAAAAAATATAAATAAAAATCAGATTTCTTTAGCCTAAAATGTATTCCGCTGCATCTTTGGTAAAAAAAAATCCCAGTCAGTGTATATTATTTGGTTTGCATGAAAGTTATAGCTTCTACAAACTATGGGAGATAGTGGATAGTTAGTGGAATTTTTATTTATCTATTTGTACTAGTAATCTGACACTGACTGATGCTGGCTGGTGGGGAGGGAAGGGTACAATAATAACTGTATGTGGGGCGGTCACTAATTGGTTAATAAAGAGATTTAAAATCACCACCTTACATTGCTACAGCCTGTGAATAGCCATGGCCAAATATTTTGCTGCAGTTATATCTTTTTCTACATTAAATACTTCTTATCCCACTGTCCAGCTCCTAACCTGGAAAACGGGAACCCCTTTCTTTCAAAATTTGCATTTGTGACTCTAACTTTGTTTTACTGGGTATGGGTTTGATTAAAACCTACAATTGGATAGACCCTCATTTCATGTCCATTGGTGTACGTAAACGAACACAAAACACATGTAGCAGGGAATGCCAAAAAACACCTGCTATGCTGTACATTTTACAAGTAGAAACACACTATTCCCAACACACAAGTTCCTGGAAAATGGCTGCGATTGTAAGTGGGTGCTAAACCAACCACTGCCTAAGAACCGAAGACATTCAAAGCAAAAACTATGTCACCAGCACACCAAGAATCTCCAGAATAAGTCCAAAGCTTTATTCATCAATCACATCACAAATACAGTAGCAATGTTTCGGAGCCTAGCAGGACCCCTTCATCAGGCATACAAGATGAAAGGGTTCTGCGAGACTCTGAAACATCGCTAATGTTTTTATGTGCTTTGAATGTGTTCTGGAAATTCTTGGTGTGCTGGTGACATACTTTTTTCTTTTATAAGTAAAACGAGCATTGACAAAACTGTATCTGAAGGGCAGTAATCAAAATATGGAAGAGCAAACATGAAAAAATATTTTCCTAGCTCCAGTTAAATTTTTACAGCTACAGTAAAAATTAAAAAGATTAACTAAACATATACTATAGTTTTCATTTAAATAGCTATATGCCTTGTGCTTGTGCCTATAACATTTGTTTTGCATCTGAAAAGTCTGCAACTTCTTTATGTTACAAAAAAGTCTTCAAGACCTTGAGAAATCAAATAAAAGGAAAGAGAAATATCAGGCCACTGAGCACAGCACTGCAGTTGCACATCTGATTCTCTGCCTTGGCAATGTTAATGAACCTAAAATCCTCCCAATAATTAGATGAGGGAATTGCTTATATTTTCAAACAGATGATGCTGCTATAATGAAACAATTGACAGGGAATTTAGGAGTGTCTACAGTAGTAACCTGGTTTATGTTGAAACAAGAAAACATTCTTAACAATTAAGTTTAAGATTAGATCAATAGGATCATAAGGTTAAAAGTTTCTTTGACAGGTGCATTGACAGGGGTTGATATTTGTTAAATATAAACAGGAAAGCAGTTATTGGAAATGCTTGTGTTGTACTTCACTCATTTAAATACATTCTTGTTACTGTTATTTTATTTATTTCGTGTTCTTGTTCTGCTTGGGTCCCTTAAAAAGGACTAAGACTCCAGAGATGGTTTCGGATTGAGTGCACAGCTGTAACTGCTGATGAGCTAATTGCTCCTTATCTCTCAGACCCATTCATCTTCATTTTTTACCAATTACAGAGAATTATCTGTGTTCTCAGTTGGATATGAGAGTTAATCCTTTTTGGTTAAGCTGGCAGTGCTGTGAGCAGATTCTAAATAGTCGGGTGAAGAAGCCATCAGAAGCTTGCTCCGCAACAGTCTGTAGTTCAATAACAATATTTCCAATTCATAACATGTTTTGTATTGCTAAAACCGTCATACTGAATGAAATCCTTTTATAATGAGGCAAGGCCGAAATACTCTTTAATACAAGATATGCAAATATATTTGTATTATTCAATATAGTTGATAATATCGCAAAACACGTATTTAAAATAGGACAATGAATAATGCTAGCAAAGCAGTGAAGTTTTAAGGAGGGGGGGGGTTCTTTTTACCTCTAATCCATTGGATATGAGAATATTAGCATCACTTCGACATGCCACACTGATTTAAAAACACAAAAATAAACCTTTTATTTGAGACATGTTCTGTTATAGCTTTTTATGTGATTGTAAAGAATACATTTTATATGCATTTTGTATGGTCAGACATTCTTATCTAGGGTGATCATTGTGTCAAGACACATGTTGCCATCACTAGCAAATTTGGATACCATCATGGAACACATATTATGTCACATACTGTTTTGCTAATTTTACTAATGATATTATTTATCCATATATACTTACTGTTGTAAATGATGCACCACATTATTAATAGTATTATAAAGGATTACTTGGCAGTTATTAGTAATACAGTATTTGTTTATAGCAAATTACACCATTGAGCTACAAATGTAATATATGTTGCATGCTTATTTTACATATATCCATGTCTTTCCTTTATTAAAAATGAATCACTAACACAACTTTCAGTCTGTTTACACTTATTCAGTGGGTTTGTGTGTTTTCTTGTTGGTCTCTCTGTAATTTGCACTGTAACACTATGAAACAGACAAGAATATCAGTGGCAGATGATTAGAAACGTATATGAAAAATTTCAGTCTGTCTGATTGGTTTCCAGTCTCCTGAATTGAGAAATTGCCCCTCTTGTTTGTATTATGCTTCAATATCTATCCGTGTACATAAAAATGTAAATCTAATTTTACATTTAAAATTGCAAGAGAGCATATCTGTGTATCATTTGTAAGACCCAGATCTGTATCACAGTTCAGACCAATTCCATATCCTAATGGCCCATTTTTCTGTATTTCATGCTACATGCATGAAAAGATTGGGAATGCAGAATGACACATTCAAATGGGTGACTGTCATTGGTAATCAAACACAACACCTAGTGGATACAATCTGACATTGGTCTCTTTTACAGTGGCTTCAAAGAACCTAAAAAGGCTGTCGTTGATGAAACATTCTCATATTTTCAGTTAATTTCAATAGCAGTGCATGTTTAAAATAAATAAAAAAACATTTATGTGTACTTATGAATATCAGGATAAAGGATTTAGTTTTATGAACCTTTTCTTGAGTATGTAAAACTAAATATGTCACCTTAATCTAATTTTTATACCTTTAACTTTTTATTTTGGGGCATAAGTCTTGTCCATGTGTGAAACTAACCCCCACCCATGGAAGTTCCTTGCTATCAGTAAGTCACTTCCAATGGAAAGAATGTGGAAGTGGAGTTGGTGGGGAGGTGTCTTTTCTGGACAAAATAGGTAATAGCAGGCATATCGTGGTACCAACTCTCAGGTAAAACTTTAGACTGAAGGAAAAGCTCCCTTAAATAAGAGCTAAAGAATTAAATTTAACAGATATATAAAATACATTTTTGTGGCTTAATTCTAGAGTAGCATACAAAGCATCTTCTAGTGAATGATCTGGAAATATTTATATTATTACAATAAAAATGAAATTGAACAGCTATGGGAAATTGTGAAGGTCTTATCAAAATTAAGGTAAATACTGCAAAAGATTATTTAAAATATATATGCTCTTAAAATACTATACACACTTCCAACCAAGTTAATGGTCTCAACCACTTGCCAATCACATAAGATAGTTATAAGGCGGCAGAGTGGCACTTCTTCACACTTCCAGATAGGGAGCACACACACGCTCCACTGGTGGCTCAGCTGTGCTGTGATTAGACACAGCACAAGCTGATCAGTGGGTACTGGCCAATGGATGACCACTGGTGCCCACTGATCGACGAGGAAAAAGAACAGAGCTCTGCCTATGTATGTCAGAGCAAAGCAGGGAATAAAATCCATCACATCCCTTAGTGAAAGCACCTAAAAGTACACACTAAAGCACTGGTTAGGCACACATTTAACTCTTTGATCACCCCAGATGTTTAACCTTTTCCCAGCCAGGGTCATTAGTACAGTGTCAGTGCATATTTTTAGCACTGATCACTGTATTAGTGTCGCTAGTTCACACGAAGCGTCACTTAGTGTCAGATTGTCTGCCGCAATATTGCACCCCAATTACTAGTATAGAAAAAAATAAAAATTCTGGTATTTATTCAAAAGTTTGTAGATGCTATAACATTTTCTAAAAGGAATCAATATACACTTATTGGGATTTTTATTTACCAAAAATATGTAGCAGAATTCATATTGGCCTAAATTTTATGCAGAAATTAGATTTTTAAATTATTTTTATTTGATGTATTTTATAGCAGAAATTAAAAAAACATTGTTTTTGTTTCAAAAACTTCGGTCTATTTTCACTTATAGCTCAAAAAATTAAAAACCCACTGTTGATCAAATACCACAAAAAGTTATATAAATTTCATTTGTGTACACTGTACAGTGTTGCATGATCGCGCAATTCTCAGCTGAAATAACGCAGTCCCAAAAAGCCAAAAATGACCTGGTCATGAAGGGGGGTAAATCTTCCGCCGGTCAAGTGGTTAAAAATAGACACAATTCACAAAAACTGATTCTATTATTTCCACAGTTTGTAGAGAAAGTTTACTAATTATTATTACTATTATACAGGATTTATATAGCGCCAGCAGTTTGCACAGTGCTTTATATAACAAATAAACAGCCAGATAGGAATGCCATATGTATTGGTAAAAGACTATTAGTCTCTATTACTACATGCAGTTTAACTTGTGGCCTCAAGATGGCAAAAGACAGAAGTAATATATATTTACAGAATAACTAAGCAAATCATTACTGTAAGTGGCAGGAAACACAACTTGTTAACTAGTTGATGAAATAAAATTATTAACATTGCTTTCTGTAGTTTCTGTAGATCAGATTTAGTGCAATTCTCCACTGCTGAAAACCTACAATTTATACATAGTTAGGTGCCTAACAGCGTTAAAGCATATCTAAACCCAAAAGCAAAATTTTGCTACATTGCAACTTACCAATCCTTAAAGTGGAACTTTACCCATACAAATGTGAAAGCAATGATGTTCTTTATCAAGGAACATACCTTTCTCATTATTAATTATGCTACCAAAATGAGTGTGTGCTGTAAATTGTCTCTAGCTTTGCTCCTGTTTCTTTATGCAGGAGACCATTTTGTTGAAGCCCAGAGCAGCCACTTCCTTAATACGAACTCTACCCCTCTCCTTAGTTTTAAAAACTATATATCACTTGTAATTAAAATGTATGCATTTTCAGACATGATTAAATTGTATGCCTTCATTCAGCTATAAGAGAAGGTTGTAGTAGCTGACATTGCTTAGGTTCACAGCTGCTGATGGCAAAGGAGAGAATATCTGGGAAATAAGACATTATCCTTGTAAGTTAAGTCCTTTGTGTGTTGCTGGCAACAGAGTTTGTCCTGTCACCTCCCCTGTGTTTCTTTTCTCCATCCCTAATCTGTGTTCCCTCAACACAGTCTATGCCATTTCTGTTGTTTCCTCCACCTCAGCAAAACTTTAGGCCATCTGCAGATCAGCCTCTAGTGACTCATTATTATAGGCACAGTGCCAAGAATACAGGACAACTGAGACTGTGCAGAGCAGAGTGAGACAGTGTCTAGATTTTAGACAGAATAGGCACTTGTTTTTGATGTTTTACATAGGTGTACCTGCAAAAGGGGCTAGACTGAAGTAATCTCTCAGGGCCAGGGGTGGACTGACCATTTGGAAACTCGGGCACTGCCCGAGGGCCCAGGGTCAGTAGGGGGCCCCATGAGATGCCCCTGGTACCTTTTTCATAGGCTTTTTTAAGTTTGAACAAGGACACAGGGGCTCCATGATCCCCTATTGCCTGGGGGCCCCATGAGTTGTCAGTCCACCCCTGCTCAGGGCCTAATTTTCTGACTAAAGTTACATTTTAAATCTGGTGGCTGCATTAGTTGTCTTTTTTAGGCATTTTTCCATTATTTTCACCTTGTGATCTGACCAATAAGTTTGTTATTTTTAAACTTACTTTAACAGACCAAGTTGTCCAGCAAAAGTGGCAGTTGGAGTGTTGAGACAAATCATTTCACACTGACAATGGTGTTTACAATGGTCAACTTTTATTCATTTATGTAAAACCTTTATCTCAAAAGGAAAAACAAAATGTTGCAGTAAGTGCTTAAAATTTGTTAGCTGTAGTGTGGCTTTAATTTGTCCATCTAAATATGCTATTCTATCTAACTTTACCCTGTCCACACGTTGACAATGCTTCTGTCCAAGGGTGTCTCAGTTGCTCCTCCATAGAGTGCAGCCATCCTAATGCAGACCATACATTATACAATTTTCTTTCCTTTAACCATAGGTTGCACTATTGCATTCTGCTGGCAGGGATTCTTCCGTGCTGGAAGAAAACAATGATTGCTGCTGACGCTATAGCCATCGGCAGTGATCGAAAGAAAAAAAACAACCAGCCTGTCCATGTAAGGATCAAACTTGGCTTTTCCCTGCTGAACCAGCTGAGATTCAATTCATTTATGGCCAGCTAAAGACAGAAAGTTACAGGCTGTATCACCAGTTGAAGTTAAAGGGAAAAAGCCTAAAATAAGGCAACCAATGCAGCCACCACATTTAATCAATGGTATGCTGCAATATTTTTTTTTTTGGGTATAGATATACTTTTAAGTTCCAAAATGTACACAGTAGGATCCTGAAAAATCACCATATAGCAATCTGAAATGTACAAACAAATCACAATACAATTTGATCAAAATTCTACCTGTGTATTGCACATTTGCAATGTATTTTGGAAAGTCCATATTATTTTCATACTATTACCTATACTTATTATTTCTTCAGTGCTTTAATGTCTGAGTAAATTAACAATAATTATCACAAAAGAGACAATATATTGTAACTCAAAATTAAAAAAGCAAACTCAACATAAACATTTACTCAAAATCCATCTTTCTTCTTTGTTTTTAAGCTAATTTAATTTTGATTATAGCACAAAAAAGATCTTCCTTGCAAGCTGCAATTGAACATAAAATAAACTATTCCCAGTTTTCAACACTTTGGAGCACACCTTGGTGTTTTCAAGCTTGTTTGTTATGTAAAGTGACCTTGAAAATTAATCTGGTATATGTGTGTCTCCTAGCTCGCATAAAATCAACCATCTGCTATCTCACTCGTATCACAAGTTAAAAAAAAACCCACACCATTGAGCAGTTTTTGCCGCTATGACATGAATGTGTTAGAAAAATAGCCTTGTTTCTCTAAGAAGCTTCTCTTCATGACAACAGAGACCCATGCATTAATGCATTGCTGAGAGAATTACTAGGCAGATAACAATTTGGTATGCTGTTATTAAAACAGTATGTTCAGTGCATTTTCAACAGCTTTGAATTAGACCCAGTCCTAATGAAACAGATAGGGCTTCTTTGACAAAAGAGCTGATCTCTCTTAGTTTAATATAGCTTCAGCAGTGCCTTGCCGACCATGCCTTTAGCTCTGTTTGTGTTTCACAGCATGATAAGCAAAGAGTGTTGATTTTTAAGAATCCCGCTGACGAAAGGTAATGGAATTATTACATCTTTATCGCATTATAAAAGAGAAAAAAAAAGCTAGCTGGTAGGTAATGTCTTTTTTATTGCCTTTTTTTAACAAAAGCTTTAGTGGCTGAAAAAGCTTTCTTTTCTCTCCTGAAATCATTTCATCCATGGAAATGATATGCTATTATTTAATGTCTGCACAGCAAGCACGAGAGGACCTAATAGTGAATGGATTGGACGTGAAGTGCCTCCTGCTCACAGATATGGATCAGCTCAGTCACACGCTGTACCAGCTGTCATCTCAGCCATACTGCTGTGATTTAATTAGTGTGTTTATGTCCTTTCTAATAATATTTCCCTCTCCATGAAAGGGCAAATGCAACAGGGACTTTTTCCCTCTGTGGCTTTACAGATTGAGGAATGTGGCCTACATTTAATATTCTGAGACGTGGCATTGAATCG
The DNA here is from genome assembly GCF_062004578.1 of Staurois parvus. Classification (NCBI taxonomy): domain Eukaryota; kingdom Metazoa; phylum Chordata; class Amphibia; order Anura; family Ranidae; genus Staurois; species Staurois parvus. Next base: position 872,918 of record NW_028317803.1, read on the forward strand.
CCATATCTGTCACTTCAAGCTGTTGATTAATTGTTCATCCAAGAAGTGTTTTTTTCCTTCCTTGCGGTTATGATTATGCCAGAGAGGAGCAGATCAAGCTAAAATAAATAAGTCAAAAATTACCAAAATCATTTGCTGTAATTTTGCATCTGTGGCCTAATTATCCTCGTTGTCTTGTTCAGTGTGGTGTAAAATACATAGAAAAGTCATATTCAAGAAACACTAAACCTAAGACAGAGGTTTTTATTAGATAAAAGAAGTGTCGATATCATTTGCATAAACATACCGAAAAACTTTGGGAAAGTAATGATTATAACTGAAGGTATATTGACTACATCCCTTATTGGATAGTATTTTGCTATTTGGAACAGATTCCCTCTATTAGAGTAGTGGTCTCCAAACTATGGTCTAGGGGCCAGATTCTGCCCTTTGTTCGCCTTTATCTGGTTCTTGAGGCACTATTCCTCCTACTGATACAAGGCAGTATTCCTCCTAAGGCACCAACAGTGATGCATACTTCCTGCCACTGATACCAACAATGGGGCACCATTCCTTCCACTAACACCAATGATGGGGCACTATTCCTCCCACTAATACTAATGATGGGACATTGTTTACTCCCATAGATGCCATTCATATTCTACTCATATTGCCCTACTCAAAGATTTGAAGTACAGTAAACTGGTCCTTTATTTAGAAAGTTTGGAGACCTCTGTATTAGAGCCTTCAGAGCACTGTAATCAGAAGACTATTGGCATGGCAAAATAGAGAGAATTACCAAATGGAATATGATTTCTATGACATAATAACAAGCATATTCAATAAATGGTATATAGTGTGCCAATGCTATCAGGAACTGCAATTAATTCAAATATAATGTGATTTCAAATGTGAGATGCCTACAGGGAATGTAGCCTATATACTCAGGGCTTCAGTTTTTTTCATCCAGGCATTCCCGTATTCCTCTCCCTTTTGTTGGTTACCTGAAAACCATTGCCTAGCATGTAGAACTGTTGAACTTTAGCTCAGCTTCTGTGATTGCGGAACAATGTTTGCAGCTTACTGATTGATTTAAGAAGTTGTAAGGAATTGGTCTTTGATTTCACTGAGGTTAGATCAGTATAGAGATGGCCATACACATTACAAACTGTTTGTACAGTTTCTGTACAAAAGATTTAGCAAAAATGTAATGGTCTGCTTAAGCAATCTATTCAATTTGTATACAGTCAGGTAAGCCCATGCGCTACATGGATGTCGGTAGATGTAAAGGAGATCGTACTTAGAAGCTGTCATACACAGCGTCTGACATAATATGGCTGTACGGTCTGTATTCTGCAATTAGCACTTTACTCCTTGTACTGTTTTATTGCATACTGTACATTTATGGCCATGCTTGACATAACATATGCAGCAAAGATTTCAGTTGACTAGGTTAAAACGGTTTTCATCCTTTGTCAGTTCTGCCTTTTGAGCAGCCAAATGTATGCACTGGTTATAGTGAAATTTATCTGACCAACCCCTGTGACTGATGTCAGAATTGCCAGAAAAGTTTGACTTGGCTTTTTCCACACTCCTCTCCCATCCTAAAATGATTGAGCATAACATTTCAGATGAACAGTAACTTAAAAATTGCCTGAAATACTGAAAATTACATTATGGTATGAAGATTAATAAATATATAAATGTTGATGTTTCCATTATTTGGGTAAATTGCTGCTGTTGTATGCAAACCAATCCAGACCAATCCAGAGGGGGGCAGGACTGAGCCGCATTGTGTGTGTCTATGGATGCACACAGTCCAGCTCTGGAGCAAGCCCGCAGGTGTGCCACCATAGGAAGTGGCTTCCTATGGTGGCACACAGGAAGGAGTAGGAGCCAAGAGTACCCCACAAAAGGAGGTTTGGGGCCGATCCATGCAATACTATTGCACCAAGCAGGTACTGTAAGTATATTATGTTTGCTATAGGTCCTGTAATTTTTCTCTAAATAGGCAAAGTGACATTCTAATTGAAAGACAATTCTATAGTTAAACTTTGCAAGCTTTGCCTGGCTTCATTTTTTCTGATCTGGAACAAGGATGCAACAGGCAAAGTCAGGGCAAAGTCAGAAATTTTTACCTGCATACTTGGTCCAAAACAATAAATGAATGTGTTGAAGTCAGTGAACTTGAAAAACAATTAGACAACTGGCACTGAGAGGTCAGTTGTGGCAACCTTCATATTTATCATTACGTGTTGCCTTTCACTGTGATCATCAGGAGAGACTGAGCTAAAGGGCTACTGATTACTTCTTAGCATTTGGAGCAAAAGGCTAACCTCCTTGTTACGTGTATTTGTTTTTTGACAGGTTTCTCTTCCTAATCTCTTAGATATCTGGGTCTAGTGCAATAATTCCAACAACACACAAGCAATATATTAAAATAAGTTTACTTAGCTTCAGTTAAAAAGGGACTAAAGTTTATAAATGCCACTTCAGTTCAATCCAAGGAGCCCCTCCACTTCTAGAAACATCAGGAATTCCTGGAAGCATTTCATCTTCAGATGGGTTTCTAGGCACATTCACAAAGATTCCCTAGATGAGGCTCTGTTGTGGTCGTCTTTGTTTTTTTTTTTATATATATATGTGGAATTTATTGAGGAGCCCTCAAGGTTAGAACTAGGGAATTTTAGAAAATGGTGAGAGGTCACAGCATACAGTAACCATGTACACTCACCAGCCTAAGTACACCTTGCTAGTGTTGGACCCTCTTTGCCTTCAAAACTGCCTTAATTCTTTGTGGCATAGATTCAAAAAGTTGTTGGAAACATTTCTCAGATATTATGGTCCATATTGACATGAGTTACTGTTGCCTTTCTATCATCTCGAACCAGTCTGCCCATTCTCCTCTGACCTCTGACATTAACAAGGCATTTGTGTCCACACAACTGCTGCTCACTGGATATTTTCTCTTTTTTGGACCATTCTCTTTAAACCTTAGAGATGGTTGTGTGTGAAAATCCCAGTAGATCAGCAGTTTTTGAAATACTCAGACCAGCCGGTCTGGCACCAATAACCATGCCATGTTCAAAGTCACTTAAATCCCCTTTCTTCTCAATTATTTTTTCACACTACAAATTTTGTTTTGTGAATGGGTAGCGGTATCATGTACCCCATACTCATTCACATTGGGGGGGCGGGATCTAGGGGCCCCCTTGCTAGAGGGGGCTTCCAGATTCTGATAAGCCCCCTGTCTGCAGACCCCCACAACCATTGGCCACGGCTGTGGGGAAGAGGCCCTTGTCTCCATCAACATAGGGACAAGGTTCTTTGGGGGAAGCCCCGCTGCCTCAATGCACCCCCCTATGTTGAGGGTATGTGGCCTGGTATGGTTCAAGGGGGGCTCTCACTCATCCCTCCCCCTTTCCTGACCTTCCGGGCTGCATGTTTGGATAAGGGTCTGGTATGGATTTTGGGGGGGACCCCACACCATTTTTTTTTTAATTTTGGCATGGGTTTTTTAATTATTTTTTAATTGCTGGCAATTTTTTTTTCTTACATTCATCTGTTAATGGGGAACCCCAATGACAACTGATGACTCAAAGGTTGTTAGCGACTCGGCGGCCACCCATTCCTTAACAACCCATGACAGTACTGACAGATACTAGTACATACTGCATGTCTGGACCACTGCTTAATTACCACATGCATTTAATTATTTTTTTCCTTTTGTGAATTGACATTAAGGTCTTTTTAAGCTGTATTTAATGAGTGTTTTTGCTATTTTCGGTAAATACAGCATACTAGCAATAGTGAATTGACACTTTCAGTATCGCATGCGATATGTGGTCATGTAACTGACTTAACTCATGCGATAAGCTTTAGTGAATTGTGCTCATTGTGTCTAATGACTGCTTTGTTTTCCTGAACCCTCAATAATGGAATGCTTCTACAGGCCCCAAAACTTTGTAAAACATTACTTTTTCTTTCAAGAATGGGCTTGACTTACTAAAGTGTGAAGTGAAGTGTATTGACCTTACTGACTTATAATAAGCAATCCACAAATTAAGTCAGGGTGAAGTCAGAGCTCTTGAAATGCATGCCTAAGGTCAGTACCTCGATGAATTAAAACTGTTAGACTAATATACAGTGACAGCCAGGGAACTAGGATTTTCAAGAAGAGGTCAACAATGGCAGCTTACATATTTTGATGTAAACACAGGTTTACATCATGGGTAAGATAAGCTCTAGTATAGAGCATTGAATGGATGCTTGTGTTCACTTCACCGCACTTCACCTCAGTTTACTATGTGTTCAGAAGGAAAGAAAATGCATAAATAGTAATTAATCCTGAATATATGTCTGTATATGTTATGTTATTTTTGGAGTCAAAATACAATAGCTCAGCGGGGAGGATTCCCCCATCCATATTGAGTGTGTGGATGGGGGAATTGAGTCCGATTTTATAGTTCAACCCGCATAAGGAAACATCCGTTATGGAATACAGGTTTTTTAAAATGATGAACCTTATGGGTTAAAAACATGAAAAGATGCTTATGGGCTAATATTCAGGCCTAGTTGTGAGACTGCTAACTCTTGTGCCATTTAATTTAATGTAGAAACAAAATTATAGTTTTTTATAGATTGTATTTCATAATGTTGCATTTAATTTTTTTTTTCATTTCATCCCTATTTTAGTGTCAGGGGAGTTTTGATGGTGCCCTACATATAAAGAAAGGGGTACAAAAAAGAAATGGCGTTTCACAATTGTCTTTTGTTTCCACTGGCAGCTCAAGTAAACACCACCAATTTCTCTGAGTGATTTACAAAAAAATCTTGAAGTAAAAGTCTTGCTCCAAGGAATTTGAGATACAGACTGTGGTTCAAAAGACAAGCAGCTGTATTCAGTTGTTCTATGTATAGATCTATACAGAATTAAATCAATAAAAGTGAAGGGCTGAGTAAGGAAGCATGAATAAGAGAGCTGCAAAATAGTAAAAAATAGAACAGTCTACTACTGTTAAGCTATTATTAACAGACCAGTTGTCAAGCATCATAATATAAAGTACTAACAGGCTTATTCAGTAGGGTCCTGAGAAGAATGGTAGCTGTGAAAATTGCACAAACCCAATCAATTTTTATAAACAATCTGATACCATACATTGGGTGAGATTGGATTGCAGTATACACTATTTCAGTATAGAATTGCAAAGGTTGATTGTATATAGAAATCCACAGTATTGGTAAAATGTAGGAGAGGATCAAAAAGACTATGGTGTGATAGAATGGTTTGTTTAATAACCTGAAGTATATTGTATTACACATTGGGATTGATTTGCTTAAGGGGTTGATTTATTTTACAAAGGTCCCTTAGCTAAGTAGATACGTCCAATCGTATTCATGCTAAAATCCCGGTGAATGAATGGTTTCTTCTTAAAGTGAAGCTATGCTTTGGCTAACAGGTTTAACAGGTTCACTGTAATGCTAGCCCCTTCTGCAGATGGATGGAAAGAAAAATTCCCAGTTCTTCACTTTGATCACCCCAGATGTTAACCCCTTCCTGCCCAGTGTCATTAGTACAGTGTCATTTATTTTTCTTAGCGCTGATCACTGTATTAGTGTCATTGGGATGTCATTGGCAGTCAGTCAGTTCCCACCCAGTGTCAGGATGCCCACCACAGTCCCGCTATAAATTGCTGTTCGCCGCCATTACTAGTAAAAAAATAAAAATTCCAGTATATATACCGCCATTTGTAGACACTATAACTTTCACGTAAAACAGTTAATTGGTTTACGTATTTGGATTGGGATTTTTTTTTTCTTAGCAAAGCCATGTAACAGACTATATTTTGGCCTAAATTTATGAAGAATTTAGATTTTTTTACATTTTTTACTGGATATGTTTTATAACAAAAAGTCAAAAATATTATTATATTTTCAAAATTATCGGTCTCATTTTGTTTATAGCGCAAAAAATAAAAATGCACAGGTGATCAAATACCACTGAAAGAAATCTCTACTTGTGGGAAAAAAATGACATAAATTTCATTTATGTACAGCATTGCATGACCGTGCAATTGTCAGTAAAAGTAACGCAGCGCCATATCACAAAAAATGGCCTGGTCAGGAAGGGGGGTAAATTCTCTGGAGGGTAAGTGGTAAAGTAGCACAGTGCTGAAAAAACACCCTGGTCATGAAGGAGTTAAAACCTTCCAAAGGTCAAGTGGTTAAATAAATCAACGATTAGACTTATATTGTGAAAAGAGCAGTAAAGGACAACCTTTTTGTAGTTCTGGAAATCCATAAGTACACAAAATCCATAAGGATGTAAATACAGTATATATTTACAGAAAATTTGATTTTTAAAACGCCAACACATATTGGTAGAGTTGTTTACATCAGGATTTACATCAATGAGTTTTTATAAGTACCTTTAAATAAAGACTGAAAATACTACACATCCCCATGTATAACAAGCACATGGATTAAGCCATCTTGAATGAAGTACTTGTGAAAGCTGCAAACAAACTTGCAAAAAATAATGTGACAGAGATTTAGTAATTAGATAAATGAATTGTGAGAGGGGTGATTGTGTAGTGATATGCTTGTTTAGCTGGCCTTTTTTCCCCTTCAGTCTCTGTCATGTTGGATTTAGGAAACAAACTGAATGACCTTTGAAAAAGTGATAGAAATTAAGAGCTAAACAGAACTGGAAAGGACAAACCAATTAATATAAATGTGTTGCACAAGTTCATACAAATCTGATTTTGTTTATATGTGAACCCCAGAAACATGGTAGATGCTTTAGAAAAAAGTTTATACAACCCTGTTTTGCATGTTTCAATATGAATAATTGCAGGTCCACTCCTAAATCTGTGATAGACAGATAAAATGGCATTAATATAAAAATAAAGTTAAGCCGGCCATAGATAGTTCGAATCTCCTGCCAAACTGGCTGAGATTCAAACCATGTATGGGCAGGCTGAATGTTCCCAGGTTGATTGATAGATCAACTTGGGGACAACCATCAATTTACACAGCGCTTTACATATATATTGTACATTCATATTAGTCCCTAACTCTCAAGGGGTGTACAATCTAAAACCCCTAAACTACATTCATATACTAGGGCCAATTTAGACAGAATCCAATTAAACTACTAGCATGTCTTTGGATTGTGGGAGGAAACCGGAGTACCTAGAGGAAACCCACGCAAGGCACAGGGAGATCATGTAAACTCCAGGCAGGTGGTGCCATGGTTGGGTTTCAAACCAGCAACCCTTGTACTACCAGGCAGAAGTGCTAACCATTTAGAAACTGTGCTATTGAGCTGTGCAAAGGCATTTGGGGCACACAATTTGGATTTTTCACCTTTATGGCTATTGAAGGGTATATATAAATGAAATGTTTTGTTCCTGGAGTTCAGGTTTAAATTCCAATGTTCCAATAGTAAATAAAATATACTTACAATATGTTGGTGGGCACTTAACAAAAAAATGTGTCATTATTTGCTTATATGAATGTCAGATACTCATGAGAAATATGTTCTGCTGAAATGTCAAAATGAAAATATATATTGTGTTGTATAGGGATTACATTTTTAGAAATTTGCTCTTATGATTCATGCAATCTACATTTTCATCTGAAAGTTGGGATCTAATGACCTGAAACTTAAAGCAGAACTATAGGCAGAACTTTTTTTTTTTTTCATTTTGGATAGAGTAAGGGAAGGGTATGACCCCTGTCAGGTTTTGTTGCCATCTGTATCCCATTAGGGAGAGTTACCTTTACTTCATGTCCCATAGCCAAAACAGGAATTGAAAGGAAATCCCTGAGATTTAAGGGGATTCCTTGGGGGCCCCCATGTCACCAGAACTAGTGTCCTCATTGGAAGATTTACCCTCTATTAACTGTCTGGGACAAGTCTTTTTTTTTTACTTTTACTTTTAATAATGATGGTAAACAGGACAACTAGAGATGGTGAATCTCCCTAACGGGGACACAGACAGCAATAAAAACCCAACAGGTGCAACAGAGACATACTTTGACAACACTTCCAAAAGCACGTTCCATATAGGAATAAAGCTGTGTGGGTTGTGCATGACTATCATTAAAGGAGACTGCAAAAAACTTTGTGTGCATACAGAGATGCTCAGCCAATAAGCAGTATGTTACATTGCATAGCATACAGGTTTTTGACATGTCCTTTTGCCTGGGGCATTCTCTTTGATTGCCCATCGCTAGCTTTTTTTTTGTAATTTTTAATTTATTCTATTGAGTGTACATTTCAGAATGTATTCTGCTACATGTCTTTGCTAAAAATATCCCAATATGCGTAAATTAATTGGTTTACGTGAAAGTTATAGCGTTTATAAATGGCGGTATATATACTGGGATTTTTTTTTTTTTAATTTTATTTTTACTAGTAATGGCGCTGATCAACGACTTATAACGGGACATTCTGACACTGGGGGAACTGACTTGGTGTCACTGACATCCCCAGTGACCCTAAAAAAAAGCACTGACGCTGTACTAATGGCACTGGGCAGGAAGGGATTAACATGGGGGGCGTTCAAAGGGTTAACTGTGTGCTGGGTGTGTTTTACTATGGGGCAGTGTCTGTGTGCTTCACTGTGCACAACCATCCAAAGCAGTGTGCCCGAGCTGGCAGGGAGGAGAACTGTTAGTAAACAAAACAGTTTTCCTCCCCGGATCCTTGGTAATCACCGGACACCGGCGAGTAATCACCGGCAGGACTCGGTGATTGACAGCTTTATATGCACCCCCTACCCAGAAATGCAAAATCACGTATATATACGTGATTTTGCGCCCCCGTGCCGCTCTGTAGCAGTATTGTTAAAAAAACATAACAGACAAAAAAACAGATGTAAACAAACGGTCTGTTTTTGCATCCATTTTTGCATTGTAGTGGATGTAGAAAATGGATGTAAAAACTGAGTAAAAACTGATGGTAAACCTTTGAAAAACTGTAAGGCCCCTTTCGCACTTGCGGACCGTTAGTTTCATCAGTTCAGTCACGTTATTTCAAAGAAAAATAGATCAGTTTACATCGATTTTCCATTAGTTTATCATTAGTTTTCACAACAGTTTTTTTACATTCACTAGCGATGCAAAAATGGATCATTTACATTTTCTTTTCATCCGTTCTGTTTTTTAACTTAACAAAAATAGGGCTTTGATCTGTTTCAAAAAATGGATGTTGACAGATACGGATGTAAACGGATGACCTTCCGTTTTCATCCGTTTTTTCATAGAGATGCATTGATGTTTGTTTTTTATCTATCAACGGATGGATGAAAAACAGGTAAATGATCCACAAGTGTGAAAGGGGCCATAAACTTCATACATTTTTTCTTTGAAAAAAATGTTACTGAACTGATGAAACGAACAGTCTGCATGTGTGAAAGGGGCCTTAATGAGATACTTTAACTTGAGAAGGCCCCATTAAATGTTAGGGAGGTTTGAAAAGTTTAAAGGTCAGTAGTAAGTAACTTAATGTTCAAGGGTCAGTAGTAGGTAATGCAGAGATCAGAAGCCAGAAGTACATAACACAGTGTTAAGAGGTCAGTAGTAATGCAGAGTACAGGGATAAGGAGTAGGTAACATAGAATTCAGAAGTCAGTAATACGTATTGCAGAGTTCAGAGGTCAGTAGTAATGCAGAGTACAGGGATAAGGAGTAGGTAACATAGAATTCAGAAGTCAGTAATACGTATTGCAGAGTTCAGAGGTCAGTAGTAATGCAGAGTACAGGGATAAGGAGTAGGTAACATAGAATTCAGAAGTCAGTAGTACGTATTGCAGAGTTCAGAGGTCAGTAGTAATGCAGAGTACAGGGATAAGGAGTAGGTAACATAGAATTCAGAAGTCAGTAGTACGTATTGCAGAGTTCAGAGGTCAGTAGTAATGCAGAGTACAGGGATAAGGAGTAGGTAACACAGAATTCAGAAGTCAGTAGTACGTATTGCTGAGTTCAGAGGTCAGTAGTAATGCAGAGTACAGGGATAAAGAGTAGGTAACACAGAATTCAGAAGTCAGTAGTACGTATTGCTGAGTTCAGAGGTCAGTAGTAATGCAGAGTACAGGGAAAAGGAGTAGGTAACATAGAATTCAGAAGTCAGTAGTACGTATTGCAGAGTTCAGAGGTCAGTAGTAATGCAGAGTACAGGGATAAGGAGTAGGTAACATAGAATTCAGAAGTCAGTAGTACGTATTCCTGAGTTCAGAAGTCAGTAGTAATCCAGACTACAGGGATAAGGAGTAGGTAACATAGAATTCAGAAGTCAGTAGTACGTATTGCAGAGTTCAGAGGTCAGTAGTAATGCAGAGTACAGGTATAAGGAGTAGGTAACATAGAATTCAGAAGTCAGTAGTACATATTGCAGAGTTCAGAGGTCAGTAGTAATGCAGAGTACAGGGATAAGGAGTAGGTAACATAGAATTCAGAAGTCAGTAGTACATATTGCAGAGTTCAGAGGTCAGTAGTAATGCAGAATATAGGGTTAAGGAGTAGGTAACATAGAATTCAGAAGTCAGTAGTACGTATTGCTGAGTTCAGAGGTCAGTAGTAATGCAGAATATAGGGTTAAGGAGTAGGTAACATAGAATTCAGAAGTCAGTAGTACGTATTGCTGAGTTCAGAGGTCAGTAGTAATGCAGACTACAGGGATAAGGAGTAGGTAACATAGAATTCAGAAGTCAGTAGTACGTATTGCAGAGTTCAGAGGTCAGTAGTAATGCAGAATACAGGGTTAGGGAGTAGGTAACATAGAATTCAGAAGTCAGTAGTACGTATTGCAGAGTTCAGAGGTCAGTAGTAATCCAGACTACAGGGATAAGGAGTAGGTAACATAGAGTTCAGAAGTCAGTAGTACATATTGCAGAGTTCAGAGGTCAGTAGTAATGCAGAATACAGGGTTAAGGAGTAGGTAACATAGAATTCAGAAGTCAGTAGTACGTATTGCAGAGTTCAGAGGTTAGTAGTAATGCAGAGTACAGGGAAAAGGAGTAGGTAACATAGAATTCAGAAGTCAGTAGTACGTATTGCAGAGTTCAGAGGTCAGTAGTAATGCAGAATACAGGGTTAGGGAGTAGGTAACATAGAATTCAGAAGTCAGTAGTACGTATTGCAGAGTTCAGAGGTCAGTAGTAATGCAGAGTACAGGGATAAGGAGTAGGTAACATAGAATTCAGAAGTCAGTAGTACGTATTGCAGAGTTCAGAGGTCAGTAATAATGCAGAGTACAGGGATAAGGAGTAGGTAACATAGAATTCAGAAGTCAGTAGTACGTATTGCAGAGTTCAGAGGTCAGTAGTAATGCAGAGTACAGGGATAAGGAGTAGGTAACATAGAATTCAGAAGTCAGTAGTACGTATTGCAGAGTTCAGAGGTCAGTAATAATGCAGAATACAGGGATAAGGAGTAGGTAACATAGAATTCAGAAGTCAGTAGTACGTATTGCAGAGTTCAGAGGTCAGTAGTAATGCAGGGTACAGGGATAAGGAGTAGGTAACACAGAATTCAGAAGTCAGTAGTATGTATTGCAGAGTTCAGAGGTCAGTAGTACATATTGCAGAGTTCAGAGGTCAGTAGTATGTATTGCAGAGTTCAGAGGTCAGTAGTATGTATTGCAGAGTTCGGAGGTCAGTAGTATGTATTGCGGCGTTCAGAGTAATATGCAATGCAGAGTTCAGGGGGTCAGGAGTAAGTAATGCTGAGTTCAGAGGTAGATAGTATTTAATGCTCAGTGCAGAAGTCAGGAGTAAGTAACACAGAGTGCAGAGGATGGTAGTATGTAGTACACCCTTCCCTATGTAGTGATTTCCATTGGTTGTGATATAACCATATGCAATGTAATTTCAGTGCAGTATGGTGCAGTGTACAGTAAGGTGCCCGGTAGACACATCTGGGCTACGTGTAACATGTGGCCATCACAGTGTCCAGCATGGTGAAATATCCTCATGGGCTCACTATCCAGTGGTTACAGCTTCCACACCACTTGCTATTCTCAAGTCACACTCTCATCTTCTGTGGGAAGAATCACTTTCCAGTTTCGACACTGTCCTCACTCTTTTTCATTTTCTTCTGTAGATGAATATGAGCGGTGGCACATACTTTTGATACACTCCCAGACCTACACGGAGCTGTGCAAGCTTAAAACTTTGTGGTGGGGGGTTGCCCCAGACTGACCTCTTATTGCAGATGATCAACCCCTTCCCATCCAGCCCCAGTGTCCCTTTAATAGGGTCTCTGCGCTTGGGGGTTGGGGAGGATCAGCCGATCCTCTGACCATTGTGATTGGTGGTCACATGATCGAGGGCAGATCCCACTGACTCCTGATCATTAGTACTAACTGACAGCTCGGTTACTGTATTAGAGATGTGTATTCAGCACAGAAATCTCAGCCATCCGTGGGCACATATGTGTGCGTTGCATGGGCAGCAAGAGGCTAATTCACTCATTATATGATTAGCAAAACCAGGGGATGTAAACACTGCATGGTCATATTCAGACCAGACAGTATACTCGAGTTCTTGCTTGGAACACAAGGTACTCAGTTTGTTTGCATGGCAACCCAGGGTCTGCCTGATGTTGCCTTGCTATTTTTTTAACATAGTGATCTTTAAAACATGTATATACTTCAGTTAGTTGCAGTCTATAAATGTTCTGCTAAAAGAGAAATAATTAGCACAATAAAAAGCATAGAAATGTTCACTAATGATGCACAACCAGGGATAAAAGAATAGCGCAGACATGACATTTTTAAGTACTTGCATGGAATGTTAGTTGATTTTTAAAAGAGTTCTTTGCAACAGTGAATGTTTGGTAGTGACTTGGCAGCTCTCCAGTGCATTTACTACAAAGCATAAATAGGTCATTTTTTTAAGGCATTGCTACTGTACAACGGAAAATATTGTTTGCAATTTGGGGCGCTTTTTAATTTGATATCCCAGCTGCACAATTACACACAGTAAATATTTTTTAAGTATTTATTTGGTGCCAACGTGCAACTTCCCTGCTGTCATGAGTATTTAAAAGTGGACATAAATGTAAAACAACTACAATTAAACTCTCCAATCCTGCTGCTTATAAATTGTTCATTTACTGAATGTTTTAAAAATGAATGGTTTAAAAAAACAAAAACAGCTTATTTGCCTTCCTTGACTATTTTCAGAAACAGTGCAATCATTCTGTCTGAAGTGAAAGGATGCAGAAAAGCGAATGTAGAACTCTCGGGTTGAATTACTAAAACTGGAGTGTGCAAACTCTGGTGCAACTGTGCATGGTAGCCAATCAGCTTCTAACTTCAGCTTGTTCATTTAAGCTTTGACAATAAAACCTGGCAGCTGATTGGTTTCTATGCAGAGCTTCAGGTGATTTTTTTTCCTTTTGAAAATATATTCACATTACATCCTAAATCCATAGGAGTACCCCTATTTTTTTCCTTTTGGAAATATATTCACATTACTTCCTAAATCCACAGGAGTACCCCTGACATTTTATTCAGTTTTGGGAAGGAATGTGAGTGAGATATAAATTAAGATTTGGGGAATTCTCTCTTCCTTTGTGTTCCTCGGTGGTTGGCTGATCACTTTTTATAACCTAATAATACTATAATTCTACATGGCTGACTGGTTTTAATATAGTAGGTAGAACCTATGGAAATGCAATATGTATAAACAAACACAATACACAATTTGGTCGAAAGTAGTCGTTTTTATAGTAGTAAATATGAAGACATTAGGAACTTCAGTGCGGTCAACATGTAGCAATGTGATGTAACATTTATTACATCTGTTGTAAATATTTATATAGTACAGAGAAAAATTATACTGTATGCTGCTAAAAGGAATATTCCCTGTTGTAGAAAGGACATACCCCTGCCAAGCCCTCAGTTATAAGAACCAAAAATAAAAAAGGCAAAAATGAATGGTTAAACCCACAAGGTCTTTTTTTCAGCACTGCTTTTCTTTTATACTGGCATTTCAAAATAAGAAATTCAATAATATAGATGTTGGATAACACTTTTAATTTGGTATAACACTTTAGATTAAATAATTTATCTTTATGGTGGTCAAAAAGAGGGTACAGAGAGATTTGGTTCCAAATAACTTGAAGGCTAGGTCACACTACTTTGCACAAAAAAAAAGTAATTTTTCCTGTGAGGCTGGTGTCTGTTTTATATGGGTGTTGGGGACTTTTTAAAATTTTTGTCACAGAGAGACATTTTATTATTTTCTTTGCACTCCTGCTCAACTTTAATGCATAGAAACATGCAGACAGATGGAGACTTCATTGTGGAAACATGCATACATGCCGCATTTTTCTGCACCTCTTTACACCTCTGTGCTACTTATGGTGGTGTGAACAGGGCATATAGAAAATAGATGTTTTTGTGTGCCCCTGTGGAGGCCTAATATATATGGAATAAAAATATGTGTAGTTGTTACAGAGAATTGATTAGTACAGAACCCAATCCTTTGGCTTATTCCTTGCAAAGAAGAAAATCTCTTATTTGTGATTATCGGCATCATGATTTTGTATTATTTAAACACCATTAAATACAAAAGAGTGAAATTAGGAACAGTGTATATTTCAACACACAGACAAAGAATGTTAGATGGAGTGGCTTACAATGGCCTTCTTTCAGGGCATGCATATTGCAATTCTCTGTAGACAGCTGAAATATTAATGGAAATGACATGTATTCTATTTTAGTAAAAAGCACACCAAAATGATAGCAAGTAGCCTTGACGAAAGCAATCAGTTTAAAAGGATATGGCTAAGTATATGAGAAATATGATACCTGTTACTAGTAGTTTCAATGGTCCAGTCTAGGTTTTATTGATTGCACTTTAATATATAGTCTCTATGATTGAACATGCTATTAGTAATGTCTTTCTCTAACCAGAGATAGCTGTGGCTTACATTGAAAAATGAAACCACCTGATTTTTTAAAAAAGCAAAACTGATTATGCTATTTTTATTTTCAATAGTAATATCATTTCTTATTGGAAGGATGGTTTCATTCATAAATAAGCACATGGCAGATTATATTATTTAATGAAGTGCTCAGTATCTGAATTTGCGGCAATATTCTTTATATCAGTATTTGTTACATTGAAATAAATAGGTGCCACAGCATATATACAGTATATTTATAGCACATGGCTGCAAGTTGATATTCTGTTAACTCAAAGCTTATTTTTTTGTGTTTCAGACATACATTTTTTGGGGTTTATGCTGGGTCATTTTAACAAAGCATGCAAGAAGACATTAAACACATTATGGTCATACAATGCAAAGGTTCTCTTGTCAGAGAAGTGGGATACAAACAAACAAATGGAAACATTATTATAAAAAAATATCAATTATACCATGTTGCCAGGGTTCATTGTCTGCAGAAACCTAAATACACCACTGGATAGGGGGTTATCATTAAACTTAAAATAGAACTCTCAGCTTGTTTCTTTTAACAATGTAACACAAGTTTTATTTATTATTACTACAAATACTGTATAAGACAATGATAACCATACATAAAGGCCAGCAACAGTTGTTGACTTGGCCTTTGCATTTTTATCATCTTGTTGTACAGTATTACACATATAGATCTGAAGTAAACCTGAAGTAGAGCTCTTTTTAGTGGCTGAGCCAAAACATTAAATCGCTGTCTTTCCTAAACTTCTGTTGAGAAAATATTTTCAGAATATGTTGCTTAGAGCCTGTGCTATGTTCAGGGAATCATCAGAGGTCTCAGGTGTCCAATTGTTTGACTGAGATAATAGGAGTAGTAAAGGGTCATCACTATACTGAACTGTTAATCAGAATGCACATCATATCTAAAAAAAGATTATTATTACTACCTACAATAACACGTACAGTATATACATTATACATTAAATGAAGAGGTCTAAAACATTTCTAGATTAACCCTTCCTCCCCCCTTCCCATACACACACACTAAAATAGTCATCTGGAGTGAAGCAAACATATTAAACCTATTTACCTTAGGCTACACTTGCACGGGAGCGACTAGCCCCAGTGTGAATGCCAACGGCAGAAATGCTGCTGATTTTGTCAGTGGCTCACTGAGGCTGCCAATCCCTGTACACTTGAAAGGTCATTGCCGCCGCAGCTATTCATGGCTGTCCACACAGCCAGCAACTATCTGCAGCAATCGCTGGCTGTGCTGGCAACCTGTTATTGAAATGTACAGGGCTCAGCGGATTTCTGATGCTGACGCTGTCATTCTCACTGCAGCTAGTTGCCCGTACCAATGTAGCCTTACAACCTGGAGCCCCCTCCCCCCACCTCAGTGCGTAGAAAATTCTAAGGGAACAACAGTCCTGGATTGCATTCTGAGGTTTGGGATACTCAGCTTTCCAAGGATCTTTCAGAAGCCTTACATCACCTTACCTAGCCCCCGTGGGTGGAAACCACGATGTAAGGTAAACATATTTATTTGCTCCTAGATTGTAAGCTCCAAGGAGCAGGGCCCTCCTAACCCTCTTGTATTGAACTGTATTGTTGCTGTATTGTCTCCCATTATATTGTAAAGCGCTGAGCAAACTGTTGGCGCTATATAAATCCTGTATTATAATAATAATAATATTTAAGTTTCTCCTCATGTGGAATGTACCTTTTATCACCAACTCAAAACCAGCATATTTGTTTATTTTCAAAAATTGTGGCAAAAAATGAGATGGGTGTCTAATTTCTAAAAGGGTTATTTTGGGGTGTTTGTACTGTGCTGGCATTTTTATTATAGTTTTTTTGTAACAGAAAAGGAAACTGAGAGTTTTCAATAGATTGTTTTCCTTTATATACAGTGGCATATAACCCCCCAAAAAATAGTGATTATTAAATTCCACCAAAAGAAAGCTCTGTCTAAAAAAGGAATACAATTTATTTGGATACTGTGTTACATGATGGAGTAATTGTTAGTCAAACTGTCACTGCACTGAAAACTGAATAATGGCAATGAAGGGGGTATACACAGGCTAGAGCTCAAGTGGTTAAAGTGGTCATTATTGACTAACTAAATGGACCCACCTAGATAGAAAACAATAGGTTTCCCTTTCTATTATTTCAGATTAATTTTAAAGAAAAAAAATTGCAACACATGACTTGTTTCTAAATGGGTCCTTATAGGAAAGCCCACCCTTTTTCTCTAGCTTTACGCTGATCAAATAGGCCTCCTTAAATAGGGCTTAATAAGCTTGGTTTAACTGGGATTTACATTAAGAGCAGTGGTCATTAACATTATCCAGATTAGAACTCTGGTTAATTACCATAGAAAGATAAAGAAAATATCCTCAACTGATTCAAATGAAACTGACAAATCCTTGTTGTCTATAATTAATATGTTCTAAATGGAACTATTTCGTAATGTAGCATACAATTTTTAATAGTGAATGATGTAATTACGGTTTGCTTTTACACTACTTTTATGCATCTAGTTCCGTTTATCAAAATGATATGTTCTCCAAGGAAGAGTAATAAGTTCCAGTAGTATAATATGTTAGGTATTTGCACACAGTTGCTGGATTTGTGTGTTCCACTTGAAATGAACAGTTGGTACAGTAGTTAGCGTTAATCCCTTTATTAAATGTTTCATACTTTAACACTCATCTGTGGCATTATTAGTGTGCTTCTGCAAATGAAAAAAAAAACACATTCTGAGATGTGTTACAATTTAGAGAAACTGGGCATCTGAGAAAGTCCCACCACAAATGTTTGATATAGCTGTAATTTATGAAGTAGTGTTTAAGCTTTAAAGAAGTAGAGCCAAAGCTCCTTTGGTCCTACTTCTCCTTTAGGTCACAAGAGCACACTTAGCACTGCACTCCTGTGGCCCGTATTCAGTCAACAGTGGGTTAAAGCCCGCCGTCAGCTAATGCCACTCAGCTAATCCATACTCTGGAGGGATCACGACTTTAATGTCAGGATCCACCCAGATGCCTGAGCCAGCCGCTCCTGCCCCTTCCACAGCCCAGCACTCCATTGAGTGCTGGAGGGGCAGAGCGGAGAGCTGGTGATTGACAGTCATTGACTCTCTGTTCACTGAGGACTGAGAACCAAGCAATCAGTGATCTTTAAATCTGTTGGCTGGCTTTCCAATTTGCCAATTCAGAGTCAGGAAAGACCTATAATTTTTTGGGAATGGGGCATATCTTCACACATCCACTGTTTTCCAGTGCCTGAGCAAACTAGTGTCCATCCTGCACAAAATCTAAATGTAAGCTCTGTCACCTAAGGATTTCTATCATGGGCTTAGTTCGCTTTTTATACACATGTGACAGGGCATTGTAAAGCATTGTTAGAAACAAAGCACTTTAGTATTAAAGTCTGATAAAACCATTTAGCTAGTTATTTCCATTCATTAAATCTGCAGTTTTCAGTAAATTCCTGGTGATCATACCATAAAAGTCCTTGTTCAGTCACAATGGGGTAGATTTATTTAAGGCAAATAGTCTGTGCACTTTGCAAGTGCAGTAGCTCCAGAGCATAATAAATGAGATGAAGCATCACTTTGCAAAGAATACCCAATCACATGCAAGGAAAATTAAATAATTGGATGATGGAAGTCAGCAGAGGTTCCTCTCATTTACTAAGCTCTAGAGCAACTACATTTGCAAAGTTCAACTGCACTTGCAAAGTACAAAGCGTATTTGCTATTAGTAAATCCACCACTTTGTGTTATAGGGTGTCAGCTATCTTCAAATTGTGTTTCTTTGTTATCGTACTGTCAGATGCACACCTGGTGGTCATGCGTGTTGTGCAGACATGGTACTCTGTTATCAGGAAGCCAGTCCAGATACAGTAAGGTGTAGCTGATTCTGAATGGAGCCCATTTAGACAAGAAGTGCCTTCAAAGACTGGATGAAATCGGCAGCACCAAGGTGAAATAATAATAATAATGAAAAAAAAATGGCAATAGTTTATGATACTCGGTGCAAGAGGTTCTGGTTATATAAACTTGCCAGGTTTAACACTTGTGCCTCAAAAGCAACCTCTTTTCATGTAGGCTATCTTCACCATTAGGCAAATCTGATTGTTTACGTGCAGAAATTAGTACAGCTCCAGGTTTACTACTGGGTCACTTGGATGTAAGCGCTGTGGGCCCGATAGACCCCAGTCCTGTGCTCTAGTTTTATGCCTCCCTTTCATTTTGGCCATTCACAGAATGAAGCCTCTTGCTGCTTTGTGAGCTGAGGGTGAAACTTCAGGCTTCAGAGTACTTGGTCTGTCTGCCAAGTTCTGTCTGCTACCCGGCTACAAGAGTGTATACAATTTACAATAATTGCCTGAAAGCATCTGTGTACATAAGGTCTTTGACTTTTTCTTCATTTTCACCTTGTGATCCTGCCAATAACACTACTTCCATCCTAGGGTGACTACACTCACTTCTCCATTGCATCTACCAAAAAGCAATGTAACTGCCCTTGGAGAAAAGTGATTTCAACTTTTGGAGAGTGCTGTAGGTCGCATACACCCTAGCCTTGTGCTCTAGTTTTATGCCTTCCTTTCATACTGGCCATTCACAAAATAAAGTCTTTTGGGGCTGGAGGTGAAGCTCCAGGCCTCAGGGTACTTGGTGTGTCTGCCAGGTTCTGTCTGCTACCCGGCTACAGGAGTGTTCACAATTTACATTGGATGCCTGACAACATCTGTGTCCATAGCCCTTGTGATCCTGTTAATAACAGCACTCCCATCTTACGGTGGCTACGCTAAAGAAAGGAAAAATCAAGCAATAGGACTGCTCAGGCAGCCAAACCGCAATGGAGTAGTGTTTAAGCCCCCTAAAGGGTGAGCAGATCTCCCCTTTGCTTTCTCCTACTCCAACCATGCTCCCTGTCAGCACATGTGCATTTAGCACATCCAATTGGCTCCTAGTATTTTTCCTCCTTCTCTCACAGCAACTGTGTAGGGGATTGCAAAAGATGCTAGTTGCATTTATGTGTAATCAATATGCATTAAACATTTTGTTTTAATTAATACATAACTGTATTTATTGTTTTTTTTTTAGTTTTGTTTTTTTTTATAGCTGTCGGTAGTTCAGCTTAGATGTAAAATCTAATGAGGAAATGGAAAGGATTAGAAGTGAAAATAATAAATAGCTTTTCAAATCTACTAAGGCCATCTAAAAAAATTTGTGCTCATGGTGAAAACCAATGTTATTATTCTTTTAATGTAAGCGAAAGTAAATATATCATACTATGCTTTAAAATATGTATTGTATCATTCTGTTTCATTCATGACTGCGTGTCAACAGCACTTATCAACAAGTGTTCATTTTCTTTCTGGCAGGTAATAGATGCTTTATTTCTGCATCATTCAGAGTATATAAGCAAATACTACATAATATAAGTGGTTTATTTTGCTTATATGAGAGTGAAGAAAAAGACTAATGCCTGGTACACACGATGAGAAAATCGGATGAAAATAAAAACGCATTGGGAGTGATCATCCGTTATCTGTTTGTTAGTACTCAGCTTTCAAGACCTGATCACAACAGTGATCGGCTCAAGCATGAAAAAAAAAAAACTGACAAGCACAAAATTTTTTCTCGTACGATAACAGAACAAATGATTTTCTTGTGTTTTGTATAGTATTTGTTTGAAAAAATTGAGGGACCAAGACCACACATGCTCGGAAACCAAATAATACATTACAATACAATAAAATACAATACATCACATCACTTCTGAAGTTTTATTCTGTCTTATGGGAATTTTACTTTAGTAACCTATTAATTTTTTATAGGAGATTAGCATGCAAAAATCAAAGGAAGATCATTTGTCTGATATTTTCATTGTTTGTACTGGGCATAACTCTAAAGGCTCAGTTCACAAAGGCATAACACATTTGGCATTTTTTGGCATTTCAATCTTTTTTATTCAAAGAATGACAAAAAGCTCATGGGGCACTGTTCCTCCCACTGACACCAATGATGGGGCACTGTTCCTCCCACTGACACCAATGATGGGGCACTATTCCTTCCACTGACACCATTGGTCGTTCACTATTCCTTCCACTGACACCAATGGTCGTTCACTATTCCTTCCACTGACACCAATGGTTGGTCACTACTCTTCCCACTGACACTAATGATGGTGCACAATTCCTCCCACTGACACCAACAATGGGGCTTTATTGTTCCCATTAATGCCAATGATAGGGCATTTTTACCTCCCATCGACGCAAGGACATTTTCTCCTTACACTGGCCACAGTCCGACCCCCTCATAATCTGAAGGACAGTAAACTGGCCCTTTGTTTAGAAAGTTTGGAGACCCCTAGTAGATATGAACAAAATTAGTAGATTATTATAATATTTATACAGGATTTATATAGCACCAACAGTTTCCTCAGCGCGTTACAATAGTCAGATAGATAAGCAAGCTCCATATACCAAGTATCTGTTAAAGTGCCCCTGTAGAAACAGTAGCCATCGTAAGAGCCAAACTGAAAAAATAACTTGTTGGGAGCAAACTAAAATAGGCCACCTTCAAAATATATTCAACTAGGCCCAAATTGTTTTTGTACATAGTAAAAGGAAAAGCACAATGAGAAAAAAGAGAAAGGAAGGATACCTGTAGTAAAGAAAGTGCTTCTGAAGTTTGGCTAGTCTGCCAGTCAGTAGTGAAACCAAGGATACCATGTTTTACTAAACTTTGTTTGAGAATTTTGGAGGGTATAGGTGAGTTTATTGTTGATCATGACCCAATTCAGTTATCAGACATAGTAAAACATATCATGCTTTGCCAGATAAAATAGGAAGAGAGATGATTTACTAAATCAAGGGGACATATTGCCACAGTACGTTATGGTGGGCTCACATAAACATGTGGTTGTACACGCACACAGTGAATGTGATCACTGATTCTAGGGAGCTGATTGTACATTGTACTATACATTGGCATTTTAGTGCTATTTTAGTTTGCTCTATGTTTCTAACACTCAACTGATGCTGTTTTTGTTCTTTTTGCTCGTAAAAAAAAGTTATGTGCATGTCAAAATTTTACCTGAAAATGAAACTAAAAATGTGAATAAAAAATAAAGTGACAAGCTTGCTAAGCAATAAACTGCGCATTTGCCAAGCAAAGCAGCAGTATTGAGAAGCCCATATACTGTGATGTCAGAGCAAAAAAGTCAGCATGTGCGCAAGTATTTATAATTGAATACCTGTTTCAGAAGCAAGAGTGTGTAAAATCATACACAGGTGTAAATGTGCCTCCAGCACATGGAATGACTTTATTTACCTTTACATTTTTTCTCCATAATAGTCACCTTTAATTATGCTGTTAGATAGATAGACCCCAAAAATTCCATTTTCATGTTAGGCACACTGCCACCTAGCCACTTCATAGCAAATCACCCGGTAAATTCTCATTGCAGGCATGTAGTAAAGATCATTTGAATACACTTTGTAGTGAATTAAGCTTTATATTTGCAAGTCTACAGCAATAGAAACCCCAAAACAGCGATAGATTAACTCATTACAAGCATGTTACTGTTATTAGCTAGTGCAGATCTTTGTATAACTTTATTATATTTTCATACATATGATAATTGAGTTTTTATTGATTCTTGATTAAGAACAGAATGATAGCTTAATTAATTATTATTATGTACATCGATAGGTGTGCAAGTGCCATGCCATTCAGCCATTGTAGGTAGATAATGCACTTTAACTGAGAGCAGGGTATTCATTTGAAATGGGCATGGTTCTACAAGAAGCATATTGTAAAACTATACTAAAATACTGTATGTACAGGACGAATTAGCATAATAAGGGCAGAAACACAGCCCAAAAGGTATTGTTCATTTTTAAATATATTTATGTATTTGATTAGCTAGCTATAACGTTTAGTTTGTACAGACTATGTAAAGTGCAGAAACCTAGCAGCTCTTACACAGAATATGGGAATAAACACAAATTATACTACATAACACATCTCACATAAAATATTTTTTTTTAAATATAATTCTTCACGGACCTTTCAGCTGAGTACTGGATGGGTGGCTGATGGATTGAAGCTTTTTGTAGGTGGCAAAAATACTGTGTGATAAAACGAATTAAAACTTCATTGCCCAGATTCGTATAATGTACAACAGAGCATATACAGTGCAGGGGTCAGAAATATATTGTACAACATTGTTATTACAATTCCGGTGGTCTGGAGTATAATATACAACATAGTGTATGCATTGCAGGAGTCAGAAGCACACCATACAGCATAGTGGCAGTTATGGGTTGGTGGTTGTGGAAAGCATCTACGTGTGCTCCAAGGGCATACCATCTACATTCAGAGCATACATCCATGTGTGCGTTGGTTGCTTTATGCAACCCCAGGCACTTAACTGTGAACACAAAAGTATATACACATGACACCATATCGCTAAAGGGGTTAGCAAGAACCCAAATTGCTGTAGTAGATGGCCATTCTGATGTCATCTCCCTTTGAAAACTGATAAGCTACACCAATGCTGTCCTCTTGAAATTGGTTAATCTTGGAATATAGACATAAACAGAAAGAAAGGGCAAAGCCCTTTTGTGTCTGTTTATGTATAACTGTGTATGGTCAAATCTTCTGGTTCATACCAATGTGCGGCTGTATGTGGCTGCCTTGGTTGCTGGGAGAGTGATTGAACAGGCTTTGCTCACTGTACAGCCATGTGTATAAAGACTAATAGTGATGACTGGTATTTCCCAGCAGCTTTCATTCAGCTGGTAGATTAACCTCTTGTATGACAAATCCAGCAGTCAGGGCAAAGCATTTTCTACAGGGCCATATAAATGAACTATTGTGACTAATTCAGGTGCAAATGCAGTAATTGCTATTTCATATGCAAATCATGTGATGATTTACATATAAAAGAATTGTAGGCACAATGTCACAGGGGAAGAGGTAGTGACATACAGACTCAACATCCTGAGACACAGCCTTCAAGGGACCACTGAATAAAAAGCAGGACTGTCCTGGCAAATATGGGAGTTGGTAAGTATGCAAGTGTAACTCTAAGCATGAGCACTGGATGCAATAGCACATTCAGGGCCTATGTAAAATTTCCTGCATGGCTGATCACTGTATTCTGGTGATGGGGGGAATCCTGCTGTCAGAAAACAACAACAAAGCGGGAAGGATTCCCATATCCACATTGAATGTGTGGACTGGGGATTCTGGTCAGTTTTTTTCATTCAGCTCCCTGACTGAGGGAAAAAACTGACCATATATGACCAGCTTACCTTCTGGAGCTTCCAGGAGGCACTGGAATAGATGGGCACTAAAATCCTACATTTATGTACCTCAGCCCATTGCAAGAAATAATTTTGCTGGGATTTTGAGTGCCAATGTGGTAGTAGTGAATCACAATTTTGGAAGCTGGCACTGGTGCATTTTTCATTATATTTTTATTTTTGCAGTACAGATTATTTTACGCAGCTAATTGTGTTTGGGTTGTACTAGATCCCCTTGATGTCCCCTTCTCTGTTTTGTGAAAATTTCACTTTAGTTTCCGTGGGAAGCACATAAAGGGCATGCAAAACTGTAGCCCCCTGAATACCAACTGCATCAAAAGTATTTTAGAATAGACCTAAAGGTCAATCTAAACCTTGGAACTGTTAAAAGTAAAGTGTGTGCATAATGTTAAAGAGACCCTGTTGCCAGTGGCGTCCCTAGGCAGGTGCGAGCCGCACCGGTTTACACCTATCACACGGGGTGACACAGGACCCGCTCCACGAAAAGGTACATTTTAAAGCAAGGTGAAGATCCCCGCAGGATGGATTGTATCTGCGGATTGAGCATAATGGATCAGAGTCCAATCCGATATGCCCCCCAATCCGCAGATCCGATCCATCCTGCGGGGATTGTCGGCTTGCAACCTATACAAGGTTAACTGATCGCTCCACGAAAAGGTAAGTTTTAAAGCAAGCCAACGATCCCCACAGGATGAATTGGATCTGCAGATTGAACATAATGGATCGGAGTCCGATCCATTATGCTCCCCAATCCACAGATCCGATCCATCTTGCGGGGATCGTCGACTTGCTTTAAAACTTACCTTTTCGTGGAGCTCATGGAGAGATCAGTTAACCGTGTATAGGTTGCAAGCCGACAATCCCCACAGGATGGATCGGATCTGGAGATTATGGAGCATAATGGATCAGACTCCCATCCATTATGCTCAATCCGCAGATCTGATCCATCCTGAAGGGATCGTCGAAGGGGTGACACCAATTTCTACCGCACTGTGTGACACCAACCCTAGGGATGCCCCTGCCTGTTGCCAGACCATTCTTTACTAAGGCTGTGACTTTCATAGGTTACATAGCTATGACTAAGGCTTTGGCCGAAATACAGTAGTGTTCTGTTGGGTTTATTTCGATGTTCCAGATTGCTTATATTTTACTAAATAAAGTGTTTTGAAAAATTGGTATTGGACTCCAGCTCTCTCTTTGGATGCTTACTAGTTGACAGCACCTAAAAAGTACTCATTTACAATATTTACAATATCTGTATGCATGTTTTTTTGCTGGCATAAAACCTCTCTTGTGTAGACATTCTAGCGTCCTGAGACTGCTGCTTGGTACCATTTTGGATGTAATGTTAGCAGAGCTGTTACACAAGTAACACTCTATGATGTCTCTTCGCTTCGCTCCTAGCAGCTCCAAGAAATGTTATGTAGGAAGGTAAGGAAGGAGCTAAGCCAGCAAATACAGTAATTAAACACTATCAGAAGAGCAGAGGGCATGAATGGAGGGGGCTGTACAAGAGAACCAACCCTTTCTGAAGTAGTAAAATTTGCTAGCAAGTTCAAAGGCATATTGCACGTGAATAAAAAATTGTTTATAGAAAGGAAAAAAGTTTAAAAGTAAAAATTTCAAATAACTAATTAACAGCTTTTTTTAAATTGGTGACAGAATCTTTTTAAAGATATAGGACCAGATGAGTTAATCTGTAACATATTTTACTGATTGCTAATATGGGATCATTAGAACTGAGGTGATGCAGAGTCAGCCTGGGTTCACACTGATGCAGTCTGGAATTCGCAGCGTTTTCTGTGCGAATTCCGCACCGCATCAGAATCGCACCTAGTTCTGCACGTGTGTATGTTAAGATAACAACACCCCAAAATCGGTCCACAAGACGCGGTGTGATTTGCAGAATTAAAAGTGTGAATACCCATGCGTTTCGATTCTAGAGCGGACCAAAAAAAGGGTCCTGCACAGGAGCGGACTGACAACTCATGGGGCTCCCGGGCAATAGGGGATCATGTGGCCCCTGTGTCCTTGCCCAAACTCAAAAAAGCCTATGAAAAAGGTACCACGGGCATCTCTTGGGGCACCCTACTGACCCCGGGCCCTCGAGCAGTGCCCGAGTTTCCAAATGGTCAGTCCGCCCCTGGTCCTGCACCTTTTTGGTGCGGGTGCGGTGCGAATAGAGCCATACAAAATGTATAGCTCCAATCGCACCGCCCACAAATCGCATGTTATTTGCACAGGAATGCGGTGCGGTTCCTGTGTGAATCACATGCGATGTACTACACCACATATATGTGAACCCGGGCGCAGTACAAACCTCTGTTCATGCATTTACTCATCTTTAAAGAGTAACTCCAGGAACATATATAATCAGTCGCTGAACTTCTGGTGTCATCCAGAAAACATTACTGTAAATAAGCAAAATAGTTTGTGCAAACCAAGATTTGCAAAGAATTAGGCTGGTTAGCAGCAGTCTTAACGATTTGCTGCACTGAATTGCTTAAACTGATAAAGATCATATCTGCAATTGTAGAGAAGATGGTCCCCCCTGTACAGGAAGCTGTGTGGGCTCCTTGCCCCACACAATTTAATCTACCAAATGAAGTGGCATGCACAGGTAAGCGGAAATTATGGGAAAAGATTCCCCGCTCCTGTGATGTAACAGCCTTCCTTTTAAGGTCCTATCTTTGGTGTAGCGAGGGAAAAAGGGCTGGCATTATTTGCTCAGATATAATTTTGCTGGGCAGATTGAAAATTGCCACATGGCAAACTAAATTTAGTAAACTAAATCTCAGTGTTCATTTCATGCAATCATCAATGGAGCAAAATTGATATTTTTGCTCATCTCTAAGTGCTACTACTTTGCTGTAATAAGAAAGTTAAGGTTTAAAGTTAAGGTTTATTTATTTTATTTTTAGACTTATGTAATACATTGTAGTGCATGTTTAATTCCATTGGCTTTCATATGTGTTCTCTGGGTGGGTTCATTCGAGGTGGGTCTAATAATTCTGTCTTGTACAGATTTCATCACTTCCATCTGTCTGTGAAGTACAGTAAAACTGCAGTGAATAGAACTGCTTGTACCTGATCTGCACCCTTTTACTGACAACAAGAGAATTTTTACAAGTGGGGTGTTCTGGTGTATTTTAGCATGCCTGAGTAAAAATGGATATCTTGGACCAGTGTCAGAACAAGTTCACCCAGTGCAAAGATGACAAACTGTGCTCCCCTCCTCTGAGATCTGCACATCCTCTTATCTTCTGCAGCTGGGTTCCCATTCCCATCTGCCACCATGCTTGTCTCAGCATCAATGTGCAGCTCCAGTTCCATCAGTTAGGATTCACGTGGACCCAGAAGCGTGCAGTGACATTGTGGGGCCTTCCTGCTGTGTGTTCTCTGCCTCTGCCAGTATCCTAACTCTGATTTTGGATAGTGTCAGACTCGTTAGAGGTAAACCCCTGGCAGGGAATTCATGGGACTTGTTTGATGTGGAGGACACTGTCTTATGCATGATGACCTCTACCCACATGAAAAACTGCTCCTGGGGCAGAGGTCCCTCCCCTTATTCTGGTCTGGGTGGATCCTATAAAATGCAGAGTCACCTTTGCCATCTTGTAGCTTCTAGCCACACTAACTGCAACAAATCAGAGGTGTCCCAACACCTCCAAGAGCTGTGATGGTATAGATAATGCAGAATGTACACTGTACATACAGCTGGAGATGTATGTTATGACTCTGAATCAGCTGCTTTGAGAATACTTTTGTGGTCACACTTTAGTGGCACAGCCCTGGAGGAAAATGCTTGGTGCCACACTAATAACCAATACATCATTGCAGAACCCTTGCTATACATATGGGGATTTGGGAGCTTCACCATAGACTGTGCTGTAATGCTGATCATTGAGGTTAGGAAAAATCTCTTTCCCAGAGGAGGTCTGGATCTTGACTCCTTGGCTCTCCTTCTCTCACACATGGCGCCTTCCATCCTCACATGTACACACACAGTTCCCCCCAGCTGAACACACAGACCCCTCCCATTCCAACATATATACACACAGCTCTGTCCCCCCTACTTGTACACATACAGATCCCCACCTGTACACACACTGCCATCTCACTCCTACATGTACTCATATAGTCCCCCCACCTGTACATACACAGTCCCCTCCCCCTACTTGTACACATACAGATCCCCACCTGTACACACACTGCCATCTCACTCCTACATGTACTCATATAGTCCCCCCACCTGTACATACACAGTCCCCTCCCCCTACTTGTACACATACAGATCCCCACCTGTACACACACTGCCATCTCACTCCTACATGTACTCATATAGTCCCCCCACCTGTACATACACAGTCCCCTCCCCCTACTTGTACACATACAGATCCCCACCTGTACACACACTGCCATCTCACTCCTACATGTACTCATATAGTCCCCCCACCTGTACATACACAGTCCCCTCCCCCTACTTGTACATATACAACCTCCCATCTGTGCACACACAACCCTGTCAGCCCACACATGCATAAACACGGAACACACAGGAGAATATATGCACAGTGTACCACTCTCTGGGCACAGCTCCTTCTGCATGGTGACTGCAGACAGGAATCAGCAAGCTGGCTGATGGACCTATCCCTTAGTACTGAGGAATGGACTAAGGCAAGCAGGTAATACACTGCAAAGTAATTTTCCCTGTACCGTTCCCTGTTGCTTGATACCATGGTTGAATCACAGAGGTGAGCCGAAACTGAGCACAATCCAGGGATCAGGCAGCACACACAGGAAGAGCACACATGCAGCAAGCAGCCAGAGGTGGCAGTAATGAGCACAATGTGAGCTCAATGAAACAAACACAGCAGCAATGTATATGCTTACCCCTGGTTCACATATCTGCGGCCGTGCGGGCCGCATTTTGCGCGGACATGGGAGCCCATTCATTTTAATGGACTCCCGTGCCCCGGACTATGCAGGCAAGAAGTCCCTGCACTTCTTCAGAAAACGCAGCCTGCACGGGAACCGAGATTCCCAGTACAAATGCGATTTCCAGTGCGGGCGGCATGCCATTAGAATTAATGGCACCCGCCCACGGGTCCGCAATTCCTCAGCTGCACGTATTTTTGTGAACCTAGCCTTACCACTGCTCAAGGTAGAGAGACTCCCATTTTCCAAACATAATTCCTCCTGTAGCTGCTAGCCCAGCTTGTGTGCTGCATAGATGAGAACAAAGGACGTCCGATCGGCTGCACTCCAGCTGCACTTTGAAGTGCTGCTTATCGAACGTCCTTTGTTCTCACAGCAGCAATGTACTTCCCTGTACATGACCAAATCAGTATAAAGAAAGTCAGGACATTACTGTCATAATATGAATTTATTATAAATTATAATTATTATAAATTTATTATATTATAATGTAATAATTGCTCTGAGGAAGGGAGTCCAACTCCCGAAACGCTTTAGCACTTTACCCGAGGACTTATGTTGTCCACGACTGGCATTCTTTGATTCCTTGTCTCTGTTTTTATGACTTTTTTGGCTTGTGAGTATGCATTTGTATTTTTATAATAAATTTCATATTATCACGGTAATGCACGAGGAGAGTGCGCCCTGTTTTGCTCTTTTTTGCTAGTATCAAGATTCTCCGATCTATCAAGGGCAGCACCTAAGCAAGTGCTGGATTCCATATTTTGAGTGCACCAAGAAAGATTTGAGTGCTGGTTTCTGGTTACTGTTAGGCTACGTTCACACTAGCTTTGTCAGCAGGCATCAGACAGGCATTTGGGAAGCGTTTTTAACGCTTCTCAAATGCCTATGAAAATTCTGAACATGGCAGCACGCAGTGCTGTCCACACGGAAACATTAGCATCGCATCGTGTTGCGTCGCGGCATAACTGAGCAGGAGGAGTTGAAGCCTCCCATTCAAGTCTATGCAGTTGCGACACGGTTGCAAGACAGTTGCGGAGCGTTAATACGATTTAAATTCATTATAGGAGTTTGTGGTGCGGTTTTAACTGCCTCAAAACCACACATAGGGCGTTTTGGGAGCATTTGAGGAGTGTTAAAAACGCTTCCCAAACGCCTGTTTAATGCATTTCTGTTAAGGACCGACTGGCAGTAGCCTCTAGCGACCCACAGGCCGGAATCCCTCAGGGTGCGGAATCTAAGCCCCAGTCTGCTGTTTCAGCAGAGCCCCTGATGGTGGGGATGGACTTGAAGCAGCCTGAGACCAGGTCGCGACCCCCGAGTTCAACCAGCTGTGGTAGAGGTGGATTTGCCAGTGGTGGGTAACAAGTGAGAGACAGATGTGAAGAGGTAGTGTGTAACGTAGTCAGACAGGCCAGGTCGGTAACAGCGGAGGCAGACGGTACAGATCAGCAGGCAAAAGGATAAACGGGTCCCAGGCCAGGTTCAGCAACAGGAGGTCAGGTAAATAGGAGAAAGCAGAAGAATGGTCAGACAAGCCAGGGATCAGGGCAGGAGAGAGTCATGATAATCCGGGTCAGGCAGGCTCGGCAACAAAGGCAATCTCAGGTACTAGGAACAGGAACACAGGAATAAGACCATACGGCAATGTGAGCATTGCAAGAGCTGGTTTAAATAGCCCGCCCGGCGCTGACAGGCGCGCCTGGGTCCTAGTGCCTGCCGGCGCCGTCATTGGTGACAGGCGCGCCTGGGTCCTAGTGCCCGCCTGCCTCTATGTCTTGTTGGGATCCTACGCATGTGCAGATTCATGCGTCATGGCGATCTTCTCGTTCCCTGACACTGTCAAATGCTATAAAGGCATTTGGCAAGAGTTAGAGAAAAAGTCACATATGAATGAGCCCTTAAAGTCAGGACATGCCTGTGATGTGGAAGGTTTAACTCACTATGCATCACCTGCCCACCCACAAAAAAAACACTGTGTCTGGGGCAGCTGCCCCTATTGCCCTCTTCTCCTCCTTGCCCTGCCCTGTTTGTGTATACTATATTTTCTATATGAATTCATTTTTAATTTTGATTGAAATATACAGTCAATATTAATAACCAAGAGTGGAATTTGATAAGACGATGATCGACAATTGTAATGATTAGATCTGAAAAGTCATAATCTAATGAATATTGTAAACAGTCAATAAATTTAAAGTTAGGCTCCTTTCACATGGGCAGGCAAAGGGTGGTAAAAAAACACTGCTCCTGACTGCCCACCTACAAGCAGCAATGTTGCCTTGCAGGTGGGTACACATTGCTTCTCCTGTGTTGCTTTGAATTCTGATTGTTCATTCTGACTTTAACAGGCAGCGTTGCCTCCAGAATGCCTGCAAACCTGTTTTCACCATCTTCTGAAAAATAAACCACCATGATTCACTTTTCAAGAAGGCAATAGATACTACCATAATTGTGAAAGGAGCTGTTGGGGTTGCTTTACTAAAGTTGGAGAGTGCAAAATCTGGTGCAGCTCTGCAGAGAAACCAATCAGCTTCCAGTTTTCTATGCAGATCTGCACCAGATTTTGCACTCTCCAGATATAGTAAATCAACCCCTTAGTGTCTAAGCCAACTGTAAGCTGGCGAACTTGCCTGATGGCAAACTAATGTACAGTAAGCTATTGTAGGTATTGGCAGCTATTGCAACAGTTGTATAATGTATAATGAAAAGCAACCTGTTTGGAAAAACGTGATTGTCGGCCTTTGTTCTAAGTTTATGTTAGTATTTCTTGACATCAGTAAAATTGCAATGGCAATCACTAGGTGTGCATCCCAGAAGATTCAGCTACCACTTTGAGACCCTAGAACACAAACAGTCACAAAAACAATGTTTCTTGGTGCCTTGCTGGTGAAAATTCAGTGGCCTTAACTCCATTACGCATGAGAAGAATGTTTTGAAAAACAATTGCTGCTTTGTAATAAATTCTATAGATGATGTCCTCTTAGCAGCAACTTATCTTTTCTTGTCAGTAGAGGTATCTTTTTAGTCCTACCTTTTATACATTAAAAAAACCACATAATGCTATTCCAGTTTTCATTCTGTGAAAGCTTCTAGGTCAGGAATAGCTACATGAACAAAATACAAGATGTAAAGCAAGCAATTAATGTACTTTAGGCAATGAACTTGTGAACCCACTGCCTGTATATTAGTGTGTTGTTTCTTTTCTGTTTATATATTCTCTTTAAATATGTGCATTTTACTGTGCATGCATTAAGCATGGGGACTGTTAGCACGTCTAAAGTAACATCTGCTCTGTCTTTTTGTTGCTGGGTTCATTGTATAATTAGCTCTATATTTCACCAAATACAATTTTACTCCCAAGGCAGATAGAACAGCATGAACAAAACATAAATAATTGCAGATTAGAGAAACAGGAGGCCAACTGGGTCTAGATAGCTTTGTTGGAAATAGGGTTAAGGAGAAACGAAGGTCATAAGGGAAAATGTAATACAAATAAAACACAAACATCTATGTCAGAGATCTGTGAAAATAAGAGGATTTTAAAATAATCACATAAAAATTCTCAAAGTAGGCCTCTCAATATAATATTGCTAGTGATCATCATCTCTACCTCTCCCTCATCCTGTATACACATATATGTAATATGAAGGTGGGTGCAGTTTGTGATATCTGTGTCATAGACTTGGTTAAGATTTTAGGAGGGGGGGGTTCTGATCTGGCCATTGGCATTCCGTGCCATAGACAATCCAGAATTTTAAAGGGGTAGAACTGAAGTATGTAGTTTTTCAGGTGTGTGCTAACAAATATATTTTACTAGTTTAGAGACATATAGCTACAGTTGGTATGTTAAAGGATAAGTTTGCCTTTTGTAACATGTTACAAACATATTTTATTGTTTATTTATTTCAGGTACTTATATGCAGTGCTTTACATATATATATATATATATATATATATATATATATATTATATTATATTCACATCAGTACCTAACCCTCAAGGGGCATACATTCTTAGGCCCCTAACTTACATTCATACATACACATACTAGGGCCAATTTGGACAGGATCCAATTAACTTACCAGCATGTCTTTGGAGTGTGGGAGGAGACTGGCGGAAACCCATGCAGGCATAGGGAGAACATGCAAACTCCAGGCAGGGGGTGCTGTGGCTGGGATTCAAACCAACGACCCTAGTACTGCTAACCATTTAGCCACTGTGCTGCACATGGCAGGGTGTAACCTGTAACATGTTACAGATGACCTCCCCGAACCCCACCCCTCTGTTGTTAGTCACAATCTGAAAAAAAACTGGCTGTATGGGGCTCTACCTGCCCGGCCCCATCATTCATTCACAATATTCTGCCCATTGAGAAGTGGCTTGTACTTGTCAATGAAGTACCAGAGCGCTGTTGAGCTCTCTGTGTAGTTTTATCCTGTCATTATGTCAGGTATGGGCAGATAGATACACAGACGGTCTGCAGGACCATGATTTGCTGATCGTGGGTTCAATGCTTTACAAGCTCCTAACAAAATAATAATAAATGCATTTCTTTTCCTGCAAAAAGAATTGCATTTATTATGTTTGTTAAGGTGAACCAATCCTTTAAAGTATGAATGATGTACTGAACAAATAAATTATCTTTATAATTTTAGATTGAGCGGAGAGGGATTAGAACACATGTCAGTTGTTTTAAATTGCTCTCTTTGCCACTGTTAGGGAGTTTCACCCTCTCTATTTGTCTTGGTGACCTATATCACCCAAAGTTAAAGTGAAAGAAGAATCCACATTTTGAGTGGTTACAAGCTGCTCTCAGTTTCACAAGGTGCTTAGAGAGGTGAGAATGGAAAATCCAAGTGGGCATTTCAGAAGGAGGCAGAGAAATAGCAGTAGACTGATCTTCACCTGACCACAACTGGGTGTATGTGCTTTCATGTCCTGGTGTGGTCAGTTTGTAAAAGGAAAAAAAGTAAGCAGGGCAACTGTCAGGATCACCAGATATTTCACACAAAGGAAGCAATGCAAGGAAAACTGGATATTTTTGTAATACAAGTACATGGTAACACAGACACATATCATAAATATGAAATGTTGGGATAACATAAGCATTAAGTTGTAAAGAACTCTTTTGTGAGCTTCACAAAGATAGGGTTGTTTTGAGGCTCTCTTCTTCCCAAGGTTGTTTCTTCCTTTTGCCTTAATCAGGATATGGTTCTACAATGCCTCTGTATTGCTGCTAAACATCCTCTGGATATTTCCTTCCATTGTGTGGATCTTGCTACGTGCTATTCGAGTTTATCTCTCAGGCAATTTCCACTTTCAACAATCCAACTTTGTTTGCCATTCCTAAAACTCTTTTTAGGATAAGCTTGCTACTTATTCCACTATTTCTTCCACAGCTCATCATCCAAGCTTATGACCTCCAAGAGAAAGTTACCTTTTTCCCAGTTAAAGTGCACTGTACTAACCGGTTAATGCTTTATTGGCTTGTCAGCACCAGGCATCTTTTTCTCAAATCTGTAGGGCTGCCACTTAGTCTTCTGTTCACAAGTTTTCCAAGAGGGATTTTTAGGCCTCAGTTGATGCCAGCTTTGGTTGCAAGGTTCTTCAGGATTTTTGTGGGCCTTTCAGCCTTTAATTGCTTTGTTTCCCACCCTTCAGTCCAACTCCTTACGGACATACCTGACTGCTCATCCTATGCCCTGTAGTATACAATTGAGAAAATATGAGCTTTGACTTGCCATTAAGTCCTTTTCTTGGAGTAAATTACAGGACACAAGTCCCTCCCATCTATTATGATCCACTCCTACTATTGCTTGCTAACAAAACTTAAGCATGCTGTAAGTGGGGGGGGTTATACTGGGCTGTCCTTACAGCTTTTTTTGTCAGTGTCCAATTTTCCATGGGCATAAATTAAGAGACTGCAGATGAAACAGCAGTAGAAATGCACAAGCAGCTTGGGCTTGCTATAAAATGCTTGGGCTGTATCAACATACCACAAAACCAAAATATCCAAAAGAAATGAAAACCTTAATATAAAACCTCCAGAAAAAAAAAACTTTAAGGGAAACCTTGCTACTGCTGCTGCAAAGAAAATACAAATAAAGACAACAATTATTTCAATGATAAGAACAACAAAAAAGGCAGAAAATGGGTTGATTGCCAAAGGGAGTCAGAATTACAGTAAAATTTGTAAATTTGTTAGTTTTCCCTATCCTTTCCCAACACCATCTCCCAATAAACTGACTCTATGGCTGCTCTGTGCCTCCCCCTATTATAGTAAAGGGACTGGATGATCCAGAAGCTTCCTTATTGGCTCTTATACGTCTGCTGACCATAGTTCAAAGCCCATGCAGTACATTATTGGTTAAAAAATTCTCCTTGAAGGATCTGAACAAAAATGTACCCAGTTTGCACATATTGATTCTGCATTATTTGCTTTAAAACCATGTTAATGGCAAACCCAAGCCTCATTCCTAATTAAGATAGCATGATAGAATACAATATAACTTTACTTTGCAACAATATAAAAATATTCCAGAGAAGATCATATTTTTCTTTATCCTTTCAAGGGTTTGTTGTTTATTAAAATATTTTATCTGAGTTTAATTTTTGGGTTAAATGGGACCCCCACCTTTGCTCTTCAACCTCCAGTCAAACAGTGACATGATCTAATAATATAATGCAGTATACTATACAGAGAGATCTGGAGGCCAAAGGGTAAAAAAGACTGCCCTAAGGCAAAACTGCAGCCAAAATAGCAGAAAAAGCAGCAGTAGATTTTTTGGCCACCAGATGTCCTCCACCTGGCAATCAGCATTTTACCACCTTCTTTCTCTGAGCCCAGATTTACTTGTACCAGCCCCAGAATGTGACTTAAAAGTGAAAGGAGAAGCACTGGCTCCTTGTACTGCTTCGTGCTACCAAACTCCATCCCTGCTGTACAAGGACTGCAAGAGACTCATACCAGATCAAATTCAAGAAGTTGCGCTGCTTGCATTTAAAACATATTTAATTGTAATAATGATTAAAGAGCTGCATTCATTTGTGTCTTTAATATCTGCATAGAGTTCAACTTCAAGGTTATATGTATTTTAACTCTTCCTGATAACGTAGAGAACCAGATACATTAGAGTCTTTTTTTTTTTTTTTTGCACATAAACATATTTGGAGACATTCTCGCTTTTTATACTAATGGACATTTGGGGTGAGATGCTGCATACAGGGCTGGCATGATGGGCTGCTTTTTCTTATAGAATTAAAAAATATAAAATCCTTGCCGACAATCCTGCAACAACATCATATTGGCGGTAGGATACTGCTTCTTTCTTGTAATTCATTTCAAGCCCACTACTTGCTGAAAGTGAACAATAACATCTGATGTAGTTTATCACTGTTATTGCTCAACATCAATGCTACCATGTGATGCTGAGTGATACTTACAATGAGGAATGCCACTTAGTTACCTATTAGTTGTATAAATCAATAGAAATATTATATTTGTGTACACTAAAGTAAGAGGAAAGACAGAACGTACATATAATGGAGCTAGTAATAGTCACATTGAACTGGACCTGTTCTGTAATTCTGAAGTTACTTAGTAGTTTCTCTGAGCCATTTCTTCAGTTACAACATTACAGAACAAAGCCAGTTGAATGTGACTACTACAGCATTACAACAAAGCTTTTGCATGGCCTGATTAAATGAGAACTTTCACAAGCAGATAGTGAAGTGTAAACTGTAATAAGAAAAAAAGACCAATACTAGAGAAAAAAAAATACCTATAGAGAACTAGAAGTCCTAGTATTTTGACCTCTGTAACACCATCAAATAGAAATGCTATCAGGTACTAGATCTTCTAAAACTCCTGGGACCCATAAATGTCAGTCAGCCTTCTATGGTGGGAATTATGTCACTGAGTGTGTCTGAATGCAAAAAAGGGAGAAGTGGCATTGTTGTTTTTCGATATTGAGACCTGGTGAAAAAAACAAGAATACCTTAGTCAAGGACATCTGAACTCTGATTTTATCAACAGCATATGCTGTTGCTCAACTTGGCCAAACAGTGCCTGACCAAATGTACTGCAAATAATTGTAACATTAAAATTGTAATGATTAATATGTATTTACTATTTACGGTAAACAACCACATATCCTTGAAATGATTACATACCTTTTTCCATTGTAAGGCAAATACTTTAAGTAAACAGCTTCATTAGAGGGTATGAGACATCTGGGAGGCATTTTGTTGTTTTAATGGAAGCTTTTTCCTGGACATTTCACCAACAACTTCAGATCAATTACAGGTGACAGCATAGCTGTGAGTACCTTTACAATATAGGTCCAATGATGGGTTTACTGTAATAGCACTACAAATTTAATTTTCCTTCTCTTTTAGATTCAGACAACAAACAATAAATCATATTAAAGCAGCGATAGCAAAACACCAATAAGGTATTGCGTCTACTCATATCTAGGGAGATCTTTAGTAGTTTTCAAAAGCAATGTAATTAGACGAGCCATTCTTTCTTGAAAGATTACCAAGTGCATTATTTCTATATGGATCTTCAGGTTTTTACAGGTGTTACTCAAAAAGGGTGACAGAGGTTAAGAGCCAAAAGACCATTTATAATGTAGCTTTACTTGAAAGCAAAGACATCTGAGACATAAAACAAATCTATAAAACACATAAAACAGCATGAGAGCATCAACAGCCAAGGAATAATAACATAATCTCACATAGAAAATTACTTTGTAGAGGAATAGACTATGCTGAGAAAAAGAATAAAATTTCATATTAACCCATTCTGAGCTTTACTTGTTAACAATGCTCAGGAGTACACATTAAAGCCACCAGCTGGCAAATAAATTTTATTTCTTTAGTGCAATGAAGGCAATAAAAACATCTCTGATTGGTTAGTGCGCTTAGTTCGAATTTGCTTGATATAGTAATTCTACACTTTCATTCATACTGATATTTGTTTCTGATTATAGGGCAATTACTGTAACTTCACACTCACAATTGTGCATAGAAACCATAATGCTTATCATGCACCAATACTTTTTGAATTTGCATCATTTATTCTCTTGGCTGGAGATTTATGTCAGTGTAATTACTATGTATCGCTTATTTATTATGCTTTTTAGTTTTCAGTTTAGTATCAAAATAGCATAAACCTAGGAACGCTGATTTTGAAGGGCAGGAAATTATCAATATTTTATAATTAATATTTGTTTCTTTCTCTAAGTAGTTATGAGGATGCTTATTACACAAGCTCAGATTAGAGTTGACAATTGCAAACATAAGCCAACCAACATGGAAGCAAAATCAATACATACATTTCCCTTGGGGCCACTATTTACTGTTCACAGCACCATTTACTTAATGGAATGGCAGTTATGTTTGCAGAAACCTTGTAACTAGCATTTTTATGTTTTAACTAAAAGCAGCTTTCTCCATGAATAACAAAAATAACATGCTTACTGTAGTTAATGGCAAAAATATTTTAAGCTGTCATGCATCAATAACTTATATGCTGCAGAATAGCAGGACAAAGCAACATTTCTGAAGGGAAGCACTTCAGTTGGCAAGCTTTGTTAACTTATCTTGCTTAATTTGAGTGAGATAATGCACTCATCCATAATTGTCTATTAAATAGGTTGAGCCTTCCTGCATTTTCAAGCTCTTTATAAATTTCTGCTGATGTTGGAAGTATATATCTCTTGTCATATGAGAGTTAGATTTGTGCTAGAGACATGTCTAACTGGCTGACTAGTTGAAGTATCATGTGATCTTTACATAACTCATTTGTATGCTATATAAAACATGATGTGTCAAAATGGCAGCAGGAATGGTTACAGCATCTAGTGATGACCTACTTACAAGACGAAAAAGTAAAGAATACCCTCAGGGTGTTTTGATCTCATTCACATAATATTTAGTTTGCATCTTAGACTTCTTTTCTGCTATGGCATTTGTTACTTATATGGTACTGTATTTTCATCATCCTTACAAGTCAGACATTTCAAGGAAATACTTTGTGATAAAAGGGTTCTAGCAGTTTTTACCCCTATTTCCACACACAGTCCCCAATTGCCAAGGAGTTGCACACTTACTGATACATAAAGATATATATTCGTTTTCTTGCCATTTGGAATCCAGTCTCGCCATCCAGTCTCTTGCCATTTGGAATCCAGTTAGGT
The DNA here is from genome assembly GCF_062004578.1 of Staurois parvus. Lineage (NCBI taxonomy): Eukaryota > Metazoa > Chordata > Amphibia > Anura > Ranidae > Staurois > Staurois parvus. The sequence continues at coordinate 912,325 of NW_028317803.1, forward strand.
GTCTGCTCTTGGTAAGACATGTAGTGCTTTTGAACTTCATCTCTCATTAGGAATTCAACCCCTGCTTCCTGAATGGCTCTCTGACTTTAGGTACACTCAATTTTTTTTTACATTAGAATATCAATCTCTGATCTGCTGTAAAGTAGTATGCCTGCCTATGTCCATGACATTCAGGAAAGTCCGTGGATGTATCTAACCTCAATCACCAGTCTCGATCTACTTATCAACTGACATGCATAAATTGCACTGAAGGCAAATGCTTATGCACATTTTCACCATATATCTAGTTTGAAGCCCAGGTTAATGACAGGTTTACTTTACTTTTAAGGCACCATTATACAGATGATTTTTATATTTCATAATTAAAATGGAAGAGGTTTCAACAACATAGTGAAGGAGAGATGTTAGAGAAGTGATGTTTTGCATTTTCTCCATACAAAGGACACATTAGGGAAGCCCTAAAAAATAAATGAAAAAGAGAATCACCCAATCTGTCATGGATTCTACCATTGAAAAACTATTACATACTCATAAAGGCCATTTGTATATGGAAATGGAAATGATTTTAATTGTACCACAAAGTTATATCAGCTTAAAAAAAACTCTTAAAGGCATATATTAAGGGTATATTCACACCTTAGATGTGGTGGGACTGCATTGGGCGGCTATTCCAGTGCAGTCCCACTACACACAGACAAAAAAATGCCTTGTCTTCTAAGGTCGCTGGTTCACACCACTGCGTTTTTGTGGTGGTGGTGTGCAAGCACAGTGTGCTGAGAAAAAGTGCTTCATGCAGTATTTTTTATTAGTGCAGCTTGGTGAGAAGAAATCCATTGTCTTGCAATTGAACTTTGTGACATCTCAATAAAGTTTGTTAAAAAAAAAGGAGATAGTACAATCTTCCCAGCTCATCACATCATCACTGTGCTGATCTCAGACGGAACACACTGCACACCAGCCAGTACATTGGTGTGAACCAGCCATGATGGTTTAAGATTTAAATTGTCAGATCATCTCAACAAATTAGGCAGGAAATTAGTGAGGTGGAATTTAGTAAAGGAGTAGAGGCTGTTCTTGTATTAAAGTCAATGTTCACCGATATTACCTTAGTAGTTATTGCAATGTACAAGGAGAATTTTAAAAAATGTGGTTTCTGTTTGCACATGACTGGATGATTGACATGGACCGTGCTTTCCCATATTTACAAAGTTAAGTTAAAGCGTTACTAAACCCAAAACAGTAAATTCAGTCTGTATATGCAGTAAAGCATGCTTGATATACTCGCTGTGGAACCTAAAGGGTTAATCCTCTGCATTGTGTAAAAAGGATGTTTGATTATTATTATTATTATACAGGATTTATATAGCGCCAACAGCTTACGCAGCGCTTTACAAAATAAGGGCAGACAGTACAATTACAATACAAATTAATGCAAGAGGATTCAGAGGGCCTTGCTTGTTAGAGCTTACAATCTAAGAGATCATGTCTTCTATGATCCTCAACTTCTTCTACTGCCCCCAATCCATTTCCTGATAGAACAGAGCCTTGGGGGTGAGCCGCTTATGCTCAGTTGGTGTGTATTGCTAGAGAGTTTTTTTTTTCTTGACAGAGAGCATGTGATCAGCACAGGGCAATCAGCACTATCCAGACAGAGGGTCAGTGGTCCTGCAGCCTCATAGGACAATCAGGGGAGAATGAAAACTCCTCCTACAAGCTTTAACCAGTGTTCTGCTGGACACTGGTAGAAGTCACAAGACTGCTCTAACTGCTCATGATAAAATGTATTTAGCAGTTCATATTTACTAAAATAATTGCATTTCCATGTTCTGTGTACTGTGGGAGACCAGATATAGTAAATGCAGGCTCCTGGGTTTAGTAACACTTTAGGTGACCATTTGCTTTGCAAAATGAAAAATCTGTATTTCTTTAGTAAATCAACCCATTTTAAGTATGTGTATAAATTTGAGCTTCAGCTCTTAAGCTCTGCAACCAACAGGTTTTGTTCAACAAAGCAGTTAATGAAGAACTCCACCCAAACACCAAAACCTATCAGCACATTCATTCTTGCTTGATTATGAAATTAATCATGAAAACCCTCCTCATGTTCCTGCTGATCCTGCCAGTGTTTCTTGTAGTCCTGGGCTTCCTATAAAGGGTCGTTAAGTAGTGATGACATCACACCGCCTTCCACACCTTAGAGGCATAGTTTAGCTTGGGTTCACACTGATGCAGTGCGGAATTCGCACCGGTTTCTATGCGAATTCCGCACCTCATCACAATCGCACCCCATTCATGTGAACCGTTGCAGATGTGTATGTTAAGTTAACAACACCCCGAAATCGGTTCGCAAAATGCGGTGCGATGTGCAGAATTGGATTGAGTGTGAATACCCATGCGGTCTGATTCTAGTGTGGACCAAAAAAAGGGTTCTGCTCTTCTGGGTTTTGGTGTGGATGCGGTGCGATTTGAGCCATACAAAATTTATGGCTCAAATCGCACCGCACAGAATCGCATGTGTGGTTCCTGTGTGAATCACATGCAATATGCTGCACTGCAGAAGTGTGAACCCAGGCTAATTTGGAATGCCAGAGCTCTACCTGTTCCTGTAAATATACAACCTTGATGTGCAATATTTCATATTTACCTTGCTAAAGAAATGAAAACATATCTTTAAATGTGTAATTTCTTTGTCTTAAACATGATAAACTGAGACCGAAAATATATGGAAAAAACACCATAACTTCCATGTTAGAGAACTTGTATTATTGTGTTTACAATCCTCCTTTGGGCTCTTTTTTGCTTTCATGTAGGTACTCGGTATTATTATTTCTAGGCATCAAATACTTCCCCAGAAATCATTAAAATGTTTATGTATTTGTTTATTTTTACATCCATGTTTCATATTGACATGTAAATCATAAACAGTTATGTAAATACGGTAAGTTCTACTTATAACTGGTAGAAGAATTTGCCAATGGCCTGCATAAAAGGAACACATTCAATTGCCCTTTCTTGTTTGATGCTTTCTATTGGTTAATTCTGTTTTAGAATTTTTTATTCCTTTGTAGAACTCCAGGCTTTTTTTCTCCATGAAGACCTGTATTCATTTTCAAACACTGTCACATTTATTCAAGTACACAATTATACAGAGGCAGCTGGCTTTTATCTAGCGATATTTACTTCAAAAAGCAAAGTTAAATGGTATCATAGATTAATTCTTAGGGCACAGAAGATTCTTTTTAGAGTAGAAAGAGATTTTGTAATTACTTAGGCTACAGCAATAAAATCGAGTATGTGTACTGTTAGATTCATCATATGATATGCCACGATGCAAAGCAGCAATAAAGAAAAACAAGTTATAAAAATCAAACATGGGAACATGACATCTTTGTCACAAATATGCATTGCAGTTTGTCTATAATTTACAGCTCTGCATAACATGCTTTCTTGAGTAGTATTTTTTTCATTCAGGAAGCAATGAAACTTCAAAAAGGGCATTATCCTCTGCAATTTCTTACATAAATCAAACTGGAAATAAGACACATTTTACAATTCAATTTAAGATCCCACTGAGACAATAATGTTGCAAGCTGTGCATTTTGCAAAGTAATATAGTAATGTCTAGTTTGCATTTTTGAAAAACCAAATTAATCACACTTTATTGAATATGTTCAAGCAAACCTAAAATCATTTATTATTAAAAATCTCTTGCAACAAATATAAACTATATTTTATACATAAAGGACAAAGTCATTTATTCATTAGGATAAAATGCTTGTACGTAGTATTTTAGAAGAACATGAAATCACAATGCGAATGTACAGTGTATGCAAATCTCCATAGGCATGACAGAGACAATAAAAAGGCAACAATTAAAGCACTTTTACTGGAAACAGAGTGATTTGCAGTATAGCAGGATATACAGTTAGATTGTAAAAGTGTTTGAGCTACTCAAAAAATATTTCCAGAATATAATTTTAGTTTAATTATTCTATGCAAAAGTATATGCATTTGTATGCTTTAAAATGTGTTATTATAATATGGGCCATCAAAGCCAGCATTTACATTTTTACCTTCTTTTGTTGGGGCACAGGTCATGCAGAAATGACATTTTTGGCATTAGTTTATTATACATGTTTAAAGCTGATCTCCAGGCATTTACACAGTTCAAACATACACCAATCAACCATAACTTTATGACCACCCACCTAATATTGAGTAGGTTCCCCTTTTGCCACCAAAAGAGCCCTGGCTTGTCAAGGCATGGATTCCACTAAACCTCTGACCACTGCTATGGTGTCTGGCACCAACCCATCAGTAGCAAGTCCTCTGAGTTGAGGTAGGGTCTTCATGGATTAGACCTGTTTTTCCAGCACATTACACAGATGCTCAATTGGATTGAGATCTGAAGAATTTGTAAGACAACGCCCTGAACTTTGATGTGTTCATCAAATCATTCCTGAACCTTTTTTTTTCATTGTGACATATTGTTTCCATGAAAAGGGTCTATTTAATTAGCAAAAATGTTTAGCTGGTACATTTAAAAGTAATATCCACTTGAATAGCAGGACCCAAGGTTTCCCAGGAGAACATTGTCCAAAGCTTCACACTGCCTGCGCTGGCTTACCTTCTTTCCATATTGCATTCTAGTGTCATCTCTTCCCCAGGTTAGTATTGCACATGAACTTGGCCATTCCCATGTTGTACAAGGAAATATGATTCATCAGACCAGGCAAGCTCCATCTATTGCTCTGTGGGCCAACCCCAATGTTTTTTTTCCCATTGTAGGCACTTAAGGCGATAGACATGGGTTAGCATGGGTACCCTGACTGGTCTGCAGCTACACAGCCCCATACACAACAAACTTTGATGCCCATTTTTTTCTGCTTTCAACACAAAAACATCAGGGACAGCATGTTTACTCGTTATCTACTATATCTCACCATTGTAGCAAGAGAATAGTAAAAATAATAAATGTTATTATTATTCATTATTTATATCAATTTCATTCATAAAGTTAGTGGTCATATAGTTATGATTGATCAGTGTATATGTGCAAATAGTTTTCTACCTGTCAAAGGATTGTGTAGTTCCAAGTAGACAGTCCTCAGTTTCCAAGACTGCTACAAAATAACAGAGTCAGAACCACAATCTCGTGGCCACTGCAGCACAGTTTGTTCAAGAACAGACCCCAAAATACTGATTGGACAATACTGAGTCATTACTGACTCGTTATTGTCTGTCTCTCTCCTTCTGTCAGGGTGTTTTCTGTCCACACATGTGAATTGCAGAAGAGTCTAATTAGCTTCTAGTGTTGACTGTTCCTCTCTGCTGTGCAGGGGTTACAGGTACTTGCACCAATTGTCTTTGCTTAGACAAATATGAAGACAGACATTGCTGATCTTCCTTTTAAATGGGTACTTCTCTGTATTTTTCTTGTTTCTATTCTTTCTGAATCACTGACCTGAAACATGCATGCAGTGAGTAAAGTCAGAATGAATATATTCATCAACGTTGTGGGCTTATATTATTAGGGATACTACATCCTAAGCATAATAACCTTAAATAAGACACAGAAAAACAAAGCAGATGTTTAAGGTACCCAGCGAAACCTTTACAGTTAAAACCTATTCACATTCATTGATATAGCAGTAAAATATGGTAAAAACATATTGCTCACACTATACATTATTATATTACATTGCCTCAGTATTCATAATTGTCCCCGGTATGTACCTATCTGTTCTTTAAATAAAACAGCTTCAACTCTTCTGGGAAGGCTATCCGCAAGGTTTAGGTGTTACTCTATGGGAATGTATGACTATTCTTCTAAAAATGCATTTGTGAGGTCAGGTACTGATGTTAGACAAGACCTGGCTCGCAGTCTTTGTTACACCACTGCATCCAAAGCATTGCAATGCACTTGGTGATGTAAAGCTTGGATGCAGCTGCTTGGCCATGGAACCATACACTGTTGTTGTGCTAATCTGAAGGCCACATGGAGTTTGGAGGTCTAGCTATTGACTCTGCAGACAGTTGGCGACTTCTGCGTACTATACACTTCAGCATGCGCTTTCCCCGCTCTGTCATTTTACATGGCCTACAACTTCATGGCAGAGTTGTTGTTGTTCCCAGTTGCTTCCACTTTATTATACCACTAACAGTTGACTGTGGAATATTTAGTAGCAAGGAAATTTCATGGATGGACTTATTGCACATGTGGCAACCTATCACGGTACCACTCTTTAATTCACTGAGCTCCAGAGAGTGACCCATTCTTTCACAAATGTTTGTAGAAGCAGTCTGCATTACCTAGGTGCTTGATTTTATACACCTGTGGCCATGGAGGTGATTGGAACACTTGAATCCAATGATTTGGAGGGGTGTCCCAATACTTTTGGCAATATAGCGTGTGTATAATATATATACAGTATATATTGTGGTTCAGCTAAACAGGTGACGGAGTGGAAACTTCACTTTTTCCAGAACTGAATTTTGCTTGCTAAGGAGTATTAATGAGGTCAATTCTTGAACATCCCTGAGACATATTTGCACCAATTAGTTCTCCATATGATCTTCCCAAACTCTTAACTGTGGTCCAATCTCTTATACCAACTGCTTAGACTCAATGAGAAAACCACATCTCATTCTCTCATCCTCATATCTGAGATATGCATATCATATCAATTCCATGGCTAAAAGGGATTGTTGTTGCTCAGATGTATAATTATGTTCTTCCCCATGTCCAGAATACGGCAGGCAGTGCTTTTGCAGCACTTCTGTCCCTATCTAGAAGGAAGGAGTGTATTTCTCCCAAATAAGGAAACACTTTGGAGGAGTGGATACTGCTTATTTTTGAAGGTACCTATACAGCTGAGCAGCAGCAATCCCCCTAAGGGTCTATTTGGGTACCTTACAGTATATTTGTTTTGTTCTGTGTCATATTTAAAGTTGGAATAAAGTCAGGGCTCCTGATCTGTTTTCATGGTCCAGGTCAGTGACTCAAAAAGCACCACTATTGAATTGGATTAGCATGACAGCCAGATAACTAGCATCTTTAGAGGAGCATGCCAGTAACTGCAGTCTGCATTTGTCTCAGTACAGATTTCCCTAAAGAATATATTTGTAAAAGATTTAATGAATACATAATGTCACTTCAATAATTAGTATTTCATATCTGCCATAAGCAGATTGCTCAGCTTTAAAGACAACCTGTAGTGAAAGAGATCTATGGGTTGCCATTGCTAATCTCTCCTGAAAATAATAGCTGTCAGGCTGTCATATTGAACTTTTGGCTTTGGTATTTTTTGGAGTCACTCACCCTAAACAAGTTTGCTTTGTGCGCAGCTGGGTTTAGTTTGATCGTGTGTGGTATCTAATGGATTTAGGTATGGCTTCTTTAGATGGAAAAAATAATTCTTATGGTTTATACAATTGAGCTTCACAGCTTGACTATCAGATATAGAAATATGATTTAGAGTAGCTTTCCAGGTAGAAACAGATTCAGGCAGAATGAGGTCCAAGGCAAGGTAGTAGTTTTGGTCCTCTTTCCTTTTGCTTAACATTTATAAGGACTACAGTAAGCATGGAGATACTACCCGATTTTCATTTCCTGTGTTACCATGACTCCATCAGATTCATATTGCATGCAAGTTGATCCTCCCTAGTGAAGTGACAGGCATGTTCACAGGTTGATGGGCTATCCTACTTGTGTCCTGCAAGAGCATGAAGGTGGTAATTGAGCCCCTAGAAATCTACAAGACCCTAGGCTTCTGCTTAGGTTGCTTTGTGGATGATCTGGCTCTGTTTCCAGGCACTTTAATTATACCATTAAACATTTACATATGTGTAAGTGTTCCAGGCCAAAGCAAATAGAGCTGCTGAACCAGTAAAGTACCAATGATGTTCTGAGCCAGCTTTTCTGAGATCCAGGTTGTAGATGACATTTGTGTGCAGGCATTGTGATTGTACACATGAATCAATGTTTTCCGTGCTTGAGAAATTCCGTCCATTGTTTATTTTCAAGCTTTTTAGCAGAAACTAGAAGGTTAGAGGGGAGTGAAAATGAATCCTTGTATATGTTCCTTCTTTTCCTCGATGTTTAAAAAAGTAAAGAAAGTAACTGTATAACTGTCCAGAGTTAAAGAATACATCAATGCATACACTGTGTATGTGTCAACATAGCTAAAATTCAGTTTCTTTCATTTACTGTAATTTTAAAATTATAAATATAATTTGGAAAAATGTTGAAGTACAATACCAGTAACATAAGGTTGCCTGTTCAATCTATGGTTTTGCTAATTATAGACACCATCCTAAATCCCAATAATGTATATTCATTTCTACAGGGAGCAGTGATGGTTCTTGGGAGAAAGAAAAGCTTCAGTCTCTCCCTACCCAAGGATCACAAGCCTCTGTTAACCATCCCAACTTGCCTGGACAGCATAACCTTCCAGTTACTCATCCTCTCAACTCTCTTCAACAGAATCACCTGCTACCAAATGGTACGAGATGATGTCTTTCATCCCCATCATGACTATTAGTTTTAGTTGTGTTAAACCCATTGGTCATCAGCAGTGGGAAAATATATTCAATGCTGCGGGATAGTTCACTATTTTGTGAAATTCACCATTTAATGAAACTACAACTTAGTTAATGTGTGTTGCAGGGCACAGGAAAGATTGGCATAAGTATTAGCTATTTCCCCAGAAATTACTAAATTTACCTGATACTAAGATGCCAAGTTACACTGTTGCAAATGTTGCCAGTGCACAATCAGACACAACTTCTAATCTAAAAAGTACAGAATGATTCAGTCACTAATGATAAGAAAAGACATCATGGAATAAGAACATTTTCAGTGATTTGTGCATAGATTGCCCAACATTACCACTTTGTTATAGTTTATTAAATCCTATGTTACGTGTTTAAAAAAAATAATCAAAGCTTATATTAAAACTTCATGTAAACTATCATCTATTAATGCTTCTGGAACAGATACATATGCACTTCTGGTTTAAATCAGTTTTACAGACATTAGTTATGAAAAATATAATAACTTGCCTGTCTCTATGGCAAGCCATAGATTAATTGATTATCACAGGAGGAAGGAAAGAAAATCACTTGATTTCCCCATCAGCACATTCAGTGTGCCCATAGTGCTAGTGTGTTCTGCTGGTGGTGGGGGGGCATGGGGAGCCTTCTTGGCCAGCTGAACACACTGATTATTCTTAGTGGCTATAGGCATTGGCAGGAATTGCATGTTACAAAAATTCTGACAGGCTGGTTGTACCCAAGTCGATTACTAGTTCGACTTGGGTACAATTTTTTTGCCCATATATGGATCAAATATCAGCAGGTTCCTGCTGAACCGGCTGAATTTCAATCAATGTTTGGCTGGCTTTTAACTAGATCTTAATGTGATCTTCAGTATATATTAGAAATTCTTTAGGACCCTCTGCACACATATTGCAATACATGCTTAAGCTGGCCAACAGCGTCAAAGTAATCCCTCTATGGCCAGTCCTACTCTGCTCTGCCTACGCAAATGCTACTGTGGACACAATGCTAGCATAGGGGAAAAGACACAATGGGGGAGAGCTACAAGGTTCAGGTCTGGCTACTGACCCAACAATACAACAAACAAGATTTCAAGTGTTAATATGTGGTTACACCCCTTTAGCACCTGATGGATAAATGCATGCACTAGCTGTTGGGATTTGAGCACAGGTATCTCTTGTTTGTTCTTCAGTATATATTGACACAATTAAAACTGTGCTATCAAATAAACTGTTTGTATAACATATATTTATTCAATTTTGAAATGGATACATTTGAAGAAATAAAATATCAAATAACTTTATATTTATAGTTAGAAATGAACAGACAAATGGTATTTATTTAACCTCTTAAACTACCTAAGTCTTTAAGTCTTAAAACTGAATTCTAGGCTAATAGAAAGGACACAAATGAATGCAGCTCTGTGTATAATTACATTATTAAGTGTATTTTGCTAAAATATAAGCAATGTAAGTACCTGTTATCAGGCTTTTGCTGCCTCCTGTACTGCAGAGCTCATAGTGGAAGAGGAGAAGCAGCACTAGGAGTTCTTGATAGCTTATGTGCTAACAAGGAGACTCCTGATAGGACTAGAGGAAAGAATGACAGAGAAATGAGATCATCACTCTGCTGCTCCACCTTTCACTGCCTAGTTACAAGGAGGGGCTGGGAATCACCTTTAGCTGTTACTTAACTGCAGGTTTCCTGCCCGGCCAGACAGAGCTGTTTGTTGTGGCAGGACAGCATAGATCTGTCCAACTGGATGGACAAAATTACAAGTCCTTTGGTTGGTAAAACAGCTTCCTTATATGTATTACATTGGTGTATTTAGATGCTTTAATGGAGTCCTGGCTCTTGCAAACCAGGTTATTAGCTTGTAAAAATAGCAGTGATATATCATTGGCCTGTACTTAACCTGTGAAGAGCAGAGATGTGGGCCTACAAGCTCCACCCACTACAGACTGGCAATAGAAAAGTATGTGGGCAGATACAATAGCAGTCACCCACAAGGAGACTGACCAGCTGTGACCACATCAGTCATTATTAATTAGGAAACTTTTCATGCTGGATTACAGCACAGATCTTGAAGAAATAAACAAAGCATACAAAGATTATTTAGGAATACACATTCTTCTTGTGGTTAGACAAAATTTAGTTATCTGGAGTTCAGCTTTGAAGGGAACCTGTGCTAAGACACAGGTTAAAATATCAACATATTCTAAACAAGCTGCGAAAGAACTTTAAAACAAGCTCTTAATAACCTCGGTAACTACAGGCATTGTGAATAAATGCTTTCAAAGTTCTCAATAACTGCGCTGAAATATCAGCTTCTTTCCTCCTTTTTTTTCTATTGATGCAGCATCTTGGCAGCCTGCCAGTCTCTTTGTGTGTACACACAGCAGCTGTTTCTAAGCTGCTAGAAACTAACTGAAACCATACTTTGAGTCTTTGTTGTGATCTTTAAGGATTTTGAGGATGAAATGCTTCACAGAACATGCAGCTAGAGAGATCAGAGACTCTTGTTAATTATGTAAAACAATTTGCATTGATTGGATTAAAGGAGAAGTACAGCCAAAGTTTTTTTTGCTGTACTTCTCCTGTGGATCACAGGAGTGTAGTTCGTTCTTCATTCCTGTGACCCTACTCAGCTGACAGCGGGCTGAAGTCCGCTGTCGGCTGATTTCACTCAGCCGCTCCAGGCTGGGGAAAGATCCCGACTTCAAAAGTCAGGATTCACCTCAGAGTCTGGAGCACAACGCGGCTAAGCCTCTCAGCGTGCCAAAGAGACCCAGAGCCAGCCGCTCCCATCCCCTCCACAGCCCAGCACTCCAGTGAGCACTTGTCGGTCAGAGCAGACAACGGTGACTGGCGGTTGCTCAGTGTGGCTGTGAGAACTCAGTGATCAGCAGTCATGTAATCGCTGAGTTCTCACACTTAGAGCCCACGGGAGACACATGCAACATTGGACCGATGCTGCATCCACCTAGGTAAGTATAAATGGGGGGGGGGGGGGGGAGAAACCCTACCCTACTTTTTATGGGTTGATTGGCTCATACATTTGCATTATGAGTAAAAACAGTAAAACACAGTGTTGTCTGGCAGTAGCAAAGCAGAAAGCGGATCCAGAATATATAATAAACAGATTTATAGTAGATTAGTTGCCCCGTATACATGTGAAATGATAAATAATACATACAACACACTAAAACGTGCTGCTAAATTATACTTATATTGTGAGGAATGTCATGTGATATTATAATAATATTGTATCATTAAAGGTACTTTTCTGAAAAATTTTAGATTCCCTGTTAGTTTCACATCTTCTCACACAGACAGGCCATCTGCATATGAACCTCCTGTTTTTTTTCAGAGTTGCAGCAATTATCAATTTTGAATTCTGATATTAGTTATACCCATAATATAGTATATTTCTTCACTGAAACCCTATGTATTTCACTAGTGAGGTCATCTAATCAACCCCCAGATTAATATCCATATATAATATGTTTTATGGGGAACTGTGGCAGCTGTTGAACCCTTTATGTTAGGAGATACAGCTAAAGATTTAGTAAACATTGAAATGTAATGCATTGTACTGAAAGGCTTAATTTTCATGAGTTCATGCCAGTGGTATATTTTTGTACCAACATTTATTGTGATAAGGTCTAATAAAACTCCACATGGCTAGTCAAGTCAGGAAATATTAACGCCAGAAAATGTTCTAGGCTCAATGTGGATGGGGAAATTACTCCCGCTTTGCTATTATGTTTTGACAGTGGGGAGCCTTCCCGCTATCAGAACACACTGATTAGTGTTGTTGGCTATAGCCATTGGCTCTGTTCATTCTGGAATAACCTGACAGGCTGTTTGTACAGAAATGAACCAGTAGATCAACTTCTGTACAACCAGCCTGCCCATACATGGATCATGAAACCTTATAAACCAGACGAGTTTCAAACCATCTATGGCCACCCTAAGAAGTAAAGGTTGTTTACTTTGCAGTGTGAATTTTGAACAGGATCATTCTTAACAAATGCTGGAGTATTCACAATCAACATAGGCTCACTGTGAACTTTCACTTTGCTAAATGAACAGCCCCCACTGCTTTAGTAAACCTACCCTACTGAGCATGACTTGTGCTGCACATTTTAATGTACACATATAAACACACTTGACTTTGAAGAATAGCAATAACCAAAGGTGGCAACACTCCAAAGCTTCAACAGGTTGTGTATATATAAAGTGTATCACTAGACATAGACAAAGTTTTTGTTTGAGGTGTGACCATTTAGCGAAATTAAATATCCAATACAAAAATCCACATCACATTCTGTCCTGGTGGCAATGATCATTAGGACATGCAGAGAATGTGAATATCCCTAACAGGGACACACAGAATTATGAAAATCTAATAGGCATTCTAAAGCAGTCCATAGGCTATGCAGTTTTCTTTCTTTCCACCACAGGTGGAAGGAAAGAAAATTACTTGATTCTGTGTTGATGGGGGAATCCCTCCCGCAGCACCATTATGTTCTGATGGCAGAGTGCCTCTCTTGCTGGCTGAACACATTGATTAGTGTTGCCGGCTATAACTGGTGGTACTAATCATTCAGGGAAAGACCGACAGGCTGGTTGTACACAAGAGGATCGATAGATTGACCTGTGTACAACCAGGGTACCCATACATGGATCAAAATGTGTCCATTTCCTGCTGAACCAGCCTATTTATGGCTGGATAACCTTCCTATTTTATCCAAGATGGGGAAAAAAAAGACACATTTTGGCTAGAGTTACACTTTAATTTGCACAACATAATGAATTCCCTAATAAGCACATACTATACATAAATTTCTCTTTAATTTTTGTGTTCTTTAATCATATCTATTGTATGTAATATGTCAAAAATGGAACAGTGTCTAATTGTGGTATACTGTAGGTGGTATGTGGGCACATCATTTAATTCTAGCCCTGTTCCTTAATAAATATTTATGTCCATGTCACAATTTAAAACATTCAATCAGTTGTACAGTATATGTCATGTCTTTTCAGATTTAGGTTCAAATGCTATTAATTGTAAATAAAAGGTGTGCTGTAATAAAATACTTATTGTGAGAGATGAGCAGTATTGGAATTCTGTGTAATTGCACAGTTGTTGACATATTCATTAAAGAACAGGTGGTACAGGTCACCCTTTAGACAACAGATCATACAAATTGTTTTTAGGAGATACATTACACTTAAGCCACTGTTTCAAAAGGCAATTACATATAAACATCTGCGGTGTTTATTACATTGTGGAAAGTTGGTTCAATAAAACCACCTGTTTTAACATAGCTTGTTTTGTAAGATGTTGAAAATAGACAGCGTGACAACTGGAAAGTTGTAAATGCTTTGACTGTTTTTTTTTCCCAGTTGAATGCTTTGCTAAGCATTTCTCTTATTTTGAATGCAAAGCACAGTAACATATAACAAGAAATTGAAATGAATATGTCACTGGATGTCAGTAACCTGAAAGGGCAGTTTCCACGAATAACGTATAATTGTACTTCACTTAGAAGGTTTAAAAAATAGAAGGTACTATGAGGGTGTTGCTCAGAACAGCTATATAGATGTATGATCTCATGATCCAATTAGACAAGAAAAACAATAGAATGTGTTTGAAAGCACAACATTTTATTTTTTATTATTATTATTATTATACAGGATTTATATAGTGCCAACAGTCTGTGCAGCGCTTTACAAATTTTTGTATTATGCAATGTATATTTTAACTCCACTGTCTGAAATCTATTTCGGAATGTGATTTCAAAAAGTCACTGTCATCATGATATGAAGATTGCACATTTGAATATTAAGCATAATTTAGTTACTTTTATGGCCTCTGCAAGAAATATTATACAAGTGGTTGTAAATCCCTACATATACAAAATGAAGTGACTGGCCTCAGATGATACACAGAGATGAAACAAAGTTCAAAGTCCAGCTTGTCTGAGCTGTCAGAAAACAGGGAGCAGAAAGCTGACGTTACACACTGCTGTGCCCAGTGAGGAGAGCTCTGAGAAATGATTGGAGGGAAGGGACACCCCCCCCTTTCACATAGCACTCAGAAACAGAGCTGAGGCTGTCATTCAGCTGGAGCTCCCTCCCCTGTCACCCTTTTTCTCTTTGTGTTAGGAAAATTTGTCAGAAGTGACGCATGCAGATAGCTGAGGAATGAAGCAGTGGACAGAAATGACACTTAGTGCTCTGGATTGAGCCAAGTACACACAATAGAGGTATATACTTTGTTCATATTTCATGTCTGAGGTTTACAACCACTTTAAGTACAGAATTTTATTCTCAGTAACGTCTTGTATAACACCTTATTTTTTATTCCACTTGAAACATTGTGATTTGAAAAACAGAACGGTGGAAAATAATGTGGAAAATAATTGTCCGGCTTCCGTCCCCTACACTTCACCGAAACTGCCTTACTCAAACTCTCCAACGACCTGCTAACCACCAAAGCTAATGGCCACTATTCAGTGCTCCTACTCCTTGACCTCTCTGCGGCCTTTGACACAGTCGACCACCCCCTCCTCCTCAAAAAACTACACTCCCTCGGCCTCAGAGATTCTGCTCTCTCCTGGCTCTCATCCTACCTGTCACAACGCTCTTTCAGCGTCACCTATAATGCCACCACCTCCCTCTCACTCCCCCTCTCTGTTGGGGTCCCTCAAGGCTCTGTCCTCGGGCCCCTTCTCTTCTCCATCTACACCTCCTCCCTTGGCCAACTCATACACTCTCACGGCTTCAACTACCACCTCTATGCCGACGACACACAAATCTATCTCTCAACCCCCCACCTCACCCCCTCGGTCTCCGCCCGAATCACACACCTGTTGAGCGACATATCAGACTGGATGTCGCTCCACTTCCTTAAACTGAACCTCTCCAAAACCGAGTTTCTTGTCTTCCCTCCAGCCCGGACACCACCCCCCATTGACTTCTCCATCATGTCCAACAACGCCACCATCAAACCCGCCCCGCAGGCCAGAGTACTTGGTGTCATTTTGGACTCCAACCTATCCTTCCAGCCCCAAGTCCACTCTTTAACAAACTCGTGCAGACTCCACCTCCGCAACATCGCCAAAATCCGCACGTTCCTAACTCCAGAAACCACTAAACAGCTCATCCACTCCCTCATCATATCGCGACTCGACTACTGCAACTCCCTCCTCACTGGCCTGCCTCGCCGCTGGCTATCCCCGCTTCAGTCCATCCTGAATACGGCTGCCAGACTCATTCACCTTTCCAACCGCTCCGTTTCCGCCACCCCCCTCTGCCAATCCCTCCACTGGCTTCCGATTGCACAACGGATCAAATTCAAAATCCTAACGCTGACGTACAAAGCTGTCCACCATACTGCCCCAAACTACATCACTGACCTAATATCCAAGTACCGCCCAGCACGCACACTCCGCTCCTCACAAGACCTCCTTCTCTCTAGTTCCCTGGTCTCCTCCTCCCATGCCCGCCTCCAGGACTTCTCCAGGGTGTCACCCATCCTCTGGAACTCCCTGCCCCAACCCATCAGATTATCACCTACTCTCCTCTCCTTTAGGCGCACCCTGAAAACCCATCTCTTCAGGGAAGCCTATCCCACTCCCTGCTAACCTGCCGACCTCCTCCACTCTTCCTACCACTCCATCCCCCACAGCTATCTCCTCCTGTACCACCATCCCCTCCCTCCTAGATTGTAAGCTTGAAAGAGCAGGGCCCTCGATCCCCTCATGTTTTGCATTGTATTGGTATTGTTCTGTCACATGTTCTGTCCCCCTTTGTAATGTACAGCGCTGAGCGAACTATTGGCGCTTTATAAATACTGTATAATAATAATAATAATAATAATAATAATGTCTATATATTTAGGAGTAGCATACTTTTGAATTAATACTCTTGAAAAATGACAGTATTTATTTGTTAATTATCAAGCTAACAATTCTTGGAGACTCCATAGTATTCATTTCAAAGTGATAAAGACATCCTAAAGCAAAAATGCATACATTTGATTGGTTAATACGTCTAATAGACTAAAAGGAGTTTATTTACATTTGCAGGTCTGGAACTTCCATTTATGATGATGCCTCATCCTCTTATCCCTGTAAGCCTACCTCCAGCTTCTGTTACCATGGCAATGAGCCAGATGAACCACCTCAGTACAATAGCAAACATGGCTGCAGCCGCACAAGTACAAAGTCCACCATCCAGGGTTGAAACATCAGTAATTAAGGTATTTTACATATATGTATGTATCTCTTGATTGTTGTACTATACCTTACTCTATGATTTGATGTTAATAATATTGTTGGTAGCATGTGATTTCATATTGTGCATTCATTTGAATACTACATGTTATCTGGTAAACACTTATTTTCAGTTCTGAAAACCTACAAATGAATACACAACACCTGGTATCATAATGAAATGATGATATGCCAAGCTCAAGATTTTTGGACTGGGTTGATTTGCTTGATTGAAGCGAAAAAAAACTTTAGGCAGTCTACATGATGTACTCTCAGTCTAGTTTGTATCTTTCACACCCCGTCCTAAAGCTAAATAAGAAATGTTTTGTCCTAAAACACAACTCTCATATGCAGTACTATCAGTAAAGGAACACATTTGTAATGGTACCTACCTGCACATCAAGCTGAGCAAATCTCAGTACTGTTGAAAATTCTTACTGAATCACACTGATGATGTTTCGACAAATCCATCAAAATTGCGGGACCAAATAGAAGTCTATGGCAAAGTGCTGCTAACTGGCACAAAAAACACGGGTGCAATGGTTCAGTGTAAAAGGTGCCTCATTGGGCAAAGCTAAGTCTAAGTCCCTCAACTTACAGCATCAGTTGCTGAAGGACTTCATTAACACCTTCCAGCCTGGCCTATAGCAGACTGACAGCCGGGACACTCCTCATTGTGACTGGGCGTCATATGATGTCCTGTCAAGAGGAGCCGTTTGTGTGGCTGCGGGGCTGTGCTGCAGCGTGATCTGTCACTGACTGAGTCCACGGGACACAGCCGATGCAGATCACTACACCGGCCCATTCCAGTGTCATGTCACCGCTGTGACCAATCACAGCAGATCACATGTCAATTGTATACAATGGATGGCTTCCTGTCATGCCATCCATTGTATACAATTAAGTTATTAGCTGTGACTGGTCAAATCAGTCACATGATACAGACGGGGCCAGTCACGGCTCATATGTATCATGTGATGAACTTTGCCCAATCACAGATAATCACAACAAAAGACTGAATAAATCTGTTTCATTCAGTAACAATGATTGCAGATATCAATGAAATACATTGGTATTAGCAATTATAATGTGTTAAAAAAAAAATCCTGATCACTTGCCTAAAGTGGTTCAATGTTACTATGATAACATTTTATTGCTTTGGTCACTGTGTTGTAAAAAAAGAAAACAAGTATGTAATACAAAAAAAAAAAAAAAAATTTGAAACAAAAAAATTAAATTATTATTATTATGTATTTTATTTTTTTTTACATACTGTCATCAGTCAGCGTCTCTGATCTGGTGACAATATGTAAGAAAAGCAGTGATTTGTTATTTTTTTAATTTTTACATTTTCCAAAAAATTGTAACATGCAATCACAACCTCTAAAAAACTCACCAGGCCTCTTACTAAATACCTTGAACTGTCATTTTTCAAAAAAATTCGTGATTTGGGGGGTATTTGTACTATCCTGGTGTTTTCGATCAATTGATCAATTGTCAGATATACTGTATATACTGTATATATCTTGGTTTGTGGACTCTATAACTTTCCTACAGACTAATATACACTAATGTGGGGTATTTTCACCAAAAAAATGTAGCAGAATACATTTTGACCTAAATTTATGAAGAAATGTTATTTTTTTGCAATTTTTTTATTAGAAACAAAGAAAAATGCATTTTTTTCAAAAGTTTCAGGTTTTTTTTGTTTTATTTAGCAAAAAGTAAAAACCTCAGTGG
The DNA here is from genome assembly GCF_062004578.1 of Staurois parvus. Classification (NCBI taxonomy): domain Eukaryota; kingdom Metazoa; phylum Chordata; class Amphibia; order Anura; family Ranidae; genus Staurois; species Staurois parvus. The sequence continues at coordinate 930,909 of NW_028317803.1, forward strand.
TGATTAAATACCACCAAAAGAGAGCTCTATTTGTGTGAAAAAAATTATAATAATTTCACATGGGTACAGTGTTGCATGACCGCACAATTGTCATTCAAAGTTCGACAGTGCTGAAAGCTGAAAATTGGCCTGGGCAGGAAGGGGGTAAAAGTGCCCAGTATTGAAGTGGTTAAATTTCTTAACCCGTTTCTAAACTTCTAAATCATTGTCACCCTTGGTCAGTTTATTTCAACAACTCTGACTAGAGAATTCAATTCAGTTACTATTTCTTATTCCTTATTACAATCATCCTTTATAAACCCTAGCACATTAGTGTATCATAGCATTCTTTATTCCATGTAGTTAGTGACAGTACCATTTATTTTTTGCATATTAACAATCAATGTAGGAATGTAGGGGGGAAATTCAAAGAAGCAAGGATAGAAATAAAAAAGATATATATATTTTTTTGTTTTCACTTTTTTTTTTGTTTTGTTTTTTTGAGGCTTAGTATGATGAGGCCTAAAAACATTTGTTTTAAAGTGAACAATGCTTGGCCAGAAACAGATTTTGTTATTTGCAGATGTAGGTATTAATTATCCACAGCATTGTATCTAAACTTGCTACTCCATAGACACAATTCAAGCTACAGTGTCAAAATATTTCATAGGATCTTTCAGGCAAATAAAAAGGCAGTCTCCAAGTAATGACTTCTTGACTAGCAGTCTAAGAAAGAAAAAGAAATGTAAAAAAAGGCTATGCGATATCATTTTTGTAATATAAAAGATGCAGCGCTCTTAATATATAATATAGTGAAATAGTGACATATAATATGCAATCGTATGCGTTAATGGGTGAAAATATAAGTGATGTCTTTAATGAAGACAGTATTAAATAAAATGTGACATCATTTCATAATGACATATCAAACAGCAACACACTGAATATGTATGAAAGTCCTTGAAATATCCAATCAAGATGTGCCGATTTTCCCAGACATTTGTGACTTCAGTGATATGAAGGAAAAAGAGGTGTGCTTGCACTCACCAGACGTATGATAATATTACGCATGTAATACAAGGGGAACTAGTGGTCATCTGGAACAGCGGTGAGTCCTTTCCTGACACATTAAGATTCTCTTGCACCTTCCAGCTCCACCGAGAGGTCTGGAGGTCTTCCCTAGGTTGTAACCAGTACCATTGGAGTGCCTTTTGCCTACTGGGTCCCAGATGACTACTAGTGCCCTTATATTACATGCGTAATATTATCATACGTCTGGTGAGTGCAAGCACACCTCTTTTTCCTTCATATCACTGAAGTCATGTGCACAAATGTCCAGGAAAATCAGCGCATCTTGATTGAATATTTCAAGGACTTTCATACATATCCAGTTTGTTGCTGTTTGATATGTCATTATGAGATGATGTCACATTTTATTTAATAAACATACATAAATTAGTGAAGCGCTATATCAACCTAAATCATAACTATAGATAAATTCATGCTAATTGTGCCACTTTTTGTCAACATAATAATGCTCAGTGATAAATGACCCATAAACAGGAGTATATCCTTATGGTGAACTTATTACACAAAAATAAAGTGAATATATTACCAGTGATAAAAAATATCATGTGCATAAACAATATATTCAATCCTAATAATCATTCAATATATTACCATATCAATGTGAATCATAAATACAAAAAAAACATCCGTGAATGATCAAAATGTAAAGTCCATGCAAGTGAAACTGTGTTAAAAAGGTGATCTTCACTCTGGTGAATAAATCCTCCAATGGCAGCAGTGCCTGCTCACCTCCACACAATGACCCACACAGTGCCAAAAGGCTAATAATCTCCTCTGTACCAGATCCTCATAAATATGCTCCTCATCCAGGGACCACAAGGTAAATGGAGACTCCTCCCCCAGCGCATCTATTCCGCTCCACCTCCACTCAATGGCATATAAGTGAGACACAAAAAGATCCTTCCATAGTGCAATGATGTTTATTTGGAAGTAAATATAGAATAAAATTGCACTCACATGTATTCCCCTAGTACATCAGCCTGCCACCACATCCCATGGGTGTACTGCATGGAACCTGGGGAAACCAATATGGCCACTGCGTCTGGACATGCGTCACCTCGTGACCGGAAATGGCGTACCACCGACGCGTTGTGTCATGTGCGTCGTGACTTCATCGGGGTTAACCCCTAAGTTGAGTGGCAGCAGCTATAATTATAGAGATCACATCCATATAAAGCGCAGGAGGACATCCTCATACATTTTATTTAATTCTGTCTTCATTAAAGACATCACTTATATGTTCACCCATTAACGCATAAGATTGCATATTATATGTCACTATTTCACTATATTATATATTAAGAACGCTGCATCTTTATATTATTTATGTTTAGGATTTTAGGGGTTAATCTTATGCAAGCTGCTTTTTGATACTATATTCTGAAGCGCTCGCTCTATCATCTTTTATTACTTTGATATCATTTTTGTGGTGAATGTATTAGTGGTGGCAAAAAGGCTTCTGTTTACTGAAAAGAACACAGAAAAATGTAATGTACATGCAGTTTTTCCAGAAATTCTAAAGCCAGCCACATTTTTCAGTTACCGGTGAAACAAAGACAACATATACTATGTTTATCATGTGCGTTACCATTTTTTGGCAAAAACGTTGCTGTGGAAATCAAAGGATTATATACTTATGGAGTATTTGATACTTATATTGTACAAATGAAAAGCCGTCTCAAAGCTGGTTTTCACTATACATTTATTGTTACGTAAGGTGGAAACAATAGCCCACAGAAATTATAGAAGGGTTTTTGTATGTTCCACATTCAACCACTATAAAAAGGCAAATCTGTTACATAGTGAAAGTTGTTATCATATAGTAAATAAATAATAAAGTTCATTATCTCTGTAAGGGCTGAATTAAAACAAAAAAGTAACATTAAATGTAATATTTATAATGAAACTGCTGTGGGAATCCTAAAAGGAGTGTATATCGGTTTTGTAGATATTTTCTTTCTTTAAGTATTATTGTCAGGATAGATGTTTTTTGTTAATTAAATAGTACATATTAATATTATGTAGTCTTCTTTCCAGCCAGTAGGTGGAGCGCTAGTCTTTTTTATATATGAAGCATTGTATCTCTATCAGCTGTGCTGAAAGAAGCCAGTTTTTGCAGAACACAATATGGTTGATTTACTAAAGTAGCAGAGGTTGCTCATTTTACAAAGTGAATGTTCATTGATGATACTGTGTATATCAGTACTCTGTTTATGGAAGAAATCCTCTTTTCAAAAATGTTGCTTATATATGGTTGGGTATTTAAAGCTCGCTAAGCTAATATAAACATTATTACACTCACTGTATGGTATTTTAAAGGCAAATCCCACAGCTGAATAGCAAAATTAACCTTTCTGTCCTTAGTTAACATGGTGTCAACGCAAGTACAATTTAACATCCACTGCAATTGAAGTACAGTATATTACAAGATGTAAAGTTTTGGTTAGATGCAGATTGCAGGCATAGCAACCTTAAGACTAAAGACAACATTCACTTTAAAAAGGGGCCTCTGTTAGTGTGCACAAGTTCACAGGGTCACCTATGCATAAAGTTCCCCATCAGCATGGTACCTGCTGGATTTCCTTTGCATGTGCAGTATTGCATCACCAAGCAGGCATGTTTAGTAAGTCCAGCATAAGGATGTCTTTAACCCCTTGACACTGACGTAACACAAATATGCGGCCTCACAGAACTGTGCTTTTTTCCGTCACTGAGAACACTGGGTACCGTTTAACGATTGGGACCCGAGACTCCCGATTCCGGGTCACATGATCACTGTGATAGCCTCTAATTGGCTATCACAGTGATCAGTCACTGTAGAGCCCTGCCCCCTTGTTTTTTTTTCCTCTCTATGAATGGAGGAGAGAGATATATTGTATCTCTCTAACTCCTGGCATAGAGGGGGAAAAATTTTGTACAAAAAAAGAAGATAAATAAATACATATTAAAAAATAAAATAAAAAGTAAAGAAAAAATACCTAGATCAAGGTTTGATCTAGTTCAGTGCCAGGGTAAGTGTCTGGGTCAAGGTCAAAAGGTCAGGGTCAAAGGCCATGATTTAAAATTGGTATCAGTGTCAGTGTGTTTTAGGTAAAAAAAGACAACAACAAAATGTGCACTGTTGTTTCTGGGCTGTACTACGGGTACAAACAACAAATAACATACACATATATGGTATCGCTGCAATCAACAAGAGCTGGAGAATTTATTTTGGGTTGTTCTTTGGTGGTAGGTTATGGTAGTAACAAGAAGCACACAGCTAAATTAAAAAAAAAAAATGTTTTTTACTATTTTGGGCCAGTTTTCCTTTGATAATAAAAAAAAATCAGGAGATATCCATTACCATTTACCACCTAATGAAAGCCCAATTTGTCCTGAAAAAAACAAGGTATAATTCACTTGGATGTACAAAGTAGTTGTGATGGTATGTACGGTTTTACTAACACATGTCAAAGTTGCAAAATTGTGCTTAGGCATTTAGATTTGTTTTACCCCTAGGCGTGAAGAGGTTAAAAACCGTTGGTTGTATCACTTTTCCCATCCACAGGAAATTGGCAGCGATGCCATATTTTCTTAATCTACGGGTGCTAGTGCAATTTTGCTTGATGAGGGACACCTGAAACTGTATAATAAATGGAAGGAAAGGTGTGTGGCTAGCTGGGGCCCTCATTTATGGCCAGAAACAAGAAAAAACATAGACTTCTATGTATCTACTCCTACAAGGAGAATAGCCGTCACACCAAACTTTCAGCTGCAAATCTACTCATTTAAATTACAGCATATGTAAACTTTCACCATAAAACAACCCATTCAGTTTAAAATAGAAAGGAAAGGCAAAACATTTGTGCATACCTTTTTCCCCTTTTTTTGTAAGAGATCACATAATCTCTGTTCTGAATAAGGAGCTGAGGGAGGATAATAAGCGATTCACTGATTTTCCCAGTGAATGGCTATGGGGAGGAGGGGGTAGGGGCGTGTCAGCATAAGTCTGATTATTGGAGCAGAGCAGAGTGCATTCCCAGCAGAGCTAGAGAACTGACCATGCTGTGCTCTCATGCCTAGTGTTGACAGTTTTTAATAGGAAAGCAGAGGAACTAGAAGGAACACCAGGGATTTCACACAAAGAAAGCAATAGAAGGGGAACAGGATAGCAATATATATTGTTTACTTTTTATTTTATATTCTACTGTTCTCTGTTTTCAAAAGAGACTGAATATATTTTTTAAACATAGGTTTTGCTTTTTGCACCTAAAGATAGTGATGCCTGAAAAAAATTATTGTGAGCAGATGTTTCAGTACTTTCTAGTGATCCTATATATAATTTTTTTAAAAAGGAGTTGAAACAGTGATAATAAAAGATCCCACTCTCTGTACTTTTGATTGCAAAAAGAATGTGAAGACTGGTATAAAGTAGTAGGATCATACAAGAGTAGAGCTACAGTAAGTGTTTGGCTCCTTTCACATAAGCAGACCAGGTCCATGTGGAAAACGGACAGGCGTACCCAATCAGACCATCCATTTATGCCCACCTGCATCTGATAAAAACAGACAGGTGGGGATCCATTCCCATCTAGCTATCTGTTCCTACATAGTCACCTAGTGGATCAGATGACAGTCAGATGTAAACAGACAGGCGGTCCGCTTACAACCAACCTCCCATAGACAACAGCGGGCTGTGTCTGTGTCTGCTCTGCATAAGCATAGTGGACACAAACCCAGTGGTGTATTTAGGTTTTGTGCTGCCCTAGGCAACACAAAAATTGGACGCCCTCCTCCCCAATGTAGAGAGCCTTACACTGAGCAACAACACCCCTGCCCCATCACTCCCCTCCACCTGAGAGAGCATTTCATTAACACCCATCCCCCCCACTGCGACAGTGAAAAAGACACTCACCTTTACAGCTCTGGGCTGTAAATGACAGTCGGGCTCTGCATACACCATCAAGCATCCCGAAGCCTCACTCAGATCCCACCCGGTCCCCATGCTGAATATGCCCGTTCTTCCAGGGAGCAGTGCTGCTCCCCTAAAAAATGCTGCCCTAGGTAAATGCCTTGTTTGCCTTATGTTAAATACGCCCCTGTCATCTGCCTGCTCTGTGGGGATCAGTGGAAAGATCCCCTGCTGAGCAGGTAGATCTGCTGACAGAGTGTGAAAGGGGCTTTTATCTTCTGTTTACATTTAAAAGGTATACATGAAGTTTGTGACAGACTGCCTGGCACCCTGCCTGGGTGCTTCCGTCAGAGAACTGCTTCCTCGCCACTGGAACACAGGACCAAGGTATTATACCTGGGCATTGCACCCAAGGACTAGACAACACTAGCATAGTTGCAACTGGAACACTTTTATTGGAACTCCTTTATTGAAAATTCACACAGAATTTATACCACACAAGATCAGATAAGAGCTTGATCACATGATCCTACACAATGCAACCTGCAAACAGTAATATCTTCAATACATCTAACAGTATATCTATTGAGCAGATTACATTTAACAGTGATCTAATAAAACAGTAATCTAATGAACAGCTAGCAGCTAACAAAGATCTAATTAATAGTAAGCTAATCAACAGCCAGGCAACCAGGCACCCACCCCAGACAGCCCGGCAACAAGACCACACCCCTGGATATACAGAGTACATTGTACATGCTGTCTTTCAGGTGTTTGACTTTCACTTCTATAATCTGTCCACTAGAAAAGTCATCAAAAGACAAAACTCATACAATATTCCAACAGTCTGAAAATGTGGAAATAATTTATCTTCATAGATTTCTTGAGGGACATTGGAGATAAATATTTCTGTCCCAAGTTGAGGAGATTCTCCAACCCAGTCTGCAGGAGTTCCCCATTTTTTCTCTCACCATTAATTTGACCTAGGTTAATATTACCTCTTTCCATCCACTCCAGAAGGGAAGCTGAATTGTCTTTATCCAGAGAATTAATCCAAGTCTCCCTCTCAGTATTCATCACGTTATTATCCATCATCATGATCCGCTCTCTCCATGTGATCAGAGGCTGAACTGAGCTCTTTTCCATGTTCTGACCAGGAGAAGCAGACAAAATCCCTGGTCTCCTCCATGGGCCATAATCAGTGGGTAGAAGGCTAGCCCGCAGCCACCTCCAAAAGCACCTGTCCCAGTTGGGTTTGCCACAAAGTTTATTCCATGTTAATGGACAGAGTATTTCTTTTGAGAGCGTATATTGCTATACTATTGATTTTTATTACTGGATGAAGGGAATGTGGTATCTAATGCATGGGCCTTACTACAAAAAGATGAAAGAATTATACAAAAATAGTATGACTTTTTGTACTAAACAATACTGTACTTTGTTAGTTCAGTCAAGTTTGAAACCTTCTTGGTTTGCAGTCCAATACTCAGAAAATGAAACCTGAGAAACAAGGTGTGGTAATATTTTTGGTTGCTGTGCAAAATAGAACTATAATGAATTTTTACTTTATGAACCAGGCATCTTGTGGAATGAATGAGGATTGGAACAAACCCACTTTTATGATTACTTTATAATAACTGATATGCTTTCTCTTTTGCTTAGGTACAACATGTATAACACTGCAATGTTTGTGCTTGAGTGTGTCTTGAAAAGAACATTTATTTTTAAAGCTAATCACATTAGTGAAAAAAAAAAGATATGCTTTTTTCTGTTGTTTCTAAATTAATGTCTTTTTCCCAGCGTGCCGTTGGGTGGCAAACATCGTGACTGACAATTAATTCACATGGGGAGCAGTATCTGGGGGCCCCCTTATTATTTAAAGGAATTCCAGATTCTGATAAGCCCCCTGCTTTCAGGCCTCCATAACCACCAGGCAGGGGATGACCTTGTCCTCATTAACATGTGAACAAGGTTCTTTACCAGGTGGGTCCCCTCTATTTAGACACCCCCTCATGTGAATGACATGTGGCCTAGTATGGCTAAGGAGGGGGGTCTGCACACTTTCTCCCTCCCCTTTCTTGGCCAGCCAGGCTGCATGCTGACCTGAAGGGTCTTGTATGGATTTCCTGGGAAACCTAACACATTTTTTTGCGCGCGTAAGTTACCTCCTTAAAATTCAAACCAAACTGAAAGGCTCTACTCAAAGGGTATTTTGGGGGAGGCTGGAGAAAAAAAAAGAAAAAATGACTATTTAAATTGATTTAAAATGACTGACAGCTTCCATTTTCATCTTCTTTAGTTTAAAAAAAACACAGCACACAAACCTCTCCAAATGCCCCCTCCCCGCCACCCCCACCCCAATACATAGAAGACTTTAGTTTGTGTGTTTTTTTTTAAACAAAGAAGTTGACAGTTACAGATGTCAAAGTAATTTACCAGCTTTTTAAAGCCTTTTTCATTATTTAATTGTCAGTGCTGCTGCAGCACTTTCTGCACATCACAGAGATGCGCCCCTTCACAGGCAGTAGTAGTGCACCCCCCAGGCATAATATTATTTCTTCCCCCAGGCCATTTTAATTCTCCACTTTAAGTATTCAAAAACAAAATCAGCGCTCCTGTTCCCAATGGATTTTTTTTAAACCTTTTTTTTTGTATTGGTACGTGTTCCGCAGGGCAGTGCCAACCCTCTACACCCCATGCATTTTTTGACAGTCCTAGCCTATTAGTACAGAACATTTGCATATTTAATTTGACAGATTTGGCTCCCATTGATTTCAGTGGCGCTCAGGTTCAGCATCTGAACTTCTTTGAAGTTTACAGAACCCCTGGCAAACTTACCCACGGCAGTTCAACTCATCACTATTTCTGACTAGTGTTTTGGGTTGTACAGTGGAAAGTAGTATACATACATTTTCAGGTTCCAGTTAAAGAACAAACCAATTTTCCTAAAAAAACTGCAAAAAAAAATTGTTTTCTTGTTATGAAAAAAAAGACTTGTGTGCCGGGGAAATGTATTAAGTACAAATGCTAGTGCTTTGTCTTTACATACCAGAATGTAGATCACATAGAGGAAAGGCAGGATATGTCTAAAGTGCCTAGAGCTCTAAATTTTCTGTTGGCTGATCCATCACTGTGCAATACAGAAACATGAGGAATCTACACTTTACATACAGCTTTAAAATGGACACAAAGATATTCTCTACTGTACAGATACGTAAATAGATGGAGATGGCTGCAAAATTGAGACACAGAAAAACACATTTTACTAGGCTTTGCCTTTGACCACCTTATATATAGGTTTACAGACGTGCTATACAAGCATCAATCAAAGCTCTATTGGATTTAAACAACTGGCAAACAGTATCTAGAAATTAAAAAAAAAATAACTTTGTAGGTTATGTACGCTGTTAATAAATGTTAATAAATGGTATAATTCCAAACAATATATAAATGCATTCAACACCAAAAGTTTAGAACTTCTATCCATAATGCTGTTTGCTGAAATTTGAAAAAGTGTATTTCACCACTTATGAGTCCCAGAATAATATATTTGCTGTCTATAGAAAAAACTGGTATAACAGCTTGGGGTTAGCAATTTACAACTAGTTATTGGGTATACAAGAGAAGAAAAACAAAATCTACCTTAGATTTTATTTATTAGCAATCAAGTTGGATGGATCTGGTCTGCCTGGACATATTTTCTGATTGTTAATCTAGACAGTTTACCAAATCTCTTGGTTATGTGTCTACACAGTAAATGAGCTGAACTAGCAAATGTTACTTAGCTGGCTTGCAGTTGTGTCTTATTTACATTGAGCCATTTATTTCATGAATTCACTCTCTGTGTTTATTAGATTCGCCTGTTTTATGCTGTTTAAAAGGGGGGTTGTTGTACTCTAGAGCATAGTGTATGCTTATAATATTGTAAAAAGGTTGCTTACATGAAAATGCTGAATAAAAAGATCACTTTTTTTTGGAAACAGAAAATATTATTCAGATTATAATGATTATAAATAGCTTTAAAATTATACTAAGAAAGCGATACCTTAGGTCAACTTTCTTGAAATTACATTTTGAGGACTATACATGGTTTTATGGGATATATTATGTAGCTGCCTTGGCCTCATGCTGAAAGATTTTTTTTTGAATCTGCCCTTTCTGAAATGAGATGAGCATTAGATGTCCTTTTGTAATAGAATGTTTAGATATATGAGATGGTTGAATGGCAGAGGAGCTGTAACAGGCTGGAATAGTAGATCCTGACAATCATGAATCACTCTATGTTTGATTGCCATGACCTGTATTGTACATGCTGAAGACATGGGCAGGGATATTTCCATGCATTTTTAAATATTTTGTGTTACAGTGATTTTGAAAGTAACATAGATGCAGTACTAAGACGGCGTTAATGTTTAGTTTATGTTTAGTCTCTGACATTCAGTAGCCGGAAATATCATTATAAGCTGAAAATTAAATATGCAATTAAAATGTATTTACTTCACCCTCTTGTGGGACCTGAGAAATCACTGCAAAATCCATGAACAATGTTTTGGGCATCCCTGCCCATCACATTTTAACTGGAGAAAGGATGGGGATGTCCCACTGTAGGGTAAAGAAAATACATTTACCCTACAATGTTACTATTGACATTTGCCAGAATATTTATTAGATTAGCAGTATTATTCTCAAAGATTTACATATGTCCACACAAAATTTGTACAGCTAGTCCTAATTTTGTGTCACTTCACTGAACATCTGGATCGGGGGGACACTCACTGTTGTGTCATGTGACTTTATGCTTTGGGGCTACCATGATTCCTTGCACCCAGTATATAATATGCAAGTATGTCCACTCTAATACCATCAGTTGGCCTCCTACATAGGGACCATGATTCCTAGCCCCCTGCCCATAATGCACAGGTACGCCATCTGTAATACTGTCAGGAGGCTTCCTGCAACCTCAGTTTCCACCCATAATGTACATGCCTGCTCGCTATAATAGAGCTTTAGCTGATTTCTCCTCCCCAACCTTTGTAGTCCCGGCTGGTGGCATGCACATCATGCAGGCTCCAGAAAGACCCTGGATGGAAACGTAGCCACCCTATTGGCAGAATTGTTTGCAAGATTGTACTGAAAACACAGGCTGTAGAGACAAAGAGGACAGCAACAATAGTACATGAAGCATGGTTTTAAGGTTTAATGACAATTATAAGCAAGGTTTGTGACAGTCCACTTTGATTAGTTTGCATTTTGGCAGTGTAACAGGAACCTACATGTGAAAGACATGTAGCTCAACCATTGAATATATAAGTGACAGTGCATGGCCCTGCCATTATGTGAGATTAAGAAATGGTTGGAAAAATGACACAGCATTCTCAAAGGTGCAGTTTGAGAAACTCCAGCATGTGTTTTGTGAGCAGATAAAACTACGTTTTAAGTTTTCTCTAGGTTTGGTAGCCCCCGATTAGGGCCTGGAGTTTGAAGGTTCTAGATCAGGGGCAAACTTTTTGACTTGAGGGCCGCAATGGGTTCATATATTGGACCCGGGGGCCGGACCAAGAGTAGATGAATGATGTGTATGTGTCATCCATAGTATGTATAGTAATATTCCCCCATAGTAAGCATAGTAATTAATCCCCCATATAGTAATTCATCCCCCATAGTAATTCATCCCCCATATAGTAATTCATCCCCCATATAGTAATTCATCCCCCATAGTAATTCATCCCCCATATAGTAATTCATCCCCCCTATAGTAATTCATCCCCCATATTAATTCATCCCCCATATTAAGTCCCCAAGTCCCCCCTGTGTCAATTTACTTACCTTTGCTCCACGCGTTCCTCTCGCCGTGTTCCCGCGCCGTTACGGTCTTCAGGGCAGACTGTGAGAGGAGCCTAGCTCCCCTCACGTTTGTCACGCTGCCCCGCCTACACACGTCCTGTCAGCCATCCTGACAGTATCACGCTCCGCGGGCCGGATTAAAAGGTCCGCCGAGCCGTATACGGCCCGCGGGCCATAGTTTGCCCATTGCTGTTCTAGAGTGTCTTGGCTGGGATGGAATTTTTAATCCTGTGTCTGGACTTTGTGAGAAACCTGCAGTCTGGGTGAGTGCACAGGTGTACACGGTCATGTAAGCCAGGTTTGAGAGCACCTAAGAGCAGTAGGAGTTGCAGATGCTGCTGTTTGGAGACAGAGCCCTGTCAGGAAAGCTGGGTGTCCCTGCTAGAGATTTCATCCCTTGTGAAGGGGAATCCTTGCCCAATGACTGGGAAAGACGGATGAGCTACATGAGTCTGGGAAACCAAGAGAGGGTCTGGGAGACTGAGAAAACTGAGGCAGCTAACAGGTCCAAGAGGCTGGAAGGAATCTGGACATCTGTAGAGGGAACAGGCTTTAAGGACCAGAGAACCCTGTTTACAAGCCAGGAGTGAGCCTGTGCAGTGAAGCGCTGTAACCAGGGCTGAATGATCTAGAAGAACCCTAGGTCTGAGAGACTAAAGAGAGCAGTTGTGCTGCTGAGAATGGAGTCAGGTGGCTCAACATTTTTCCAGTTGTTTGCTTTTTGAAGCTGAAACCCCTGCATGGACAGCTTTGAAAGGAATACATTTAATTTAATAAAAGTGGGCTGCCATGCCCTTAAAGTGTTACTAAACCCACAACAGTAAAATCAGTCTGTATATGCAGTAAAGCATGCTTGTTATACTCAGTGTGGAACCTAAGGGGTTAATCCTCCACATTGTGTAAAAAGGCTGTTTGATCCTGTGTTTTCTGATCCCTCCTTTCTTCTACTGTCCCCAATCCATCTTCTGACAATACAGAGCTCTAGGAGTCACTCTGCACATGCTCAGTTTAGTGTGTATGGCTAGAGTATTATTTTCTTTGGGCGAGTGCATGTGATCAGCACTGTCTAGACAGAGGATCAGGGGTTATGCAGCCTCACGGGAAAGTCAGAGCAGAAAGAAAACTCCTCCCACAAGCTTTAACCAGTGCTCAGCTGGACAGTGATAGAAGTCACAAGACTGCTATATACTGCTAATAAGAAAATGTATTTTATATTTACTAAAATAGTTGCATTTCCATGTTCTCTGTACTGTGGGAGACTAAATATAGTGAATACACGTTTAGGCGGCTTAAGATTTGAATATAAATACTGTATCTCCCTGGCACTTATTGGAACTGAAGAAGCAACTTGAAGAAGCTATGAAATGGCTTCAAAATTACAGAACAAGTCCAGTTAAATGTGACTAACTTTTACTAGCTATAACATGACCTGGATAAATTAGATAAATGAGAACCTTCACAGACAACTAAAAAGCCATCAGAGTGGAAGGTGGGGTGAAGCCTGTGTGCCTTATGAACACATAGAGCAGGGCTTGGGAATCATTATGCATGAGTGTTCCCAGAGCAAGCGGCTGGTTCTGGGGGCACTCAGTGGGGGGGAAATGGAGCCAGGAGCTCCAGCCGGGGTGTGTTTTGGGGCTGTTCTGTGCAAAACCTTGCCTCTTGTTCTGTTGGCAGCCATAAAACTGGATTTCCCATCACGTTCTGCCCTAATAACAGTGCAAGACAAATATAGAGATTGTATCCCCCAGGGAGGACACGTCTGGCAGAAGTTCTTACTGTTCAGATGTTATTGAAGCAAAGTTAGGGTCTCCAAAAGTGTAAATAGCATTTCTTGTGGTGTTTCAGTTCTGGGTCTAGTATTCTGTAGCAGCAATGGTTATGCATTAGGGTGTATGTCAACAGAATCTTCATGTAAAGGAATGAAGAGTCTACTGACATCAGTGCCCATGAAGTAAAGATGCTGGGGGTTCAATGGCCTAACACCTTGCCTTTTTCCATCTGTCAAGCAACTTTTATGCTTTTAGCCCCCCCCCCCCCTTTTTCTTAATAATTACTTTTTCTGAAACACAACTAAACCTGACTATTGGTTAGTTGGTCTATCCTACAGCCAATAGTGAGGCTCAGTAGATACAGGCCAGAGCCCATAACCATGACAGCTTTTTTTGGTATTTGTTGTGGGACCCAAAAATCCTTTGTTTAAAAAAATGATGTGAATAATGACGGCTGTCCTAGGCCTTTAAAGGCTGCTTGCCTCTTATAACCTAGGTATCTGCTTTTTGCATGCTATTTGTGCCTGAACCTAGAAAGGGGAAACATACACTTGCAAATACTTCCGGTGACCTCCAGGTCCCAAGTCACCTCCTACCTGAAATATATAAGGGGTGTTTGGCCGTTAAGATGGTGTAGTTTGACACAGTATAACAATATTATCCATTATGTCCTCAATTACATTACATACAGTATCTTTAGCTTGCTTGAACAGAGGTACTTGTTGCTGTACTGTTTCATGTATTGTCCCCCCCCCCTCTATTGTACAGCACTGAGCAAACCCTTTGGCGCTATATAAACTCGATGTAATAATAATAATAATAATAATAATAATAATAATACTTTTTTATGTAGAACTTGTGTTCACTGTGTGGAAGCTGTATTCAGAGCATAGCAGCAGCAGTGAAAGAGTTCACTGGATTGTAAACTCATGTCTGCATTTCTTGACCTTGTCCCTGAGATCTCAAAGAAGCTTATGTGCACTGTTGCTTGAACTTAGAGAACAAAACACATTGTAAGCAGAATACAGTCTCCAGCAAAACTCTATATGATGCTTGACTGGGCAGGTACATAAGGCTGTGCACCTGCTTACCTACTGTACATAGTATCACTACTACACAAACCCATATGAAGTAAAACACTTGAATGAAAATGATAGAATACTGTAGGCTCTATTAAAAAAAGAATATTACAAACACAGACACATTTTTTTCCACCTATTCAGCAATCTAAGAATATACATGCGGGTTACTTGTGTAAGGTATTTGTTGTTTTATTTTGCTCATCTACTATTTAAATATTGTTTGCTGTTTTTTTCTGTAAACAACTGATTTTTTTTTTTTTGTTGTTACTGTTTCTTACAGGAACGAGTTCCAGATAGCCCTTCCCCTGCCCCCTCCCTTGAAGATGGGCGAAGACCTGGAAGTCATCCTTCATCCCACAGAAGTAGCAGTGTTTCTAGCTCTCCAGCAAGGACCGAAAGTTCCTCAGACAGAATACGTATGTCCTATATTTCATCATTCAACACAACAATTTACCTTTTAGCATCCTAATAGTTAATTCACATACAACCTAAAATTGCATGTCAGTAAAACACATCAGTGGTGTGATTTACCAAAGGAATAGAGGTTATTCACTTAGCAAAGTAAATGTGAGTAAATAAAGTGATCCTGTTTGCACTGTGAATATCCATTTATGTGTGAGAGAAGTAAGAGATAAAACAGTTTTTTGCAGTGAATGATTGAGTAATCTATGCGTACACAGGTTCAATTTATCTACCAACACTTTGATAAATGCACAGCCTCTATTCCTTTAGTAAATGACCCCCTATATTTTACCTCTTTGCACTAACCTGTGAGTGCCTATTAGCGCAGGCTAGTTGTGGATAGAAGGATTTAGATGAATAGAGAACCTAGTTGTGTGCTATTGTTAACCTGTGTGGTGTTGAGTCACCTTGTGTGGCAGTATTGGGAAAAGGAATCCTGGTATTTAGGTGTCCGTTTATGACACAGAGAATAGCTGCGATTCAACGGATCTCAGCTATTCTCTGGTCATTCACAGTTTATGACACTCAGGAGATCATGTCAGCTCTTCACTGGAGATCTGTGTTCTCCCTCCAGATTCTCCAGCCCAGAGCTGGAGAATCAGAGGGACCGTAAACTAAGCAGAGATAATTTACCTCTGTTTAGTAAACTGATCTTTTACTGTAATCTCACGAGATTATAGTAAAATCAGCCGTTTTCCAGAGTTTGTAGACTGTTCTCCAGCGTTTGGAGACCGTTCTCCCTTCGTTTGGAGAACTGCTTCATAAACTGCATTCACAGGAGAACTGTGTTCTCCGAGAATGCCGGAGAACTGAGCAGCGATCTATTACCGCTGGTTCATAAACGGACACCATAGTGAGATATTGTACCCCCTGCATGCCTGATAGATTTTCCACTAGATAGCAGTAAAGTCAATGTCTCATATCAGTTTCTGAAGACATCTTCTCCTCTTCAATATCCTAACTGTAAATGTCAACTGATCTTTTAATTAGATGAAATCAGCATTATTCAATACAAGCATAAACATGTACAGAAAATATAAATATTCTCTATATCAATATAATCAATATCACTAATAGTCTCTATATAACTTCATAAATGGGTTGGTTTCAAATACTATTATCATGTTTAAAGTAATAGTAAAGTAATAAATAGAATGTCATAATGAGTATTGCTTAAATAGCACATATATTTACATTCTTTTTGACTCCTTTGTTTTTAGACCAAAGTTCTGCAAACAGTTTTAGTTTTGACCCTTGCTTCCTAAAGTTAAAAAAGTTAATTGTACTTATTAATGTGCAGAGAGGTGCTTGAGAAATGGCTATTAAAAAATATTAAACTATAGGTCCACAGATTCAGTGCTTTATTGTTTTCGCATCTTAAGTTTAGGTTAAACTATTTTTTTTTTCTGATGGCTAAAATTAAAACTGAATGCAGTGTATACATGATCTAATTTATCACCTAAGAGATACCAC